>NC_091168.1:47780899-47918399 GCF_040958095.1 Procambarus clarkii | reverse complement strand
CTTTATAGGTTAGGTTAGGTTAGGTAGCCGAAAAAGTTAGGGTAGGTTAGGTTAGGTAGGTTAGGTAGTCGAAAAACAATTAATTCATGAAAACTTGGCTTATTAGGCAAATCGGGCCTTGCATAGTAGGCTGACAAGTGCGTTCTGGCTACTAGGTACGACATATATGTATATATATATATATATATGTCGTACCTAGTAGCCAGAACGCACTTCTCAGCCTACTATGCAAGGCCCAATTTGCCTAATAAGCCAAGTTTTCATGAATTAATTGTTTTTCGACTACCTAACCTAACCTAACTTTTTCTGCTACCTAACCTAACCTAGCCTATAAAGATAGGTTAGGTTAGGTTAGGTAGGGTTGGTTAGGTTCGGTCAAATATCTACGTTAATTTTAACTCCAATAAAAAAAAATTGACCTCATACATAATGAAATGGGTAGCTTTATCATTTCATAAGAAAAAAATTAGAGAAAATATATTAATTCAGAAAAACTTGGCTTATTAGGCAAATCGGGCCTTGCATAGTAGGCTGAGAAGTGCGTTCTGGCTACTAGGTACGACATATATATATATATATATATATATATATATATATATATATATATATATATATATATATATATATATATATATATATATATATATATATGTCGTACCTAGTAGCCAGAACGCACTTGTCAGCCTACTATGCAAGGCCCGATTTGCCTAATAAGCCAAGTTTTCCTGAATTAATATATTTTCTCTATTTTTTTTCTCATGAAGTGATAAAGCTACCCATTTCATTATGTATGAGGTCAATTTTTGTTTATTGGAGTTAAAATTAAAGTAGATATATGACCGAACCTAACCAACCCTACCTAACCTAACCTAACCTATCTTTATAGGTTAGGTTAGGTTAGGTAGCCGAAAAAGTTAGGTTAGGTTAGGTTAGGTAGGTTAGGTAGTTGAAAAACAATTAGTTCATGAAAACTTGGCTTATTAGGCAAATCGGGCCTTGCATAGTAGGCTGAGAAGTGCGTTCTGGCTACTAGGTACGACATATATATATATATATATATATATATATATATATATATATATATATATATATATATATATATATATATATATATATATATATATATATATATATATATATATATACATATATGTCGTATCTAGTTGCCAGAACGCACTTCTCAGCCTACTATGCAAGGCCCAATTTGCCTAATAAGCCAAGTTTTCCTGAATTAATATATTTTCTCTAATTTTTTTTCGTATGAAATGATAAACCTACCCATTTCCATATGTATGAGATCAATTTTATTTTATTGGAGTTAAAATTAACGTAGATATAAGACCGAACCTAACCAACCCTACCTAACCTAACCTAACCTATCTCTATAGGTTAGGTTGGGTTAGGTAGCCAAAAAAGTTAGGTTAGGTTAGGTAGTCGAAAAATAATTAATTCATGAAAACTTGGCTTATTAGGCAAATCGGGCCGTGCATAGTAGGCTGAGAATTGCGTTCTGGCTACTAGGTACGACATATATATATATATATATATATATATATATATATATATATATATATATATATATATATATATATATATATATACATATATATATATATATATATATATATATATATATATATATATATATATATATATATATATATATATATATATTGGTGTATACTGGCAGCAGGTTTTCTTTCAAACATGTTTCATTGAATATGACCGCATATTCTGTATTTATTATTTTCTGGTTTAGGGCTTCTATCCCTCTAACTATTTTCTTAGCATCAGGGCTTAATTGAAATAGGAGTTCTCCAAAACTCATTTTCGTACTTTTAAGGTGAAGAAAAGAAGTGATTTACTATAGAGTGTATTACACTTATTTGTATAATTTGCACGACGTTTCGAACCTCCATGGTTCATTCTCAAGTGAACAGATCTTACAATACTAGTTGATTTTATACCCGCATTAGGTCAGGTGATAATACAATGAAGGTGAAAAACATGGGGGGATACATAAGGGATAAATGTGAGGTGAAACATAGAGGCTGCAGAAGGCTTATTGGCCCATACGAGGCATCTCCTATCCAAACACAAAGATTAATCCAGTGTAATTGGCCTGTTATGTTGGACATTGTCTTCTGTGTTGGCATCGATATGTTCTTGTCTTGTCCTTACTCTCATGGTGGGTAGAGTAAATAGTTCCGTGATTTGGGTGTTCATGGTAGGTCACATGAGGTCTTCACATAAGAATAGAGCTAAAGGGGGGTCTAAACCAGAGGATTTAGACCCCCCTTTACCTCGAAATTATACTATATATTTAAGGTTGGAATATATTTTCACATATAAACCTAACATTCCCTAATTTAGCCCTATACTCTAATTTCGAGGTAAAGGGGGGTCTAAACCCTCTGGTTATGGGATAGGATAAGGAAAATAAGGTAAATGGTAATTAAATAGTTTTGGTGAGTTATAACCCTTTCTAACTAAGGTCAGGTTAAGGATGGTTAAGTTGAACTGATGTAGAGAAAATTCCCATTATTATCATATTTACCATTAACCTCCCTCCCCCCAGGTAATAGAGGTTAGGTTGAGGATGGTTGAATTATGTTAAAAAAAATATGCTACGAGTATGATGCAATGTTGAACCAAGATTCGTGTATCAGAGGTTAGGTCCAGGGAGGTTGGGTTGATGCATAAACAACACCTTCTTCCCATAAATACAATAAATTTTAAGTTAGATAAAGGGAGGTTAGGTCCAGGACGGCTGGGTTGATGCACAAATAACACGGTCCTCCCATATTTATGATAAATTTGAAGTTTGATAAATGGAGGTTAGGTCAAGGACGGTTGGGTTGATGCACAAACAACACGTCCTTCCATATTTACGATAAATTTGAAGTTAGATGAAGGGACGGTTGGGTTGATGTGTAAAAACAAAACACATACCCAACACAATATCTACAATATTGAACACAGTTCCAAGTTTTAAAGGAGAGGGGCTGTTAGGTCCATATCCAAAACATCACTTTTCTATGAATATGGTTACGATGTTCAACAAAGAACCTAGCAGGTTAGGCACAGTGCGGATAGGTTCATATCCAAAACTTCAGTTTTCGAAGAAAAATAGATAAAATATTCAACAAAGCTCCAAGACTCTTGCAGGTTAGGCACGGGCATTTAGGTTCATATCCAAAACATCACTTCTCTGAGTATATGTCGCATCAGAGGTTGGGTCCAGGTTCAGTTGGAGTGGGTGAAAATGTGGATAAAATAGGTTTTGGCTGTGCTATGATACACAACATTTAGGCATATTTGGTGGAAATTGTCTCCAATTTGATGGCGAAAGCTTAAATTTCCCCAACTTTAATCAAATCTGCTAGGTCAGGGATAGGTAAGGCTATGTAGGGTAGGTTGGAATATGTGAAAACTCGGCTAAAATGGTCTTTGGCTGAGCTACGTAACAAAACATTTTGGGTATATTGGGTAGAAATTGTCTTAAATTAGGTAGAATTTAGGTGAGTAAGCATAAATTTCACGAACTCTAATCAAATCTAGCTTGGGATATGGTAGGTCAGGTTAGGTAAGGCTGTGTAAGGTAAGATGGAATAAGTGAAAACTTGGGTGAAATGAACTTTGGCTATGCTAAGATACAATGAAAACTCAGCTAAAATGAGCTTTGGCCGTGCTATGTTCCAAAAACATTTTTGGGTATATTTGGTGGAAATTGTCTTATATTAGGTCAAATTTATATGGGATAACTTAAATTTCGCCGACTTTAACCAAATCTAGGTTTGGATATGCTAGGATAGGTTAGGTAAGGTTGCCTAGGGTAGGATGGAATAGGAGAAAATGTAGGTAAAAATGGGCTTAGGCAGTGCTGTGATACACAACATTTGGGGACATTTGGTGGGAATTGCCTTAAATTAGATAGAATTTAGGTGGGATAGCTTAAATTTCGCAGACTTTAACCAAATCTAGGTTTGGATATGGTAGGATAGATTAGGTAAGGTTGTGTAGGGTAGGATGGAATAGGAGAAAATGTAGGTAAAAATGGGCTTTGGCAGTGCTGTGATATGAAACATTTGGGTATATTTGGTCAAATTTAGGTGGCATAGCATGAATTTCGCCGACTTTAACCAAATCCAGGTTTGGATATGCTAGGTCAGGTTAGGTGAGGTTGTGTAGGGTAGTATGGAATAGGAGAAAATGGGCTTTGGCGATGCTATGATACACAACATTTGGGTATATTTGGTGGAAATTACCTTAAATTTGGTGAAATTTAGGTGGCATAGCATAAATTTCGCCAACTTTAATCAAATCCAGGGTTGGATATGCTTGGTCAGGTTTGGTGAGGTCGTGTAGGGAAGGACATATATAATATCTTAGGGTAATGAACTAGTATGTTTATGAAATAGTGTAAATTTTCCTATTTGGGGTTCGTGCTATATGGCAGACTCATATAATGTATGGACAGAGGCGACATAGGCTTGTATGTGAGGATATGGGATGCTCATATTTAGTAAGTTTAGCTAGGTAGAATTTACTCAAATTTGCGTAGTATAAGTATATTTTTGATAGATTTAGATGAATTTAAGTTTTAACAGGATGCATTTTGATAAGATATAGCAAATTTGTCTAAAATTATCATAGAAAATACTGACTCCACCCAACCCCACCTGCCCTAACATAACTAAGGCTAGAACAAATAAGTCTGTTAGATGGTTTGAATAAATACATAAATATGGTGGTCTGATTGGAGAGAATGTAAGAAGGAAGGTATTAATAAGACATAAAAACAGTGGACATATGTTAGATGAATAGTTTAGCACTAATAATGTTGTTATCTTAATAGAAAAAGAATGTGTTATATATTGAGCTCATCGGAAGTTATATGAACTATTTTTATATGTCTCCGTGGTGTAGTAACAGTCTCCGTGGTGGTGGTAAGTCTCCGTGGTGGTAACAGTCTCCGTGGTGTAGTGGTAAGACACTCGCCTGGCGTTCCGCGAGCGCTATGTCATGGGTTCGTATCCTGGCCGGGGAGGATTTACTGGGCGCAATTCCTTAACTGTAGCCTCTGTTTAACGCAACAGTAAAATGTGTACTTGGATGAAAAAACGATTCTTCGCGGCAGGGGATCGTATTCCAGGGACCTGCCCGAAACGCTACGCGTACTAGTGGCTGTACAAGAATGTAACAACTCTTGTATATATCTCAAAATATCTCAAAATGTGATATTCTGAATTTTGGGGAGTTGGTTAAACTTAGCATATTATAATTAATGTCCTAAATATACCCAGAAAAATATTATGCAAATTGTGTATTGTTTGACCCAGTTGGTCGTGTTTGTACATATATAGCACAATTAATATACTTGTGTATTAATTGTGCAGATTATGTTACCTGGTTGATACCTGGTTGATGGGGTTCTGGGAGTTCTTCTACTCCCCAAGCCCGGCCCGAGGCCAGGCTCGACTTGTGAGAGTTTGGTCCACCAGGCTGTTGCTTGGAGCGGCCCGCAGGCCCACATACCCACCACAGCCCGGTTGGTCCGGCACTCCTTGGAGGAATAAATCTAGTTTCCTCTTGAAAATGTCCACGGTTGTTCCGGCAATATTTCTTATGCTTGCTGGGAGGACGTTGAACAACCGCGGACCTCTGATGTTTATACAGTGTTCTCTGATTGTGCCTATGGCACCTCTGCTCTTCATTGGTTCTATTCTACATTTTCTTCCATGTCGTTCACTCCAGTACGTTGTTATTTTACTGTGTAGATTTGGTACTTGGCCCTCCAGTATCTTCCAGGTGTATATTATTTGATATCTCTCTCGTCTTCTTTCTAGTGAGTACATTTGGAGGGCTTTGAGACGATCCCAATAATTTAGGTGCTTTATTGCGTCTATGCGTGCCGTATATGTTCTCTGTATTCCCTCTATTTCAGCAATCTCTCCTGCTTTGAAGGGGGAAGTGAGTACTGAGCAGTACTCAAGACGGGACAACACAAGTGCCTTGAAGAGTACAACCATTGTGATGGGATCCCTGGATTTGAAAGTTCTCGTAATCCATCCCATCATTTTTCTGGCTGTCGCAATATTTGCTTGGTTATGCTCCTTAAACGTTAGGTCGTCCGACATTATTATTCCCAAATCCTTTACATGCTGTTTTCCTACTATGGGTACATTTGATTGTGTTTTGTACTCTGTATTATGTTTAAGGTCCTCATTTTTACCGTACCTGAGTACCTGGAATTTATCACTGTTAAACATCATGTTATTTTCTGATGCCCAGTCGAAAACTTTATTAATATCAGCTTGAAGTTTTTCAATGTCCTCAGCCGAGGTAATTTTCATACTGATTTTTGTGTCATCTGCAAAGGATGATACGAAGCTGTGACTTGTATTTTTGTCTATATCTGATATGAGAATAAGGAAAAGCAGTGGTGCAAGGACTGTACCCTGAGGTACAGAGCTTTTCACTGCACTTGGACTAGATTTTATATGGTTGACAGTTACTCGCTGAGTCCTGTTTGACAGAAAACTGAGTATCCAGCGTCCTACTTTACCGGTTATTCCCATTGACTTCATTTTGTGTGCTATCACGCCATGGTCACATTTATCGAAGGCCTTTGCGAAGTCCGTGTATATCACATCAGCATTCTGTTTCTCTTCTAATGCCTCAGTGACTTTGTCGTAGTGCTCAAGTAGCTGTGAGAGGCACGATCTTCCCGCTCGAAATCCATGTTGGCCTGGGTTATGAAGGTCATTGGTCTCCATGAAATTGGTGACCTGACTCCTAATCACTCTCTCAAATACTTTTATGATGTGCGATGTTAGTGCAACTGGTCTATAATTTTTTGCCAATGCTTTGCTCCCTTCCTTGTGTAGAGGGGCTATGTCTGCTACTTTAAGTGCATCTGGTATCTCCCCCGTGTCCAAGCTCTTCCTCCACACTATACTGAGTGCCTGTGCTACCGGCACTTTGCATTTCTTTATAAATATTGAATTCCATGAGTCTGGACCTGGGGCCGAGTGCATGGGCATGTTTTCAATTTCTTTTTCAAAATTTAGTGCGCTCGTGTTTATATCAGTTATATTTACCGGGGTTTGAATATCCCGCATAAGGAAAATGTCTGGATCTTCCACCTTCATGTTGTTTATTGGAGTGCTAAACATGTCCTCATACTGCTTTTTTAGGATTTCACTAATTTCTTTGTCATCCTCCGTGTATGAACCTTCACTTGTACGAATAGGTCCAATACTGGCAGTGGTTTTTGCTTTTGATTTCGCATATGTATTTGCATATGTTGTATGATTATTGAAATTATGTATTGATTATATTTCAATAAATTGTGTATTGTTTTGTGCAAGTTGTATGTATTAATTTTATATGTTTTGTATGTGTATTTGCGGAAATTGCATAGTTGTGTATTTAATGAATATGTGCTAGTTATGTATTGTTCATATTTTGGTAAGTTGTGTATTGATTATATTTTTGAGCTAGTTGTGTAAATGTCGCAATTGTATTTGTGTAAATCGTGTATTTATGCTAGCTGTGTATTTTTCATATTTGGGGTAGTTATGTATTGTACGTATTTGTGCTAGATATGCATTTGTGCAAGTTGTGTGTAATAATTATGAAAGATGTGTAATATTGTATAAGTTGTGTATTAATTGCACATGTTGTGTAATTGCATATGGAAGAATTGTTTATTTATACCTTTGCGTATTGATTGTCATTGTGCAAGCTGAGTAATTATATAGCAAGTTTTCTTGTATTAATTGTGCAAAGATGTAAAATAATTACACTAACTGTGTAATAATTTTTGTGATAATAGTGCATTTATGCAAGTTGTGTTTTTAATTTGTTGAAGTGGAACTGGTGCAACTGTATTTGTGTGTGAAAATTGTGTATTTTGTGTAAGCTCTGTAATTTGATAAAATAGATCTTAATGGTGTAAGTGTATTTTGGTTTATGAGACAATGTGTGGGTATTATGTGAAAAATACGTTTGTGAAATTGTGTAATTTTAGTTAAAGCGCATTTTTGATTGTCTAAATGCATAAGCATTTTGATATATTCGTGCAAAATACCGTACTTTGTGTAAATGTCATACTCTGAGTGTACATGCAATATTGTGTAAATGGTATATTTTTGTTTGCAACTGACATATTTTGTATGAAAATCTCATATTTTTTATGTGATGGTATATTTTGAGTGTAAATAATATATTTTGTGCATAAATGGCATATTTGGTGTGTAAATGCTGTATTTTCTGTGTGTATGGCATAAATTACATCTGATTAATGGGGAAATTGTGGCAAAAAACTAGGCTATTCTCTATGAATGCATAGGTTTTGAAGTATGTGTAGGTATGCATGATTGTATTTGCGAGTGTTGGTTTTGAAACAAGTTAGCTGATTTGCGTAGCAAGACTAGGATTTTTTGAGGTGTAGAAATGATTAGCCTATGAATATAGTGGCTAACATCCAGCTGAGTTGCTAGATGGATGAATTGAGGTGTGACATTTGGATATCTATTTGATGGATGTGAGGACAGTTGACTAGCCTATGAACACAGCCACTAATCCGCTGTACTGCCAGATGTGTGGTAACTACTTGTGGATTATAGTAGAATATCTAGCTATAGGGTTTCATAATTGCTGTTGTGTATAAAACTAGAATAAGAGCTATTTATTAAAACTATTATTGTAAACTAATACTTTAAGTGGGATCCCTTGGTTGTTTTAAGCATAGGGTGGACATGAATGAGATTGGGTGGAAATATATAGGAGCTACCTCGTATGGGCCAATAGGACCTCTGCAGTTACCTTTATTCTTATGTTCAGCTCACCTGCTATGCTGCCAGATGTACGATTCTGCTTAAATTGCAGTATGATATTTGGGCTTCTGTCAAACTTTTGAACTTATCACTGAATAATGATTACAGTTGTGGATGACTAAAATGTATATTCTTAGTCCTCTGATTAGGTTAGGTGGGGATGGATAGTCTAGTCATTTTTGATTAATAACATCAAATACACATGCCAGTAGGACGCCAAAGGTCGCATTGGTTGGTCTGGTGACGTCATACATAGTTGACCAGTAAGGTACTATAATACCTTCACACCTATATGCTAATGGCCAGCAATACCTTATCCCTATACCTGAGGTCGCTTTTCACGATGTCACTAAACAACAACAATAACTGGTCTGTAGAATGTATTTGTTTGTTATAAATAATATGTTAGGTTAGGTTAGGTTAGGAAGGTTTGATCGGGTTTATGAATAATAGAAAATATTAGCAATGAGCGAAAATACGAGCTATTGTAGCTGAATATCAACTTTGATGAAGCACAGAGTACAGTTGAGGTATTAAGGCAGATTAAGAGTTCACACTTATGTGTGACCCTCCTGGGATCCGCATTTAGCACGCTTCGCGCCGCAGAAGGCCATATTTTAAAACATGAGAGGCTTGCTTTTACTGAATGAGATTTTTTTTATTTGTTATATGCCACAACAAGGTGTGAGAGGTATGGTTTGAGCGAATGTGAGACGTGTATGCGGTTAAGGACCAGTATTGGTTTACTACTGAACACGCATTGAAATCACCAATGCCCAGGCCTCTATTTTTTTAATATAAACGACTGATAGTAGTTTTTTCATTTTATTTTTTGCCCTATTCATAATAAACGATCCTTTAAGAAAGATTGTCAAAGCTCAAATTACATTCTCTAGAATGATGACGAAGAAGAAATAGGGGTGACATGATAGAGGTGTTACTGAATGGTCATAGTAAAGTGGAATATTATTATTAACCTTTTAAACGTATAAACATGAAACAGAATAGGTATGAATTGGATAAGTTTAATATTTAGGAAAAAGACCTGGGTAAATACAGATAGCAGGGGACAAACTTGAAAATACATATAACTTCTTGCAGTGCTGCTCCCCTTTGTTTCATATGAATGGATTTCAACGGTTAATATTGGATTACTACTGAACACGCATTGAAATCGTCAATGCCCAGGGCTCTGTTTTTTCATATATATGACTGATAGCAGTTTTTTCATTTTATTTTTTGCCCTATGAGAAATAAACGATCCTTCAATGAAGATTGACAAAGCTTAAATTGCATTCTCTAGAAAGACGAAGAAGAAATAGGGGTGACATGATAGAGGTGTAACTGAATGGTCATAGTAAAGGCGAATATTAATAACCTATTAAACGTATCAACGTGAAACAGAATAGGAATGAATTGGATAAGTTATATATTTAGGAAAAAGACCTGGGTAAATACAGGCAGCAGGGGACAAACTTGAAAATACACACATAACTTCTTGCAGTGCTGAAGTTATGTTCTTCCCTCACATACATGATCCCCTTTGATAAATGTAAAGGTCAATATTGGTTTACTACTGAACACGCATTGAAATCACCAATGCCCAGGCCTCTATTTTTTTAATATAAACGACTGATAGTAGTTTTTTCATTTTATTTTTTGCCCTATGCATAATAAACGATCCTTCAAGAAAGATTGTCAAAGCTCAAATTACATTCTCTAGAACGCCGACAAAGAAGAAATAGGGGTGACATGATAGAGGTGCGACTGAATGGTCATAGTAAAGGGGAATATTAATAACCTATTATACGTATCAACATGAAACAGAATAGGAATGAATTGGATAAGTTATATATTTAGGAAAAAGACCTGGGTAAATACAGGCAGCAGGGGACAAACTTGAAAATACACACATAACTTCTTGCAGTGCTGAAGTCATGTTCTTCCATCACATACATGATCCCCTTTGATAAATGTAATGGGCGATGGTTGGAAGTAAATATGAAATTAAAAATAGACTAGGGATGATGGTATTTTACATTAGGTTTCAAGGTTACTGTTGTATCGCAAAACACACGACTCATAGACCGGCTTTTTAATCCTCTCGAACATGCCGGTGCAGGAACGCTGAGCGGCTAGCTGGTGACGTCATTGACCATTAGCAATGTCTGTGCAGGGTCACTGAGCCAACGAAATTTGGGGATGCCAGGGACTGGCTTTTTAATCCCTAGACAAGTTGAATGGAGAAAACCCAGGGTGCGTAGACCGTGCCCGGAAAAAACAAAAACGCACGGTCTATGTCGTACTTCAAGTTCGTGAAACTAGGGGTGCGTAGACTGGCCCCGGAAAAAAACCAAAACGACCGGTCTAAAAGTTGAAAATATCCCTGCGACGTAGAGCGGCCCTCAAAAAACAAAAACGGCAGGTCTAAAAGTTGTAAATAACCCTGCGACGTAGAGAGGCCCTGGAAAAAAAAAACGGACGGTCTAAAAGTTGAAAATAACCCTGAGACGTAGAGCGGCCCTGGAAAAAAACAAAATGGACGCTCTATGGGGCTGCGACGTAGAGCGTCCCTCCAAAAAACAAAAATGGACGCTCTATGGGGTGATGCCATAGAGCGTCCCTGGAAAAAAACAAAACGGACGCTCTATGGCATCATGCCATAGAGCGTCCCTGGAAAAAACCAAAACGGACGCTCTATGGCATCAATCCCACTACTCCTGTGTAATCGACACCAGTGGTCTCATAGGGACGTAGATGGACTACTCTCTCCTTAGGAAGTGGTGGAGGTCCTGGGTAAGGACACACTCGAGCGTCGCATCTTTCGCAGATTGACAGTTTGACGACCTTGGGGAAGCCAATATTTCTGTCTCAAGTCGGTTAGAGTGTCCAACACTCCACCATGCAAAGTACCTTATTGATGATGATGTAAAACTAGAAGTTTTGTAATAATGTGGTGACGTGGTAGAAGGGTCGGATTCTTTGTATCCAAATCAATTTCTGCATGAAGCAGACATCCTCCACACCTTAATATATTATGAGTGTTGGTATCATACCAGATACCTAGAGACTTGGTTAATTTATCTGGAATATTTTCATATTCACTTCCATACGTCTCTTGTTGTGTACGTTTGATCCAGTAGAGGATAGGATTGGGAAACTTATGCCTGATTCCTATCTTAACAAGAAAATCAAACACATGTGCTGTCACTCTTAATAACTTACTGAAGTTGGAATAATTGTGAGGAGTAATAGCTGAGATTCGATGAGGTTCTGGGTCTTTCATGGGAGTAGTGATACTGGTCACTATAACTTGTAGTTTCTGTTTGGGCTACTGACCACTAACAAGCCATGAAGGTCCATTAAACCACATCGAAGACTTGATTAGCTGTTTTAATGTTAAACCTCTTGATAAGTAATCTGCAGGATTGTCCTTAGTGGGGACATGTCTGAATTTATATCCAGCAGATAATTCATGAATTTCCCTAACGCGATTTCTAACTAGGGAGTTTTATTGTTGTTATTTCTTACCCATTGTAAGACTGCTTCATTGTCTGACCATACTACGATTTCACCAAAGTGAATATTATTGAGTGTCTTGGCCAAGCAATGAGCCAATCATACTCCCACCAGCAATGCAGTTAACTCCATTTGAGGTAAAGATCTCTTCTTGATTGGAGCAACTTTTGCTTTAGATGTGAGTAAAAAAGATTGAACATTATTGACTAAGTAGGCTGCAGCGCCATACGCTTTGCCAGAGGCATCGCAAAAGACGTGTAAATTTGTGGGTAAGTTTTGTCCTGAAGCATTACGAGGAAATTTCAAAACACCTAATTGATTGAAATCCGTTGCGAGCATTTGCCATTTATCTTGCAACTCAATTGGCAACAGATCATCCCATCCCATATGTTTCTGCCAGCATTCCTGCATGAGGAGTTTGCCCCTTATTAAAATAGGACTAAGTAAGCCCAAAGGGTCAAATGGTTGACTGACATACAAGAGTAATTTTCTCATGGAAAAGGTTGAATTATTGGTTTGTACTGACTTGACATTCATCTCGTCAGTAACTGTGTTCCATTCCACGCCCAGAACTTTTAATTGATTAGGCACCTGATAACCCGGAAATTCTTTCTCGATTATCTTGTTTAACGATTTATTGTTTGAGGCCCATGATTGTAGTGGCATATTGGCTCCTAACAACTCACGGTTAGCCTCATGGTAGATTTCTACCAATTTGAATTTGTCATTAGTAGTTCCCTGGAAATTATCGACATACAAGTTGTCACTGATCTCCGTTTTATAAGGGCTATTTGACTTCTTCAAATGTGTAGCTAATGTGGCTTGAAGTAGAAACGGTGAAGAAGTCGAACCGAATAGCACAGAGGCAAACCGATAGGTTACGACATCACTGTCAGGATCCAGTGGGTCCTTAATCCAGAGAAATTTGGTGTAATTACGATCCTCCTCTTGTAAGCCTACTCTAAGGAAAGCCTTACTGATATCAGCAGTATAAGCGAAAATACCAGTGCGGAATCGTAGCAATACGTCATGTAGCCTTTGTGTCAGGCTTGGTCCCGTTTGGAGATTCATTCAAGGACACGCTATTTGTCTTCACTTTGGCATTACAGTTGAAGACGATACGTATTGGCGTTGTCAATGAATCTTTCACCACAGCGTGATGGGGTAAATAGTGACCTGTTCTTCGGTCATCATTATCAACAACTTCGATAAATTTACTGTTGAGTTGTTGTTGAACTAATTGAAGATACATGTTCAATTTATCTGGTTGTTTCTTCAGCCGTATTAATTGAGACTGTAATTGAGAGGCTGCCATGAAATAATTAACTGGAAGTTGTGGATGATTCAACTTCCATGGCAGTCTCACCCAGTATTGTTTGTCTTTATAGACAATTGTGTCCAGATATTGCTGGTAAGTCCATGTATCATCAGGGCTTGGTTTATCAGGGACAACACCTAAAGTGTCTAAACCCCACAGACGATGTACAGGTGGATCAGACTCATTATCTTCAGATATTTCTCTGAAATGTAGGGGTGACTGTTCCAAGCCATGTCACGCCACTATTGAATTGCTAGTTTGTTTGTTAGTTGACGCTGTTTTTTGTTGGAAAAGCACCGGTCCAGTGAGCAATTTGCCTCCAGCAGATAACAACAAATTCATTCCATGTTGTCTGGTGCATCCTGTTATAAATTTATAATAATGGTCAGCGCCTATTAGGATACCAACATCTGTGAGGCAGTCAGAATTTATTTTGTGATCTGCTAGCCTCATGCGGTTACGTTTGAGATATCTTGCAGTGCGAGCTAGTCGTGTGACCTGCAGGTCTGAAGGAAGTTTATCTACTACTACCGCTTGTATTGGACTAGTGGAAGATCCAAGTCTCACTAACATTTTGACTACTTGGTATTCACGGGTAGTCATCCACTATTAGTCAAGAACCCAGAAATATTCAGTCTCACACTTTTGGCAGGTTTTAATTTCAACTGCTCGACTAATTGTTATGTGATGAAGGTTTTCTGTGATCCTTGATCAAAGAGACCTCTAGTGTTAACTCTAGACTTCCTATCAATTAGTTTGAGTTGAGCCGTAGGCAGAGTAGTGTTATTGCCGGACTCAGTAGCAAGTACATTTATTTCTTGGTGTACCTTGTAATATTGTACTGTGGTAGAATTCAAAGAATCCTCCCTAGGTGTCACAGATTGTGTAGAAGTTTTTCTACATAAGGCATAATGATGAACACCTTTGTTGCATCTACTGCACAACCGTAGCTGCACTACACATTTACTGGGATCATGAGAACCCATGCACTTGGTGCATCTGTGTAATTCTTGTAGCCGTTTAATCCTGTTATTAAAGTTAGGATAAACATTGCATTTGTAGGTGACATGTTCTTGATCACAGAACAGACACTTTCTCTCTCTGGCTGAGTTGGTCCTTTTAGTAGACACATTAGTTGCAACGTCAGAGGGAGAAACAGAATAAATACCTGCACTACCACTCCTTTTCCCAGTGGATGGAGCAGTCTTAGATTTGAATTTATTGGACTTATTCAAGGTCGATTTGGGTTTGACTGAGTTGTCAAGGTTAGGTTGTTTAGACTCAGGTTTAATCTTTTCATGAGTCTTCAACCTGTTAACCGCTATTCTCAGTCCCTCGAATATTTGCTCGAGAGTGAGAAACTCGGTTTTATGGTGTGAGCAGATTTCTGCTAAAATATTTCGAGGTAATTTCCTCTGTAAAAGTAACTTAATTGACCATTCTGAGGCTGGTACATCAACTTTAGTACCTAAGGCCTTCACTAGAGACTCTACTTCTAGTCTGAAGCTTTGAAGTTAGTCTGGTCGGTTACTTGGTGCATTCAGATCCAGTAACTGGTAATAAAGGTTAGCTATACTCAACTCCTTGTTGCAATAGTTCAACTTTAGTAGTTTTATAGCTTCCTCATAATTACTCTCAGTGAGAGCTAGTTTATTTATGACCTTTTTAGCCTCCCCTTTGAGAAGACTAATCAGGTAAATTTAGAAACACTGTCAAGAGAAGATTTTTTATGTATATAAACTTCAAATGAAGTCCAAAATGTGTCCCAGTTTTCTTCATCCAGCCCTGCAAATGTAGGTAAGCCTCAAAGTAGGTAGACGAACCTCAGGTAATTGATTAGTGGATTGAGACATAGTATTATTTGCATTGGATTTATGTTGTTTTACTATATTGGATAGTACATCAAGTTTATCTTGAGTCTCATCTTCATACTGAGAAATATCTGCAAGAATTTGATCTATTTCATCAGGATCAGTTGCAGTTGCATTCAGTAGGTTTAGATACAACTGGCTTGTAGATCTGACTTGATCAAATTTGAGATCAGCTACTCTCAATGATGTTTCTAGTTGATAGTAATCAATGGAAGTTGCTTTAGACAAAGTATCAGACTTATTAATTAGCCTGGTTAAATGACCTTTAAGGCCAATATAGGTTCTCCTTAACTGTTCAGGAGTAGCCATGGTGGCTTTAAGTCCAAGTTTCATAGGACTTGAATAGATATTACTAATGAAGCTGGGGTACTTGCTCATTAGTTGACAAGTAAATTGAATATAGCCTAAATTAATCTGGCTAAAATACACTCTACCTCACTCGAGGTTAAATGTACCTACCTAACAATAAGTAGCTAAGGATTTGGAGCAGTGCTTGAATGTCACCATTGACTTTCTTCCAGCTAGCTCTTCTTTATCACCATTAGATGTAATAGTGATCATTCAGAAGCACTCCAAATTCATACACATAAATAATTGATATGGATATACTCTAATCAGAGTTACTATAAAGTCTGAATCCCACCCTTGGTAGGGTCAGCACAAGAATGAGTAATGTATGCACTACTTGTTGTTGTTGTTAAAGATTTGCTACCTGGAACAAAGTTCCAAGTAGCATGGGCTATGGTGAGCCCGTGATGCACTACTGACTAGCCCAAGACTGGTTGAAAGAATTTCTACCTAAGAAACTACTAAATTATTTAGTCTGTATTTGCGCAAAACTCAGCACAATCACAGCCTAAATTCCTACCTAATAAAGGTTGGCATAAATTAATTTATGGTGCAATAGTGTGAATATATAGTTGTGTTATGTTTTGGTTTTTTAAGATTTTATAGTTTATATAAATGTGCTCTTGCACACAATGGTGAAAGTACAAATATGTACAGTTAATTTTGGATTGGTAGCCACAGCCTTTATGGTGGTTGATTGTGTTGACCAACTTGTCAACTACATGTGACCTAGGCTCACCTGACAGGTGTACACCATCTCTTGCCAGGTTTTGCCTGTCTGGTCTGGCTGTAAATTGAATGTAAGTTATGAGCTGTTGCTCCTGGTGACCTGAAGATTCTTACCTCAGTGTGAGGTATAGGTCTGAGTGTTGTGGGTAATTGACTGTGTCCCACTAGTGCTACTCTATACATGAGGTATAAGCAGCAAATAAATTGGTGTGTATTAGGCTGACCTGTGTGGTACTCTGCCGGTAGCCACAATTAATAAAATGTGGTTAGCCTAGATTACTACACACGGTAATTAGTTACGATTATAGTATTAATTGTAATACATCTGGTTCGATAAGGACCATATTTTTGTGTTGGGAAGAAAGCTTACTCTCTATTAATTGATTGATATTTAATTAATAGATTAATTTAAATTAATCGAAGGACTACCCTATTCTGACTGAAAAGGGAAACAGATAAAGTTAAATGCTAAAGACTGAAATACCAGTGCCTATGGATAAGGAAACTGTTAAAGGTTATTCTTTAAACTTCAATGGACTGTATAATATATTAATGTTCGAGAATAAACTTTCCGTCCTTCACAAAAAGGGAGGTTAATACCAGAAGTAATCTACTCCCAGTACGCTTCATCGAGGCTGGTTCTTCCTCGAATAAAATTAGTAATTTCTACTAAATAACATGTAAATAAACATTAGATAAATTGATTAATGGTAAGAAGATTATATGTTGATTAAACAAGAAATTATTCTCATTTGACTTCTATGAGGCTATAAAATTACGTTAGATATCTCAAATCAAATAAATTAAATATTCTTGACTGAGAATCGATTATTGATTTCATTCAATCAAAGAAAATAATTGCAATTATAGGGAATTAAATAATATCATATTCTCGTTAAATAGTGTTAATCGAGAAATGGAGAGAATTTTATTTCCTCCATAGCATTCGTACGTAACAGAAAAAACTGTTACTTGATAATAATCTCAGTTAATAACTCTCGGTTTTGGATTATTAGTTGTTATGTTATCCGTAGTTAATTATTGCACAGAATACTGATGAATTAGAGAACCACATTCAATTCTCGAACATATTGGTAATAAATATGTTTAGATGGACATTATCTGACGCAATCCTGCCTCTCGATGTCGTGAGAATTTTAGCAATACGCTCAGATAAAGAAATATTAATTTATGTTAACACTACAGTTAGTGGAATTAATAATTACTGTAATTAGTATACAATAATGATGTATTATAATTCAATGGTAGTGTGTCAGTGTTGGAAATTTCCAACAATTGGAGCGAAACTTTCTACCCTGCTTTAGCTCATCTAGCGCATGTTTTGAAAAAAAAGCAAGAAAGGATTTGTAATAATAAAGAAAGGAGGAAGTGGCAACTCGAATCTTGAGGATGATATTGTGAAGAGAGATGAGGGAGCTCATTCTTCGAAGAGAAACGTCTGTGAAAAGATAAACGGTGAGTGCTCCTACTGAAATAATAATAATAATAATATTAATAATAATAATAATAATAATAATACAAGTATAGCGAAAGAGTTGCAATGAAATTTGAAGTTGTCTCTTTTCCAGTTGAGCGAGGTCAAGACGTGGTTGGTGACATATGGAGCGAGCGAGTCTGTGAACGTGGGCGTGTAAGCGACACAACCCTTCCCGTTGTTAAGGAGATTGTAGTGACTATAGCAGTTGGACATTGTGTAGTAGATTACGATAACATCCCAGACTTTATTGCCCGCATAAAGGCTCTGGCTTCGATTGAAAAGCAGTACGAGGGAGTGGATAATGACGAATATTGTTATGAAAGAGACAATAAAATACGCGCTGTAGAAATGTTATATGATCACTTCCGCATGGAAACAGAGATAACAACTCCAGTTGACCTAGGTCTGGGAGGATAGAAGTGAAATACAGTGAAATCTAGAGATATATCGAGTGGGTAAAAGCAATGGCTAAGATTGAAAAAAAATACGCCAGCGTAGATTTTAGGTTTAGTGAAAATTGGGGAGCGTACAATCGGAAAGTATATATGCAGAATGTCTTTACAGAAATATTTCAAGAAAAATATAACCATTGCTGCAGTACTGCAGAAAATAAGAAGTAAACCTAACAGAAGGAAGTGAATATTGCAGACGTAATATTTAACCTCTCCTATTATACCGATCGAGTGGAATGGATCAAGATGGACAAATTATTGGAAAAGCTCAACTTCTGTGTATAATAGCAGCGTTTACTTTCTACGCTATTCAGGAAAACGGATAGTAGAGATGTTGATGTTGATGTCAGTCTATGTATATTGCCCTGTGTAAACTAAACTGTATTAATATAAAGTTGCGTTTTGTGGATGATAATAGTAATAATAAACAGAATAAAGACTATCATTCTTTAAATCTCCTGTATAATTTAGGTTAAGAATTTAAAAAAAAAAAATAGTCGAGGAGGAACAGCGCATCTTAAATATATAAATAAATAAATATATATATATATATATATATATATATATATATATATATATATATATATATATATATATATATATATATATATATATATATATATATATATATATATATATATATATATATATATATATATATATATATATATATTAGTATATTTTGGTAGCAGTCTTTCCTGTAGACATATATTATTAAATATGACCAAAAAAGTAAGATTAATAATTCTAACACGAATTTTCTCAATCTTTCTTATGCTTCTTTTCACTGTTGATGGTAATTGGAAAATCAATTCTCCAAAATTCATTTTTATTTCTAGTCTCACGCTACACTTGAATGCGTTTCGTAATAACTTATTACATTTTCAAAGACTTTTAGTTTACACACACACACAACTATTACCTGTAAACAGAGTTCTTACTTATGCTATGATTTAAACAGCTTTCATTTTTCATTTTATACCTGCATTTCGGGTGAGGTGATATGTTACAACAGCTTTGGATGAGGCGAACAAAACTTTCAGCACAGGATAGAACACGAAACAATGGGTATTGAAGGTAAGAATGGAAGTAATTGCAGAGGGCCTATTGGCCCATATTTCTTGATGCTTCTATATTGGAGCGGAGTCTTGAAGTGGGTAGAATATAGTTTTGTTTATCACAACTATATTCTACCCGCTTCAAGACTTAAGGTCCATATTTCCACAGTGAGACCTTCCCTGCTTCTCCTCCTGAAAGCACTAACACTGAGTCAGTGCCTTTCAACTCGGAAATCCTTAATGATCTTCATACCTATTTGCAGGACAGTAATAGTGCTCCTCTCATCAGAATCTTCAAGGAGCATCAGAAGTTGTTCAGCGATGATCCACAGGAGTGTAATGTGGTTCAGCACGACATCCAGCTACTCCCTGACACCCGGCCGATTCGTCAACCTTTCTACAGAATCAGCCCGAGCAAAAAGGAAGTTATGCGTGCTGAGATACAGTACCTCCTGGAACATAAGCTGGCCACCCCTTGTGAGTCCCCTTGGGCCTCACCCTGCATCTTGGTGCCGAAACCGCAAGGTAAAGTGAGGTTGTGTACCGACTACCGGAAATTGAATCTTGTGACTATCAAGGATGCTTATCCATTACCTAGAATAGATGACATCCTTGACGCCATTGGTAATGCTTGGTATCTATCAAAGTTAGACTTACTCAAGGGATACTACCAATTATGTTTGACAGAGCGAGCTAAGGAAATATCTGCCTTTACCACTCCCTTTGGCCTTTACTGGGTGGCGCCGTCCGGACCCCCCCCCCCCCTTGCACTCGTGACGTCATACTTGCCAGGGGCGTTTCTCATTGGCTCCCTGTGCCATGTCACTGTTCTTTGCCAATCTGGTGCCACTGACGTCATAACGTCTTGGCGGGAAAACGTAGTGTCCGGCGCCAGCTTGGCGTCCTATAGGGCCAAAACACTCTTCTTTTGCGAATTTCTCGCCAATGCAAGAACACTTCATGCTCCCACATATGTCAAATTGTTCTCCGGAATGTAGAGAACGTTCGGGTAAAGTGGATATGACTCTTACAGCTGGCGTGGGAGAAATATATGGGGGAAACACCGTCACAATACATACATACATACATACATACATACATACATACATACATACATACATACATACATACATACATACATACATACATACATACATACATACATACATACATACATACATACATACATACATACATACATACATACATGCATACATACATACACGTCCAGTCAGCATATAGCTATTTCGGGACAAAATCCAAAATCGTTTATATTGGTGAGACGCCGCTGTGATGAGGAGTTTAAATATCACAGGAACTGTAGGTTAACGCGTAACATAGGTGAGGTTAGATGAGGCATCTACAAGTATCAGCTGGAGGCTGGGGGAGTGTTGTGGAGGCTGGTATTATGCCCAGATGTTGGAGGGTGGGTTTGATCCTCCCTTCCCCCCACGTTCACCGCAGAAGGTCTAAGGTTACCTGCCACTCTCCCTTTCCAAAGGTTACCGCCACCCCCCCCCCAAGTCACACACACATACATCAGATTCTTAACTTACAATATTTATGATTTACCAGTTTATGTTACGACACTGACTCTCAATTTCACAATATGTATAAAATTGAAACTTTAAATATGTCAATCTGTTTCATAAAATGATAACTGTGTTACCTATCTTGTGGGTGGTAGTGGACCCTATACTCATCCTGAGGGTGGTAGTGGACCCAATACCCATCCTGTAGGTGGTACTGGACCCCATACCCATCTTGTGAATGGTAGTGAACCCCATACCCATCTTGTGGATGGTAGTAGACCCCATACACATCCTGTAGGTGGTACTGGACCCCATACCCATCTTGTGAATGGTAGTGGACCTCATACCCATCTTGTCGGTGGTGGTAGTGGACCCCATACTCATCTTGTAGGTGCTACTGGACCCCATACCGCATCCTGTGCTTGGTAGTAGACCCTATACCTATTCTGTGGGTTGTAGTGGACCCCATACCCATCCTGTGGGTGGTAGTAGACTCCATACCCATCTTGTGGGTGGTAGTTGACCCCCATACCCATCTTGCAGGTGGAAGTGGACCCCATACCCATCCTGTGGGTGCTAGTAGACCCCATACCCATCTTGTAGGCGGTAATGGACCCCATACCTATCTTGTGGATGGTAGTGGACCCCATATCCATCTGGTAGGCGGTAGTGGACCCCCATACCTATCTTGTGGGCTGTAGTGGACCTCATACCTATCGTGTGCGTGATAGTGGACCCCATACCCATCTTGTAGGTGGTAGATGACCCCATACCAATCCTGTGGGTGGTAGTGGACCCGATACCCATCCTGTGTATGGTAGTGGACCCCATACCCTTCTTGTGGGTGCTAGAGGACCCCATCCCCAACTTGTTGGTGGTAGTGAACCCCATACTCATCCTGTGGGCGATAGTGGACCCCATACCCATCCTGTGGGTGGTAGTGGACCCTATACCCATCCTGTGGGTGGTAGTAGACCCCATACCCATCTTGTAGGTGGTATTGAACCCCACACCCATCCTGTGGGGTGGTATTGGACCGGATGTCTCTCCTGTGTGTGGTAGTGGACCCCATACCCATCTTGTAGGCAATAGTGGACCCCATACCCATCTTGTGGGCGGTAGTGGACCCCTCTACCCACCTTGTGGGCGGTAGTGAACCCCATACCTATCTTGTGCGTGATAGTGGACCCCATACTCATCTTGTGGGTGGTAGTTGACCCCATACCAATCTTGTGGGTGGTAGTGGACCCCTGACCCATACTATGGGAGTTAGTGGACCCCATGCCCATCATGTCGGTGGTAGTGGACCCCATACCCATCTTGTGGGTGGGTAGTGGACCCCATACCTATCTTGTGGGTGGACGTGGACCCCATACCCATCTTGTGGGGGGTAGTGGTCTCCATACCCATCTTGTGGGTGGTACTGGACCCCATACCTATCTTGTGGGTGGTAGTGCACCCCATACCCATCTTGTGGGTGGTAGTGGAACCCATACCCATCTTGTGGGTGGTAGTGAACCCCATACCCATCTTGAGGATGGTTGTGGACCCATACCCATCTTGTCGGTGGTAGTGGACCCCATACTCATCCTGTGGGTGGTTGTGGACAACATACCTATCCTGTGGTTGGTAGTGGACCCCATACCCATCTTGTGGATGGTAGTGGACCCCATACCCATCTTGACGGTGGTAGTGGACCCCATACACATCCTGTGGGTGGTACTGGACCCCATTCCCTATCCTGTGGTTAGTAGTGGACACTATACCCATCCTGTGGGTGGTAGTGGACCCCATACCCATCCTGTGGGTGGTGGTGGACCCCATTCCCATCTTGTGGGTGGTAGTGGACCCCATACCCATCTTGTAGGTGGTACTGGACCCCATACCCATCCTGTGGGTGGTAGTGGACCCCATACCCATCCTGTGTGTTATAGTGGACCCCATACCCATCTTGTGGATGGTAGCGGACTCCATACCCATCTTGTGGGCGGTATTGTGGACCCCATACCCATCTTGTGGGTGGTAGTGTACCTAATACCCATCTTGTGAGTGATAGTGGACCCCATGCCCATCTTGTGGATGGTAGTAGACCCCATACCCATCTTGTCGGTGGTATTCGACCTTATAGTAATCCTGTGGGTGGTACTGGACCCCCATACCCCATCCTGTTGTTGGTAGTGGACCCCATACCCATCCTGTTTGTGGTAGGGGACCCCAGACTCATCTTGTGGGTGGTAGTGGACCCCATACCCATCCTGTTGGTGGTAGTGGACCTCATACCCATCTTGTGGGTGGTAGTGGACCCCATACCCATCTTGTGGGTGGTAGTGGACCCCATACCTATCTTGTGAGTGGAAGTGGACCCCATACCCATCTTGAGTGTGGTAGTGTTCCGCATACCAATCTTGTGGATGGTAGTGGACCCAATACCAATCATGTGGATGGTAGTGGACCCTATACCCATCTTGTGGGTGGTAGTGAACCCCATACTCATCCTGTGGGTGGTAGTGAACCCCATTCCCATCCTATGGTTGGTAATAGACCCAATACCCATCCTGAGTGTGGTAGTGGACCCCATACCCATCTTGTTGGTGGTAGCGGACCCCATACCTATCTTGTGACTCATAGGGGAATTTTCGTTTTTGGGAGAAATTCCCCTGGGAGTCTTTGGGGTTTCAGGTGAATTTAGGAATTCCCCTGTGGATCTTCGGGGGTTTCAGGTGAATTTGGCTAGTCACAGATTTGGAAGTAAGGAATTCTTATGAGGAGCTTAATTTCTGAGATTTTAGAGGTTTGTTAAGCGTTCTTATGAGGAAAATAAATAGGAAAATCTTATAGAAATATTTTAGAAAATTTCGTGTTTGTGTCACAGCTTTTCCAGGTAAAATCTACGGACATATTTTGCCTGTTTTCAACTTCGGAAATTCCTGTTTGTGGCACAGGGTTTTCAGGTAAATTTTAGAAATTCCTGTTTATGGCTTCGGGGTTTTTCAGGTGAATTTGGGCAGTCGCAGATTTCGAAGTAAGGAATTCTTATGAGGAGCATAATTTCTGAGATTTTTAGAGGCTTGTTAAAAGTTCTATGATGTAAATAAGTAGGAAAATGTTGAAGAAATTTTTTAGAAAATATCGTGTTTTATAACAATTTACGGCTGTTTCACCTGTAAAGACCAAAATTCTTCAGGGTCTAGTTGTTGACCTAAATTATTTAGAGTCCACTTTGTGAGCAAAATTCATCAGAGTCCATTTTCAACCCATTTTTCATCAGAGTCCATTTTATACCGAAATTTCGTCAGAGTCCATTTTCAGATCAATTTTCATTAGAGTCAAGTTTTATACCGAAAATTTGACAGAGTCCACTTTGTGAGCAAAATTCATCAGAGTCCAGTTTTTACCGAAAAATGATCAGAGTTCATTTATCTACAGAAATTCGTCAGAGTAAAGTTTTCTAGCAAAATTCGTCAGAGTCTTGTAATCTGTGAAAATTTGACAGAGTCCATTTTATACCCAAAAATAATCAGAGTCCAATTAATGACAGAAATTCATCAGAGTCCAGTTTTTACCCAAAATAAACAGAGTCCACTTTGAGAGCAAAATTCATCAGAGTCCAGTTTATACCAAAAATTCGCCAGAGTCCACATTGTGCCAAAATATTCAGAGTCCAGTTCATGATCGAAATTAATCAGAGTCCAGTTGAAGACCCAAATTTGACAGAGACCACATTTTCGCTACTAGCAGTCCAATCCCCCTGAAATTTTAAACAGTCATATTTCTGTCGTAGTAAATAAGATCAAGTCAGTTACTGAGCTCCAGCTCTCGTCCCCCACCCTACTTCCCTCTCAAGTCTTTGTTAATATCCTATCAATTCCTTTGAAATTTCTACCCTCTGTATTTCAGGCACCGTAAATAAGATCAAAACAGTTATCGAGCTCCAGCTCTCGTCCCCACCTTAGTTCTCTCTCGTATCTTTGTAAATAACCCATCAATTTCCCTGAAATTTTTATCCTCTGTATTTCAGACATAGTAAATATGATGTAAACAATTATAAAACTCTAGCTCTTGTCCTCTGTCCAAGTTCACTTCTGTAAATTCATTACTATCAGTCCAAATCCCCCTGAGATTTAAACACCCAACTACATTTTCAGACATAGTAAATAAAAGCCAGTTCAGTTACCGAGTTTCAACTCTTGTTCCCCGCTTATCTCATTTTGTACAAGTTCTTTATTATCCAACTAAATCACCTGAGATTTAAGATCACCTTACTTCTAACCTAGTAAAATTAATCAGGACATTAGCCAAGCTCCATTTCCTCTGTCTTAGATCATCGAACATAAATATATCCGATCAAGTCCCTCTCCAGCCTAACTCTTTATCAGAGTAATCACCTTACCCTTTCCCTCCCTTACCTTCTCATACCCAACGTATCCAAACCTTCAATAATCATACTGTATTTGCTTATTTTCTCTATATTCAGCTGTGTTCTTCACATTTTTTCCATGTTATCTGTGTTCACTCCATGTTCTACAAATGTTCACAGCATGCTCAGTTCAAATTTTTTCACCTGGTTTTCTCAATTTTTTGTTTTCTACCATTTTTCCCCCACGTTCATTACAGTCCCTTACATGTTCTCTGTATAACTTTTATACTCAGTATTCATGTTCTCAATGTTCTTAGCTTGTTCTTCACATGTTCAGTGTTCATTATTTGTATTCCCTATGTTCCTTATCATGTCTTCATATTCTCTGTAAGTTCATATTCCCTGCATGTTCACTCTATTCATCAACTTTTTCTTACATGTTTTCTGTGTTCACCGTATGTTCACTGTGCTCATTCCCCTACTTAACCTCAATTTTTTATGTTCTTTGTTTCTTTAAACCAATTTGTTTCTTCCATTCGCTAACTAGTTCTTTGTCAAATAATATTATACTGCAATACAGTTCCCTCAACAATTTTAGTCACCCAGTTTTTATTTGCAAAACTATGTCAAAGTAATTCTCGTAGTCAACTTAATAGTTCTACCAACCCTGTTCTTAAACAAATCTACACTTTATTCAGTTCCAAATTTACAAAGACATACCTTTCTTGTAACTTCTTAACTAAAAATCTTTCGCCAATCAACTAAAACATAGTCACTTTCGTCATTTCTCAACTAAACTTATTATCTAATCAACCAAAAAATAGTCAAAGGAAACTTTCCAACACTGTTCATAACTAACTTATTCCCTAGTCATCAGAAAATAACCGTGTTCTTCATGTTTCATTGTCATTTCATAACTAAAATTATCCATCAATCAACAGAAAAAGTCATATTCATCATTGTTCCTAACTAAAATTATGTTTTTGTCAAGTAAGAAAAAATAACCAAAGACATCTTTCATCGCTGTTCTTAACTGACATTATACTTTGGGGAGCACAAAAATAGTCTCCCTCGTCATATTTTGTCTTTTTTGCTTAACTAAAAGTACTCATCAGTCAACTAAAAAATAGTTACTTCATCATGTTTCCCTGTCATTTCTTAACTGAAATATCACTTCTCTCATCTGAAAAATAGTCATGTGTAGCCTCTTTCCAACACTGTTCTTAACTAAAGTAACCTTTCACTTCGCTAAAATAGTCAAATGTAACTTTTTCAGCACTTTCGTAAAAATTATATGTCGTTATGTAAGAAAAATAGTCAAAGGTGCTCTCCGTGACACCAAAGTTAATCTTCGAGAAATCAAAGACACTCTTCAATACATCAAGGACTTACTCAAAAACACCAAAGTTGCACTCAAAGACATCCTTTGAGACATCAAAGACATCCTTTAAGACATCAAAGACACCTCTCGAGGCATCAAAGACACTCTCAAACACACCAAAGGCACACCAAACACATAAAAGTTGTCAGTAATATATCTTCGTTCATCAAACTTATTCTCAGAGATATATAAAGTTATTCTCAGAACAATCAAAAGTTATTCTAAGACAACAAAAGGTTATTCTCAGAGCTACCCAAAGCTATTCTCAGAGTCATCAAAGCTATTCTCAGAGTGTTGACCAGACCACACACTAGAAATTGAAGGGACGACGACGTTTCGGTCCGTCCTGGACCATTCTCAAGTCGATTGACAATCGACTTGAGAATGGTCCAGGACGGACCGAAACGTCGTCGTCCCTTCAATTTCTAGTGTGTGGTCTGGTCAACATACTTCAGCCACGTTATTGTGACTCATCGCCTGCCTATTCTCAGAGTCATCAAAGTTGTTCCAAAAGACGTTAAAAATTAATCTCAGTCATCAAACTTGTTCTCAAAGTCATCAAAGTTAATCTTAGAGTTATCAAAGGTATTCTCAGAGGAACTTTCCAAAACATCTTTGTTCATCAAAGTTGATCTCAGAGTAAACAAAGGTAATCTCTAACTCACTCTCGTTCATCAAAGTTGTTTCAAAGACATCAAAGGTAATCTCAGAGTTATCCAAAGATATTCTCATGTCCACAAAAGTTATTCTGAGCTATCAAAGTTAATCTCAGACATCTTCGTTCATAAAAGTTATTCTCAGAGACCTCTAAGGTTATTCTCTAAGACATCAAAGTTATTCTAAGAGCTATCAAAAGTTATTCTCAGTCATGATATGTTATTCTCTAAGTAACCTTCCGTTCATCAAAGACATTCTCTAAGTCCTCAAAGTTATTCTCTAAGACAACAAAGTCGTTCTCAGAGTCATCAAAAGTTATTCTCAGAGTCACCTTCGTTATTCAAAGAAGCCTTCTGAGACATCCTCGTTCAACAAAACTGTCCTCAGAGCCATCAAAAAAGTTAAATACAGTCATCAAAGTTATTCTCTAAGTATCTTTTCGTTCATCAGAGAAGCTTTCTAAGACATCTTTGTTCATCAAAGTTGTTCTCTAAGACATCAATGTTGTTCTCTAAGACATCAAAGATGTTCTCTAAATCATAAAAGTTAATCTCTAAGTCACCTTCGTTCATTAGAGAAACTTTCCAATCCATCTTCGTTGATCAAAGTTATTCTCAGAGTCATCAAAGTGATCTCTAATTCATCTTCGTTCTCCAAAAAGTTGTTCTCTAAGACACCTTCGTTCATCAAAGAAACTCTCCTTCTTCCATTATGTTATTCTTTAAGACATCTTCAGGCATAAAAGTTCTCTCCAAAATGTAACTAGTTCAGCTTTTCATACCAAAACCTGTACTTCTGTTAAAATATATTTTCTTAGTCACTTTACCCTAAAACTGTTCTCTGAACTATACTCCTTAAACCTACACAACCTATCCTCTCCACCCAATGTTACTTAGTTAATGTAACGTTCCTAAACCTAACTTTACCTATCCTAACATAACTTACCTTACCTTACCTATCTTACCTAACTTTACCTATCCTAACATAACTTACCTTACCTTACCTATCTTACCTAACCTAACCTAACTTTTCCTGCTTAACCTAACTTACCTACATTTACCTAACTTAACCCTCTTAACCAAACTTACCTAACCTATCTTACCTAACCTAACTTTCCCAACCTAACCTAACTTAGCCTAAAATATCATAACCTTACCTAACTTAGCCTAATTTACCTAACCTAACATACGTATCCTAACTTAACTTGCATAACCTAACCTAACTTACCTAACCTAACCTAACTTACCTAACCTATCCTAACTTACCTAACCTATCCTAACATAACCTAACTTAACCTGCTTAACTTACCTTACCTTACCTAACCTAACTTAACCTAACTTATCCTGCTTAACCTAACCCACCTATCCTATCCTATCCTAACCTACCTTACCTAACCTAACTTACCTAACTTAAACTAACTTATCCTGCTTAACCTAACTTACATAACTTATCTTACCTATCCTAACCTAACCTAACTTGCTTTACCTAACTTAACCAAACTTACATAACTTATCTTACCTATCCTAACCTAACCTAACTTGCTTTACCTAACTTAATCTTACATTCCCAAACTGATGTATCCTAACTTATCTAGTCCAACCAAACATGATCTAACTTACATAATTATTCCTGCTTGTCTTTTGTGTTTCGTCAATCATTTTCTTATATTCATTTACTCATTTCAAGGGTTAATTTTCTCAAATGGACATTTTTGCATTTCAAGTGTTATTTGCTTAAGATTGGGTGTTTAACCATTTCAAAGGATTTTTGTTATATATGGGAATTTACTCGTTTCAAGGGCTAATTTCTCAAATGGTCATTTTTGCAGATCAAGGGTTATTTGTTAAAGTTCATCAAGTTGCTCATAAGTTGTATTTATTATGTTTGTTATCATTTATTCTTATTCCCCAACCCCTTAACTTAACCTCTTGTAATCTTAGTGTATTTAGTAGGTTCTATCATATGTTCTTATTCCCCAACCCTTTAATCTAACCTTTCATATGTAGTTTATTGTGTTTTTGACGTATTTATTGAATATATAATCCTTTTCATAACCTTTCAGATGTAGTTTTGTTTCTCCTTTGTTTTTTTTTTACCCAAACCCACCATCCCACTTAACCTTCTTTCCTTCTTTTACTTTGTTTCTCCTACTCCTTCTAACCCCCCTTTCTATCTCTCTCCCTTATTCTCTCTCTTCCTCCCCCTCTCTCTCACTCATTTGCTCAAATGCTCTCTTCTTTCTCAAATTTAAGTCTTCATGCTCCCATTCTCTCACCCTCACTCTCATTCACTTAGTTTTTCTTTTTCTCAAATTCAAGTCTTAGTGCTCCCATGCTCTTCCTCCCCCTCTCTCTTACTCTTTTCTCCTCTTTTCATGCTCTCACTCCCTTGCTCTCTTGTTTTTTCTCAATTTCAAGTCTTAGTAGATCTGATTCTTTACTATTGTAATTTTATTATTACTAAGATAAAGAATGAACTTATATGTGAAAACACAGTAAAAGAAGGAAAGAAGGTTAAGTGGGATGGTGGGTTTGGGTAAAAATATACAAAGGAGAAACAAAACTACATCTGAAAGGTTATGAAAAGGATAATATATTCAACAAATACGTCAAAAACACAATAAGCTACATCTGAAAGGTTAGGTTAAAGGGTTGGGGAATAAGAACATATGATAGAACCTACTAAATAAACTAAGATTACAAGAGGTTAGGTTAAGGGGTTGGGGAATAAGAACATATGATAGAACCTACCAAATACACTAAGATTACAAGAGGTTAGGTTAAGGGGTTGGGGAATAAGAATAAATGATAACAAACATAATAAATACAACTTATGAGCAACTTGATGAACTTTAACAAATAACCCTTGATCTGCAAAAATGACCATTTGAGAAATTAGCCCTTGAAACGAGTAAATTCCCATATATAACAAAAATCCTTTGAAATGGTTAAACACCCATTCTTAAACAAATAACACTTGAAATGCAAAAATGTCCATTTGAGAAAATTAACCCATGAAATGAGTAAATAAATATGAGACAATGATTGACGAAACACAAAAGACAAGCAGGAATAATTATGTAAGTTAGATCATGTCTGGTTGGACTAGATAAGTTAGGATACATCAGTTTGGAAATGTAAGATTAAGTTAGGTAAAGCAAGTTTGGTTAGGTTAGGATAGGTAAGATAAGTTACGTAAGTTAGGTTAAGCAGGATAAGTTAGGTTAAGTTAGGTAAGTTAGGTTAGGTAAGGTAGGTTAGGATAGGATAGGATAGGTAAGTTAAGTTAAGCAGGATAAGTTAGGTTAAGTTAGGTAAGTTAGGTTAGGTAAGGTAAGGTAAGTTAGATTAAACAGGTTAAGTTAGGATAGGTTAGGAAAGTTAGGATAGGTTAGGTAAGTTAGGTTAGGTTTGTTAGGTTAGGTTGTGCAAGTTAAGTTAGGATAGGTATGTTAGGTTAGGTAAATTAGGCTAAGTTAGGTAAGGTTATGATATTTTAGGCTAAGTTAGGTTAGGTTGGGAAAGTTAGGTTAGGTAAGATAGGTTAGGTAAGTTAGGTTAAGCAGGTTAAGTAAGGTAAATGTAGGTAAGTTAGGTTAAGCAGGATAAGTTAGGTTAGGTTAGGAAAAGTTAGGATAGGTAAAGTTAGGTAAGATAGGTAAGGTAAGGTAAGTTATGTTAGGATAGGTAAAGTTAGGTTTAGGAACGTTACATTAACTAAGTAACATTGGGTGGAGAGGATAGGTTGCGTAGGTTTAAGGAGTATAGTTCAGAGAACAGTTTTAGGGTAAAGTGACTAAGAAAATATATTTTAACAGAAGTGCAGGTTTTGGTATGAAAAGCTGAACTAGTTACATTTTGGAGAGAACTTTTATGCCTGAAGATGTCTTAAAGAATAACATAATGGAAGAAGGAGAGTTTCTTTGATGAACGAAGGTGTCTTAGCGAACAACTTTTTGGAGAACGAAGATGAATTAGAGATCACTTTGATGACTCTGAGAATAACTTTGATCAACGAAGATGGATTGGAAAGTTTCTCTAATGAACGAAGGTGACTTAGAGATTAACTTTTATGATTTAGAGAACATCTTTGATGTCTTAGAGAACAACATTGATGACTTAGAGAACAACTTTGATGAACAAAGATGTCTTAGAAAGCTTCTCTGATGAACGAAAAGATACGTAGAGAATAACTTTGATGACTGTATTTAACTTTTTTGATGGCTCTGAGGACAGTTTTGTTGAACGAGGATGTCTCAGAAGGCTTCTTTGAATAACGAAGGTGACTCTGGGAATAACTTTTGATGACTCTGAGAATGACTTTGTTGTCTTAGAGAATAACTTTGAGGACTTAGAGAATGTCTTTGATGAACGGAAGGTTACTTAGAGAATAACATATCATGACTGAGAATAACTTTTGATAGCTCTTAGAATAACTTTGATGTCTTAGAGAATAACTTTAGATGTCTCTGAGAATAACTTTTATGAACGAAGATGTCTGAGATTAACTTTGATAACTCAGAATAACTTTTGTGGACATGAGAATATCTTTGGATAACTCTGAGATTAACTTTGATGTCTTTGAAACAACTTTGATGAACGAGAGTGAGTTAGAGATTACCTTTGTTAACTCTGAGATCAACTTTGATGAACAAAGATGTTTTGAAAAGTTCCTCTGAGAATACCTTTGATAACTCTAAGATTAACTTTGATGACTTTGAGAACAAGTTTGATGACTGAGAATAATTTTTAACGTCTTTTGGAACAACTTTGATGACTCTGAGAATAGCTTTGGGTAGCTCTGAGAATAACTTTTTGTTGTCTTGGAATAACTTTTGATTGTTCTGAGAATAACTTTAGATATCTCTGAGAATAAGTTTGATGAACGAAGATATCTTACTGAGCAACTTTTATGTTTCGAAGAATAACTTTGATATCTCGAAGAGTGCCTTTGGTGTGTTTGAGAGTGTCTTTGATGCCTCGAGAGGTGTCTTTGATGTCTTAAAGGATGCCTTTGATGTCTCAAAGGATGTCTTTGAGTGCAACTTTGGTGTTTTTGAGTAAGTCCTTGATGTATTGAAGAGTGTCTTTGATTTCTCGAAGATTAACTTTGGTGTCACGGAGAGCACCTTTGACTATTTTTCTTACATAACGACATATAATTTTTACGAAAGTGCTGAAAAAGTTACATTTGACTATTTTAGCGAAGTGAAAGGTTACTTTAGTTAAGAACAGTGTTGGAAAGAGGCTACACATGACTATTTTTCAGATGAGAGAAGTGACATTTCAGTTAAGAAATGACAGGGAAACATGATGAAGTAACTATTTTTTAGTTGACTGATGAGTACTTTTAGTTAAGCAAAAAAGACAAAATATGACGAGGGAGACTATTTTTGTGCTCCCCAAAGTATAATGTCAGTTAAGATCAGCGATGAAAGATGTCTTTGGTTATTTTTTCTTACTTGACAAAAACATAATTTTAGTTAGGAACAATGATGAATATGACTTTTTCTGTTGATTGATGGATAATTTTAGTTATGAAATGACAATGAAACATGAAGAACACGGTTATTTTCTGATGACTAGGGAATAAGTTTAGTTAAGAAATGATGAAAGTTATTATTTTTTAGTTGATTGACGATGGATAAAGTTAGTTATGAACAGTGTTGGAAAGATTCCTTTGACTATTTTTTGGTTGATTGGATAATAAGTTTAGTTGAGAAATGACGAAAGTGACTATGTTTTAGTTGATTGGCGAAAGATTTTTAGTTAAGAAGTTACAAGAAAGGTTTGTCTTTGTAAATTTGGAACTGAATAAAGTGTAGATTTGTTTAAGAACAGGGTTGGTAGAACTATTAAGTTGACTACGAAAATTACTTTGACATAGTTTTGCAAATAAAAACTGGGTGACTAAAATTGTTGAGGGAACTGTATTGCAGTATAATATTATTTGACAAAGAACTAGTTAGCGAATGGAAGAAACAAATTGGTTTAAAGAAACAAAGAACATAAAAAATTGAGGTTAAGTAGGGGAATGAGCACCGTGAACATACGGTGAACACAGAAAACATGTAAGAAAAAGTTGATGAATAGAGTGAACATGCAGGGAATATGAACTTACAGAGAATATGAAGACATGATAAGGAACATAGGGAATACAAATAATGAACACTGAACATGTGAAGAACAAGCTAAGAACATTGAGAACATGAATACTGAGTATAAAAGTTATACAGAGAACATGTAAGGGACTGTAATGAACGTGGGGGAAAAATGGTAGAAAACAAAAAATTGAGAAAACCAGGTGAAAAAATTTGAACTGAGCATGCTGTTAACATTTGTAGAACATGGAGTGAACACAGATAACATGGAAAAAATGTGAAGAACACAGCTGAATATAGAGAAAATAAGCAAATACAGTATGATTATTGAAGGTTTGGATACGTTGGGTATGAGAAGGTAAGGGAGGGAAAGAGTAAGGTGATTACTCTGATAAAGAGTTAGGCTGGAGAGGGACTTGATCGGATATATTTATGTTCGATGATCTAAGACAGAGGAAATGGAGCTTGGCTAATGTCCTGATTAATTTTACTAGGTTAGAAGTAAGGTGATCTTAAATCTCAGGTGATTTAGTTGGATAATAAAGAACTTGTACAAAATGAGATAAGCGGGGAACAAGAGTTGAAACTCGGTAACTGAACTGGCTTTTATTTACTATGTCTGAAAATGTAGTTGGGTGTTTAAATCTCAGGGGGATTTGGACTGATAGTAATGAATTTACAGAAGTGAACTTGGACAGAGGACAAGAGCTAGAGTTTTATAATTGTTTACATCATATTTACTATGTCTGAAATACAGAGGATAAAAATTTCAGGGAAATTGATGGGTTATTTACAAAGATACGAGAGAGAACTAAGGTGGGGACGAGAGCTGGAGCTCGATAACTGTTTTGATCTTATTTACGGTGTCTGAAATACAGAGGGTAAAAATTTCAGGGGAATTGATAGGATATTAACAAAGACTTGAGGGGGAAGTAGGGTGGGGGACGAGAGCTGGAGCTCAGTAACTGACTTGATCTTATTTACTACGACAGAAATATGACTGTTTAAAATTTCAGGGGGATTGGACTGCTAGTAGCGAAAATGTGGTCTCTGTCAAATATGGGTCTTCAACTGGACTCTGATTAATTTCGATCATGAACTGGACTCTGAATATTTTGGCACAAAGTGGACTCTGGCGAATTTTCGGTATAAACTGGACTCTGATGAATTTTGTTCTCAAAGTGGACTCTGTTCATTTTGGGTAAAAACTGGACTCTGATGAATTTCTGTCATTAATTGGACTCTGATTATTTTTGGGTATAAAATGGACTCTGTCAAATTTCCACAGATTACAGGACTCTGACGAATTTTGCTAGAAAACTGGACTCTGACGAATTTCTGTTGATAAATGAACTCTGATCATTTTTCGGTAAAAACTGGACTCTGATGAATTTTGCTCACAAAGTGGACTCTGTCAAATTTTCGGTATAAAACTTGACTCTAATGAAAAATTGATCTGAAAAGGGACTCTGACGAAATTTGCTAGATAACTGAACTCTGACGAATTTCTGTTGATAATTGGACTCTGTTAATTTTTCCGGGTAAACTTGACTCTGATTATTTCAGGCATAAACTGGACTGAATATTTTGGGAACAAAGTGAACTCAGATGAATTTTCCGTATAAAACTTGACTCTAATGAAAATTGATCTGAAAATGGACTGACGAAATTTGCTCACAAAGCGGACACTAAATAATTTAGGTCAACAACTAGACTCTGAAGAATTTTGGTCTTTACAGGTGAAACAACCGTAAATTGTTGTAAAACACGATATTTTCTAAAAATTTTCTTTAAAGATTTTCCTACTTATTTTCATCATAGAACTTTTAACAAACCTCTAAAAATCTCAGAAATTATGCTCCTCATAAGAATTTCTTACTTCCAAATCTGCGACTGCCCAAATTCACCTGAAAAACCCCAAAGCCATAAACGGGAATTTCTAAAATTTACCTGAAAACCCTGTGCCACAAACAGGAATTTCCGATGTTGAAAACAGGCAAAATATGTCCGTAGATTTTACCTGGAAATGCTGTGACACAAACACGATATTTTCTAAAATATTTCTATAAGATTTTCCTACTTATTTTCCTCATAAGAACGCTTAACAAACCTCTAAAATCTCAGAAATTAAGCTCCTCATAAGAATTCCTTACTTCCAAATCTGTGACTAGCCAAATTCACCTGAAACCCCCTAAGATCCACAGGGGAATTTCTAAATTCACCTGAAACCCCAAAGACTCACAGGGGAATTTCTCCCAAAAACGAAAATTCCCCTGTGAGTCTTACTCCCTACTACTCTTTGGTGGTGGTAGTGGACCCCATACCCATCTTGTTGATGGTAGCGGACTCCCATACTCATCCTGTGGGCAGTAGGGGACCCCATACCCATCCTGCAGGCGGTAATGGACCCCATTCACATCCTGTGTGGTAGTGGACCCCATACCTATCCTATTGGTATTTATTGGGCCCAGATCCATCCTCCAAGTGGTATGGACCCCTTACCCACTTAACAGGTAGTATTGGCCTCTATACCCATCCTTCATGCTACCCAGGCTACCAGGGGGTCCTGGTAGCCTGGTAATTAGCGCGCTGGACTCGTAATTCTGTGGCCCGGGTTCGATTACCGCACCAGGCAGAAACAAATGTGCAAAGTTTCTCTCACCCTGAAGGCCCCTGTTACCTAGAAGTAAATAGGTACCTGGGAATTAGTCAGCTGTCACGGGCTGCTTCCTGGTGTGTGTGTGTGTGTGTGGTGGAAAAAAAGGAGTTAGTAAACAGTTGATTGACAGTTGAGAGGCAGACCGAAAGAGCAATGCTCAACCCCTCAAACACAACAACTAGGTGAATACAGTTTGTAGTAGATACTATACCATCCTGTTTGCAGTAGTTTACCCCATAGACATTCCAACGTAATATCGTTTTCTGTTGACGTTCCTACAATACATTCTTTAAAGATTTTTAAAGTACAAACTTGTGTACATAATGTTGATTGGTGAAGCACTATTATTCTATGTAATAATTTTTAGGGCTTATTATAATTTACTAAGAAACCCTAATATTTCTCAAAACAAAACTACGAACCTTCAATAAAATGTAGCTGATCTGTAATATTTTTAAGAGCATGGACAACAGAAGGTAAATTTCACAACCCATGTGGGATTTGAAAACTACTATTTTCATTATAATTGAACCAATCACGACTATTCTGCTGTCTATTGCGATGGATGGGTACTGTGAGACATAAATTGGTACGTGAGGAAGAGTTTGGAGCCTTGGAAAAAATGTAACTGGGAATATACCACATATGTACTAATTCATATTCAACATATGGACTTTAAGCATTAAGTCATATTTGTGCTGTCTTGTGCGAGAGCGGGTTGCACTAGTAGCACTGTACTATGCCTTCCTTTCATATCTGAATTCAAAACTTTTACCAATACCTTTCGTTCTCTTGACTTAAAGCTCGCGTTTCGACAAACTAACACACTTTGTAGCAATCTAGTTCACACTGCTCCTCCTGCTTCTAATGCTGCTTGTGTTTACTCTATTTCCTGTTCGTCATGTCCTCTCCAATACTTTGGCGAAACTGGCCGTACACTGAATGACAGATTTATAGAACACACGAGAAGTGTTAAGTCTGCAGACACTAACAATGCTCTCTTCTGTCATGTGAGGGATTGCAGTCATCCTATTGATTGGTCTTCCTCCAAAATAATCTTTCCTGCCTTTCCTGTTGAATCAGCTCTAATACACAATGTACCCAACATGAACTTGAGTCCTGGCTTTGTTGCTGTGGACTCTTCCCTTTCACAGTCTATACTCAAATTCTCTTATCTTTCTAATAAACGTGACTTAACATAAGCTTACCCTTACCATTTTTCTTTCTCTTTCCTTTTCTTTCTCTCTTCTCTCTTTTTTATGGTCATTGTTTTCTCTTACATTCCCTTACTATCCTCTTCTTATTCCTATTACTATCTCCTCATTCGGTGCTTATAATAGGAGCTGCCTCGTATGGGCCAATAGGCCCTCTGCAGTTCTTATTCCTACTACTATACCCCTCTACTACACCTTACTTTAATTCTCACCTCTCTCTTGCCTATTTATTGCCTGCGTCTACTTCCTCATCAACGATCTGGTCACCATTTGGTCCGGGAGACATCTCCCGTCACGCAGGGTGCAGTCGCACCTCCACAGACCTCCAGTATCATCTATTGATACTGTTGATGGCTCAAAAGGGCCACCACTTACGAGCTATTCATGCCTGTGCCACCTTTTGGGTGGCTTCATCTTCATCTTAACACATTCACAAGGGAGACATCTCCCGTCATGCAGGGTGCATTCGCACCTCCACAGATCTCCAGAATCAGCTCCTGATACTGGTAATGGCTTAAAATGTCCACCACTTACGGGCTATTTATGCCCGTGCCACCTTTTGGGTTGCTTCATCTTCATCTTAACACATTCATAAGGGAGACATCTCCCGTCATGCAGGGTGCATTCGCACCTCCACAGATCTCCAGTAACAGCTCTTGATACTGGTAATGGCTTACAAGGGCCACCACTTACGGGCTATTCATGCCCGTGCCACCTTTTGGGTGGCTTAATCTTCATCAATCATCAATCGTAGAAACGACACCACACCACCACCACCATTTGGTCACCACTTGGTCCGGGAGACATCTCCCGTCACGCAGGGTGCAGTTGCGCCTCCACAGATCTCCAGTATCATCTTTTGATACTGGTAATGGCTCGAAAGGGCCACCACTTACGGGCTATTTATGCCCGTGCCACCTCTTGGGTGGCTTAATCTTCATCAATCAATCAATTCCTCATCAATTACGGGCTATTCATGCCCGTGCCACCTCTTGGGTGGCTTAATCTTTATCATCATCATTCCTCATCAAGACCATCTGGTCACCACTTGGTCCGGGAGACATCTCCCGTCACGCAGGGTGCAGTTGCGCCTCCACAGATCTCCAGTATCATCTCTTGATACTGGTAATGGCTCAAAAGGGCCACCACTTATGGGCTATTCATGCCCGTGCCACCTTTTGGGTGGCTTAATCTTCATCAATCAATCAATTCCTCATCATTACACATCTACTGGACCAGCTTCCAGAAATACAAATCCTAAACAAGAATGAACCTACCCACATCCAAGGAGGCAGATTAGACCTAACCTTCGTTTCAGCCTCCCTAAGAGATGCAGCAACATGGTCAGTTGAGCCCACACTCACAAGCGACCACTATGGGGTCCAAATTGATTTTCAGTTAGACCTACCCACCCCACCTCCGCCTCCATCTGAAGCCTGGAACTTTGCTTTAGCAAACTGGGACCGATTTCAAAACCTCATTTCAGAGTGGCAAAGAAACTATGATCTTCCCGAAGACATTAATCAGGCAGAACAAGAATTTGTCAAAGCGATTCAAAGTGCAGCCAACCACTCAATCCACCTGAAAAAACAGTCCATCGGACACCATAAAGATCATTGGTACTATTGCGAACGTGTCAAAGAACTCAACCATAGACTCAATAGAACAAGAAAGCTATACAAAAAGCAGCCAAGTGACCGCAACAGGATCTTACTTTGTGAGGTCAAGGAACATGTGCATCGAGAGACCAGACAAATAAAAGAACAAAAGTGGCTGGAATGGTGTTCACACCTGAATGAACACACCTCTCTCGGAGAGATGTGGCAGCAAATTCACCAAGCCAAAGGGAATAAAACACCTAAAGCTCCACACCCCAAGGATCCTCAACAGGAAGCCGAAGTACTGGCAACCAGGTTTGCAGAGAGAGCAGCCAGCAATCAACTTCCACCAGATGTATTCCCAGCAAACACAAATCATCTACACAACGTTCGCCTATCTCTTCCCATAGGTGTGGGAATGATTTGCATTGAGAATGGTGCAGGAGAGCCTTTGAGAAACTTTTACTAAAAAAATCCAAACACAAAGGTTTAATTATAAATTGTTTTTCTACAATTATTTTCTTCCAAATGTAAAACAAATAGTTTTTACATGTTTAAATATAAAATTTATGGTGTTTTTTTGTAAAATTCAATAATAAATTGTGAATGATATATATTGGCTGAGTGAAACCTTTAAAATCCATTTAGTTATAATATGAACAGAAAAAAGTAGTTTTCCAAATTTTCTAAAAATCGCTCTTTTTAACACAATTTGACTCCTTATGCATTCCACTAAACACTATATCATGTTTAAATATATAATTTATGTATTATTCCCTAAAATAATTTATATAAATTATATAAGTTGCTGGAAAGTGGTGTTAAAGAATCTGAAAACTTTTTGTTGTGTTATAATTGGAATGTTCTTATTAACTATGTCTCAAGTTCACAGTTTATCAAACAAGAATATTAACATTCGTCAACTCTTAAAATCTTATATGTTATCTTGCTGGTGCAAAATGGGTGAATCTTTAGGAACAGCTATAGTATCTATATATCTATATATCACAAATGGTGTTTTCCCTAACTCAAACAATGTAGGGTTTATTATTCTACACATATTTCTAATGACTCTTAGATGTTTACATTCTCTGAAGTATAATTGTGAAGGCTGTGTCCATCACTCTCAACACAGATTCTTAAACTCCTCTCTGCAGGTTCAACTATATAATTAGTTTCCATTTTGAATCTCCATGGACATTTGTATCCAAAATGAAACCAATGTGGTTTAATTCAGCGCCTTCAGCCAGCACATTTGCTCATGTGCATCGTCACTGAACCCCACAATTCATTTAGCTAAGCAAGTTACAACCTTGATGAGCTAGTTACAAAATTCAATATAAGTCATCACATCAACAATGGGTTCGAGATCGACCTCAAGTACAGGTTCTAAATTAAGCAACTGACATATGTGGAGAGCTAGTATCAAAATTTATGTTTGTCCTGCACACCGCCCCCCATCCAGTGGGCAGCGGTGGATAGGTTACAATCACTTAGTTGTTATCTACAGTTAGCAAACTGGGGATATTTGGCTAAAATTTCTGGTAGCAGATCATTTTGAATGAAATATTGACACATCGCTGGAACATTGGTTATAGAATTGTCTCTAAATTCATGTATCTTTTCGCACTCCATCACATAGTGACGGAGGGTGTGCGAATAATTTTATTGACACAGTTTACATTTGGTCAGGTCTACATCAGCAGATAATGAGAATTCCCAGAGATACTTGTAACCGAGTCTAAGCCGAGCAGTAGTAACATCTAGAAGTCTGCTGATTTTATTGGATGATCCATAGATGTGTGGCTCCTCTTGTATGATAGTATGATGATAGATGGAATTACTAGTTCCAGTTTCTAGGCAGGCGATGAGTACTCACAATAACCTTAATTAAGCGTCAAAACAAAAATGTGTATACTCTTTTTACTCTCCTGACCTTAGTTCTCGAGCTATGTATTTCATTTTGGTACCAACGTGTTCGCAATAACATTCTCTAGACGAACATCAGTAAAACGGTCACCAAAAGTTATATGAACACCAGCACCCAATAAATACCTACGTAGATGACTCGCCGTAAGTGCCCAGGAGCAACAAAATGTTTTTATATATATATTATATATTAGTATATTTTGGTAGCAGTCTTTCCTGTAGACATATATTATTAAATATGACCAAAAAAGTAAGATTAATAATTCTAACACGAATTTTCTCAATCTTTCTTATGCTTCTTTTCACTGTTGATGGTAATTGGAAAACCACTCTCCAAAATTCATTTTTATTTCTAGTCTCACGCTACACTTGAATGCGTTTCGTAATAACTTATTATATTTTCAAAGACTTTTAGTTTACACACACAACTATTACCTGTAAACAGAGTTCTTACTTATGCTATGATTTAAACAGCTTTCATTTTTCATTTTATACCTGCATTTCGGGTGAGGTGATATGTTACAACAGCTTTGGATGAGGCGAACAAAACTTTCAGCACAGGATAGAACACGAAACAATGGGTATTGAAGGTAAGAATGGAAGTAATTGCAGAGGGCCTATTGGCCCATATTTCTTGATGCTTCTATATTGGAGCGGAGTCTTGAAGTGGGTAGAATATAGTTTTGTTTATCACAACTATATTCTACCCGCTTCAAGACTTAAGGTCCATATTTCCACAGTGAGACCTTCCCTGCTTCTCCTCCTGAAAGCACTAACACTGAGTCAGTGCCTTTCAACTCGGAAATCCTTAATGATCTTCATACCTATTTGCAGGACAGTAATAGTGCTCCTCTCATCAGAATCTTCAAGGAGCATCAGAAGTTGTTCAGCGATGATCCACAGGAGTGTAATGTGGTTCAGCACGACATCCAGCTACTCCCTGACACCCGGCCGATTCGTCAACCTTTCTACAGAATCAGCCCGAGCAAAAAGGAAGTTATGCGTGCTGAGATACAGTACCTCCTGGAACATAAGCTGGCCACCCCTTGTGAGTCCCCTTGGGCCTCACCCTGCATCTTGGTGCCGAAACCGCAAGGTAAAGTGAGGTTGTGTACCGACTACCGGAAATTGAATCTTGTGACTATCAAGGATGCTTATCCATTACCTAGAATAGATGACATCCTTGACGCCATTGGTAATGCTTGGTATCTATCAAAGTTAGACTTACTCAAGGGATACTACCAAGTATGTTTGACAGAGCGAGCTAAGGAAATATCTGCCTTTACCACTCCCTTTGGCCTTTACTGGGTGGCGCCGTCCGGACCCCCCCCCCCCTTGCACTCGTGACGTCATACTTGCCAGGGGCGTTTCTCATTGGCTCCCTGTGCCATGTCACTGTTCTTTACCAATCTGGTGCCACTGACGTCACAACGTCTTGGCGGGAAAACGTAGTGTCCGGCGCCATCTTGGCGTCCTATAGGGCCTAAACCACTGGCCAAAACACTCTTCTTTTGCGAATTTCTCGCCAATGCAAGAACACTTCATGCTCCCACATATGTCAAATTGTTCTCCGGAATGTAGAGAACGTTCGGGTAAAGTGGATATGACTCTTACAGCTGGCGTGGGAGAAATATATGGGGGAAACACCGTCACAATACATACATACATACATACATACATACATACATACATACATACATACATACATACATACATACATACATACATACATACATACATACATACATACATGCATACATACATAAACGTCCAGTCAGCATATAGCTATTTCGGGACAAAATCCAAAATCGTTTATATTGGTGAGACGCCGCTGTGATGAGGAGTTTAAATATCACAGGAACTGTAGGTTAACGCGTAACATAAGTGAGGTTAGATGAGGCATCTACAAGTATCAGCTGGAGGCTGGGGGAGTGTTGTGGAGGCTGGTATTATGCCCAGATGTTGGAGGGTGGGTTTGATCCTCCCTTCCCCCCACGTTCACCGCAGAAGGTCTAAAGTTACCTGCCACTCTCCCTTTCCAAAGGTTACCGCCACCCCCCCCCCCCCCAAATCACACACACACACATCAGATTCTTAACTTACAATATTTATGATTTACCGGTTTATGTTACGACACTGACTCTCAATTTCACAATATGTATAAACTTGAAACTTTAAATATGTCAATCTGTTTCATAAAATGATAACTGTGTTACCTATCTTGTGGGTGGTAGTGGACCCTATACTCATCCTGAGGGTGGTAGTGGACCCTATACCCATCCTGTAGGTGGTACTGGACCCCATACCCATCTTGTGAATGGTAGTGAACCCCATACCCATCTTGTGGATGGTAGTGGACCCCATACACATCCTGTAGGTGGTACTGGACCCCATACCCATCTTGTGAATGGTAGTGGACCTCATACCCATCTTGTCGGTGGTGGTGGTGGACCCCATACTCATCCTGTAGGTGGTACTGGACCCCATACCGCATCCTGTGCTTGGTAGTAGACCCTATACCTATTCTGTGGGTTGTAGTGGACCCCATACCCATCCTGTGGGTGGTAGTAGACTCCATACCCATCTTGTGGGTGGTAGTTGACCCCCATACCCATCTTGCAGGAGGAAGTGGACCCCATACCCATCCTGTGGGTGCTAGTAGACCCCATACCCATCTTGTAGGCGGTAATGGACCCCATACCTATCTTGTGGATGGTAGTGGACCCCATAACCATCTGGTAGGCGGTAGTGGACCCCCATACCTATCTTGTGGGCCGTAGTGGACCTCATACCTATCGTGTGCGTGATAGTGGACCCCATACCCATCTTGTAGGTGGTAGATGACCCCATACCAATCCTGTGGGTGGTAGTGGACCCGATACCCATCCTGTGTATGGTAGTGGACCCCATACCCTTCTTGTGGGTGCTAGAGGACCCCATCCCCAACTTGTTGGTGGTAGTGAACCCCATACTCATCCTGTGGGCGATAGTGGACCCCATACCCATCCTGTGGGTGGTAGTGGACCCTATACCCATCCTGTGGGTGGTAGTAGACCCCATACCCATCTTGTAGGTGGTATTGAACCCCACACCCATCCTGTGGGGTGGTATTGGACCGGATGTCTCTCCTGTGTGTGGTAGTGGACCCCATACCCATCTTGTAGGCAATAGTGGACCCCATACCCATCTTGTGGGCGGCAGTGGACCCCTCTACCCACCTTGTGGGCGGTAGTGAACCCCATACCTATCTTGTGCGTGATAGTGGACCCCATACTCATCTTGTGGGTGGTAGTTGACCCCATACCAATCTTGTGGGTGGTAGTGGACCCCTGACCCATACTATGGGAGTTAGTGGACCCCATGCCCATCATGTCGGTGGTAGTGGACCCCATACCCATCTTGTGGGTGGTTAGTGGACCCCATACCTATCTTGTGGGTGGACGTGGACCCCATACCCATCTTGTGGGGGGTAGTGGTCTCCATACCCATCTTGTGGGTGGTACTGGACCCCATGCCTATCTTGTGGTTGGTAGTGGACCCCATACCCATCTTGTGGATGGTAGTGGACCCCATACCCATCTTGACGGTGGTAGTGGGCCCCATACCCATCTTGTGGGTGGGTAGTGGACCCCATACCTATCTTGTGGGTGGACGTGGACCCCATACCCATCTTGTGGGGGGTAGTGGTCTCCATACCCATCTTGTGGGTGGTACTGGACCCCATACCTATGTTGTGGGTGGTAGTGCACCCCATACCCATCTTGTGGGTGGTAGTGGAACCCATACCCATCTTGTGTGTGGTAATGAACCCCATACCCATCTTGAGGATGGTTGTGGACCCATACCCATCTTGTCGGTGGTTGTGGACCCCATACTCATCCTGTGGGTGGTTGTGGACAACATACCTATCCTGTGGTTGGTAGTGGACCCCATACCCATCTTGTGGATGGTAGTGGACCCCATACCCATCATGACGGTGGTAGTGGACCCCATACACATCCTGTGGGTGGTACTGGACCCCATTCCCTATCCTGTGGTTAGTAGTGGACACTATACCCATCCTGTGGGTGGTAGCTGTGGACCCCATACCCATCCTGTGGGTGGTGGTGGACCCCATTCCCATCTTGTGGGTGGTAGTGGACCCCATACCCATCTTGTAGGTGGTACTGGACCCCATACCCATCCTGTGGGTGGTAGTGGACCCCATACCCATCCTGTGTGTTATAGTGGACCCCATACCCATCTTGTGGATGGTAGCGGACCCCATACCCATCCTGTGGGTGGTAGTAGACTCCATACCCATCTTGTGGGTGGTAGTTGACCCCCATACCCATCTTGCAGGTGGAAGTGGACCCCATATCCATCCTGTGGGTGCTAGTAGACCCCATACCCATCTTGTAGGCGGTAATGGACCCCATACCTATCTTGTGGATAGTAGTGGACCCCATAACCATCTGGTAGGCGGTAGTGGACCCCCATACCTATCTTGTGGGCCGTAGTGGACCTCATACCTATCGTGTGCGTGATAGTGGACCCCATACCCATCTTGTAGGTGGTAGATGACCCCATACCAATCCTGTGGCTGGTAGTGGACCCGATACCCATCCTGTGTATGGTAGTGGACCCCATACCCTTCTTGTGGGTGCTTGAGGACCCCATCCCCAACTTGTTGGTGGTAGTGAACCCCATACTCATCCTGTGGGCGATAGTGGACCCCATACCCATCCTGTGGGTGGTAGTGGACCCTATACCCATCCTGTGGGTGGTAGTAGACCCAATACCCATCTTGTAGGTGGTATTGAACCCCACACCCATCCTGTGGGGTGGTATTGGACCGGATGTCTCTCCTGTGTGTGGTAGTGGACCCCATACCCATCTTGTAGGCAATAGTGGACCCCATACCCATCTTGTGGGCGGTAGTGGACCCCTCTACCCACCTTGTGGGCGGTAGTGAACCCCATACCTATCTTGTGCGTGATAGTGGACCCCATACTCATCTTGTGGGTGGTAGTTGACCCCATACCAAACTTGTGGGTGGTAGTGGACCCCTGACCCATACTATGGGAGTTAGTGGACCCCATGCCCATCATGTCGGTGGTAGTGGACCCCATACCCATCTTGTGGGTGGACGTGGACCCCATACCCATCTTGTGGGGGGTTGTGGTCTCCATACCCATCTTGTGGGTGGTACTGGACCCCATACCTATCTTGTGGTTGGTAGTGGACCCCATACCCATCTTGTGGATGGTAGTGGACCCCATACCCATCTTGACGGTGGTAGTGGGCCCCATACCCATCTTGTGGGTGGGTAGTGGACCCCATACCTATCTTGTGGGTGGACGTGGACCCCATACCCATCTTGTGGGGGGTAGTGGTCTCCATACCCATCTTGTGGGTGGTACTGGACCCCATACCTATCTTGTGGGTGGTAGTGCACCCCATACCCATCTTGTGGGTGGTAGTGGAACCCATACCCATCTTGTGGGTGGTAGTGAACCCCATACCCATCTTGAGGATGGTTGTGGACCCATACCCATCTTGTCGGTGGTAGTGGACCCCATACTCATCCTGTGGGTGGTTGTGGACAACATACCTATCCTGTGGTTGGTAGTGGACCCCATACCCATCTTGTGGATGGTAGTGGACCCCATACCCATCTTGACGGTGGTAGTGGACCCCATACACATCCTGTGGGTGGTACTGGACCCCATTCCCTATCCTGTGGTTAGTAGTGGACACTATACCCATCCTGTGGGTGGTAGTGGACCCCATACCCATCCTGTGGGTGGTGGTGGACCCCATTCCCATCTTGTGGGTGGTAGTGGACCCCATACCCATCTTGTAGGTGGTACTGGACCCCATACCCATCCTGTGGGTGGTAGTGGACCCCCCATACCCATCCTGTGTGTTATAGTGGACCCCATACCCATCTTGTGGATGGTAGCGGACCCCATACCCATCCTGTGGGTGGTAGTAGACTCCATACCCATCTTGTGGGTGGTAGATGACCCCCATACCCATCTTGCAGGTGGAAGTGGACCCCATATCCATCCTGTGGGTGCTAGTCGACCCCATACCCATCTTGTAGGCGGTAATGGACCCCATACCTATCTTGTGGATAGTAGTGGACCCCATAACCATCTGGTAGGCGGTAGTGGACCCCCATACCTATCTTGTGGGCCGTAGTGGACCTCATACCTATCGTGTGCGTGATAGTGGTCCCCATACCCATCTTGTAGGTGGTAGATGACCCCATACCAATCCTGTGGGTGGTAGTGGACCCGATACCCATCCTGTGTATGGTAGTGGAACCCATACACTTCTTGTGGGTGCTAGAGGACCCCATCCCCAACTTGTTGGTGGTAGTGAACCCCATACTCATCCTGTGGGCGATAGTGGACCCCATACCCATCCTGTGGGTGGTAGTGGACCCTATACCCATCCTGTGGGTGGTAGTAGACCCCATACCCATCTTGTAGGTGGTATTGAACCCCACACCCATCCTGTGGGGTGGTATTGGACCGGATGTCTCTCCTGTGTGTGGTAGTGGACCCCATACCCATCTTGTTGGCAATAGTGGACCCCATACCCATCTTGTGGGCGGTAGTGGACCCCTCTACCCACCTTGTGGGCGGTAGTGAACCCCATACCTATCTTGTAAGTGATAGTGGACCCCATACTCATCTTGTGGGTGGTAGTTGACCCCATACCAATCTTGTGGGTGGTAGTGGACCCCTGACCCATACTATGGGAGTTAGTGGACCCCATGCCCATCATGTCGGTGGTAGTGGACCCCATACCCATCTTGTGGGTGGGTAGTGGACCCCATACCTATCTTGTGGGTGGACGTGGACCCCATACCCATCTTGTGGTTGGTAGTGGGCCCCATATCCATCTTGTGGGTGGGTAGTGGACCCCATACCTATCTTGTGGGTGGACGTGGACCCCATACCCATCTTGTGGGGGGTAGTGGTCTCCATACCCATCTTGTGGGTGGTACTGGACCCCATACCTATCTTGTGGTTGGTAGTGGACCCCATACCCATCTTGTGGATGGTAGTGGACCCCATACCCATCTTGACGGTGGTAGTGGGCCCCATACCCATCTTGTGGGTGGGTAGTGGACCCCATACCTATCTTGTGGGTGGACGTGGACCCCATACCCATCTTGTGGATGGTAGTGGACCCCATACCCATCTTGACGGTGGTAGTGGACCCCATACACATCCTGTGGGTGGTACTGGACCCCATTCCCTATCCTGTGGTTAGTAGTGGACACTATACCCATCTTGTGGGTGGTAGTGGACTCCATACCCATCCTGTGGGTGGTGGTGGACCCCATTCCCATCTTGTGGGTGGTAGTGGACCCCATACCCATCTTGTAGGTGGTACTGGACCCCATACCCATCCTGTGGGTGGTAGTGGACCCCATACCCATCCTGTGTGTTATAGTGGACCCCATACCCATCTTGTGGATGGTAGCGGACCCCATACCCATCCTGTGGGTGGTAGTAGACTCCATACCCATCTTGTGGGTGGTAGTTGACCCCCATACCCATCTTGCAGGTGGAAGTGGACCCCATATCCATCCTGTGGGTGCTAGTAGACCCCATACCCATCTTGTAGGCGGTAATGGACCCCATACCTATCTTGTGGATAGTAGTGGACCCCATAACCATCTGGTAGGCGGTAGTGGACCCCCATACCTATCTTGTGGGCCGTAGTGGACCTCATACCTATCGTGTGCGTGATAGTGGACCCCATACCCATCTTGTAGGTGGTAGATGACCCCATACCAATCCTGTGGGTGGTAGTGGACCCGATACCCATCCTGTGTATGGTAGTGGACCCCATACCCTTCTTGTGGGTGCTAGAGGACCCCATCCCCAACTTGTTGGTGGTAGTGAACCCCATACTCATCCTGTGGGCGATAGTGGACCCCATACCCATCCTGTGGGTGGTAGTGGACCCTATACCCATCCTGTGGGTGGTAGTAGACCCCATACCCATCTTGTAGGTGGTATTGAACCCCACACCCATCCTGTGGGGTGGTATTGGGCCGGATGTCTCTCCTGTGTGTGGTAGTGGACCCCATACCCAGCAAACACAAATCATCTACACAACGTTCGCCTATCTCTTCCCATAGGTGTGGGAATGATTTGCATTGAGAATGGTGCAGGAGAGCCTTTGAGAAACTTTTACTCAAAAAATCCAAACACAAAGGTTTAATTATAAATAGTTTTTCTACAATTATTTTCTTCCAAATGTAAAACAAATAGTTTTTACATGTTTAAATATAAAATTTATGGTGTTTTTTTGTAAAATTCATTAATAAATTGTGAATGATATATATTGGCTGAGTGAAACCTTTAAAATCCATTTAGTTATAATATGAACAGAAAAAAGTAGTTTTCCAAATTTTCTAAAAATCGCTCTTTTTAACACAATTTGACTCCTTATGCATTCCACTAAACACTAATATCATGTTTAAATATATCATTTATGTATTATTCCCTAAGATAATTTATATAAATTATAAAAGTTGCTGGAAAGTGGTGAGAAAGAATCTGAACACGTTTTGTTGTCTTATATTGGCGTGTTCTTATTAACTAGAGTGAGTAAGAGTGAGCGAGAGTGGGTAAGAGTGAGTAAGAGTGACTGAAGGTGAGTGAGAGTGCCAGAGAGTGTGTAAGTGTGAGTAAGAGTGAGTATAAGTAAGAGTGACTGAGAGTGAGAGTAAGGGTGACAGAATGAGTAAGAGTGAGAGTAAAGTGATTGAGAGTTAGAGTGAGAGTAAGAGAGATTGAGTTAGTGAGAGTAAGAGTGATTGAGAGTAAGAGTGATTGAGAGTAAGAGTGATTGAGAGTAAGAGTGATTGGGAGTAAGAGTGATTGAGAGTAAGAGTGATTGGGAGTAAGAGTGATTGGGAGTAAGAGTGAGAGTAAGAGTAAGAATGAGAATAAGAGTGATTGAGAGTAAGAGTGATTGGGAGTAAGAGTAAGAATGAGAGTAGGAGTGATTGAGAGTAGGAGTGATTGGGAGTAGGAGTGATTGGGAGTAAGAGTGATTGAGAGTAAGAGTAATTGAGAGTAAGAATATGAGAGTAAGAGTGAGAGAGTGAGTATGAATGGGTAAGGGTGACAGAGTGAGTAAGAGTGACAGAGTAAGAATGACAGAGTAAGAGTGATAGAGAGTAAGAGTGACAGAGAGTAAGAGTGACAGAGAGTAAGAGTGACAGAGAGTAAGAGTGACAGAGAGTAAGAGTGACAGAGAGTAAGAGTGACAGAGTAAGAGTGAGTATGAGAGTGAGTAAGGATGACTGAGAGAAAGAGTGAGTAATAGTGCGTAAGAGTGATTGAGAGTTAGAGTGAGAGTAAGAGTGATTGAGAGTAAGAGTGATTGAGAGTAAAAGTGATTGAGAGTAAGAGTGATTGAGAGTAAGAGTGATTGGGAGTAAGAGTGATTGAGAGTAAGAGTGATTGGGAGTAAGAGTGATTGGGAGTAAGAGTGATTGGGAGTAGGAGTAAGAATGAGAATAAGAGTGATTGAGAGTAAGAGTGAGTAAGAGTAAGAATGAGAGTAAGAGTGATTGAGAGTAAGAGTGATTGAGAGTAAGAGTGATTGGGAGTAAGAGTGATTGAGAGTAAGAGTGATTGGGAGTAAGAGTGATTGGGAGTAGGAGTAAGAATGAGAATAAGAGTGATTGAGAGTAAGAGTGAGTAAGAGTAAGAATGAGAGTAAGAGTGATTGAGAGTAAGAGTGATTGAGAGTAAAAGTGATTGAGAGTAAGAGTGATTGAGAGTAAGAGTGATTGAGAGTAAGAGTGATTGAGAGTAAGAGTGATTGGGAGTAAGAGTGATTGGGAGTAAGAGTAAGAGTGAGAGTAAGAGTAAGAATGAGAATAAGAGTGATTGAGAGTAAGAGTGATTGGGAGTAAGAGTAAGAGTAAGAATGTGAGTAGGAGTGATTGAGAGTAGGAGTGATTGGGAGTAGGAGTGATTGGGAGTAAGAGTGATTGAGAGTAAGAGTAATTGAGAGTAAGAGTATGAGAGTAAGAGTGAGAGAGTGAGTATGAATGGGTAAGGGTGACAGAGTGAGTAAGAATGACAGAGTAAGAGTGACAGAGAGTAAGAGTGACAGAGAGTAAGAGTGACAGAGAGTAAGAGTGAAAGAGTAAGAGTGACAGAGAGTAAGAGTGACAGAGAGTAAGAGTGACAGAGAGTAAGAGTGACAGAGAGTAAGAGTGACAGAGAGTAAGAGTGACAGAGTAAGAGTGACAGAGTAAGAGTGACAGAGAGTAAGAGTGACAGAGAGTAAGAGTGACAGAGAGTAAGAGTGACAGAGAGTAAGAGTGACAGAGTAAGAGTGACAGAGAGTAAGAGTGACAGAGTAAGAGTGACAGAGTAAGAGTGATAGAGAGTAAGAGTGACAGAGAGTAGGAGTGACAGAGACTAAGAGTGACAGAGTAAGAGTGACAGAGTAAGAGTGATAGAGAGTAAGAGTGACAGTGAGTAAGAGTGACAGAGAGTAAGAGTGACAGAGTAAGAGTGACAGAGAGTAAGAGTGACAGAGTGTAAGAGTGACAGAGTAAGAGTGACAGAGTAAGAGTGACAGAGTAAGAGTGACAGAGAGTAAGAGTGACAGAGAGTAAGAGTGACAGAGTAAGAGTGATAGAGAGTAAGAGTGACAGTGAGTAAGAGTGACAGAGAGTAAGAGTGACAGAGTAAGAGTGACAGAGTGTAAGAGTGACAGAGTAAGAGTGACAGAGTAAGAGTGACAGAGAGTAAGAGTGACAGAGAGTAAGAGTGACAGAGAGTAAGAGTGACAGAGTAAGAGAGTGAGAGTGATTATGAGAGAGTTAAGAGTGTGAGGTGTGTGAGTGTAGCAGGCCAGGGAGGCAGGATGTGTGGTCACAGGCGAGGCCTAGGCCTCCTGATCTCTAATGTTGGTTTTTATATATATGTTGGATTTTTTGTCCTGTTTCAAATTATAATTATTTAGCAGGAATGTAATAAGATATTGCACAGTATTAATGTGACAATAATATATGCATTATTTCCTTGATAATCAAACTTGTTGTTCAAAGATAATATACAATCTTTGAAGGAAACATTTTGAGAGCGCGAGCTGGCACCACTGTTCTGGTGGTGAGAGAGACATATGGTTAGTTGTACTCAGACCTTCACTGGTGAAGGGTGTGTCCCAGCTGGCCGCCACCAGCCGCCACCCGCCGCCACCCGCCACCCACCACCAGCCGCCACCCGCCGCCCACCACCAGCCGCCACCCGCCACCACCGACCACCAGCCGCCACCCACCACCAGCCGCCACCCGCCACCCACCACCAGCCGCCACCCGCCGCCACCCACCACCAGCCGCCACCCGCCACCACCCACCACCAGCCGCCACCTGCCACCACCCACCATCGGCCGCCACCCGCCACCACCCACCACCAGCCGCCACCCGCCACCACCCACCACCAGCCACCACCCACCACCAGCCGCCACCCGCCACCACCCACCACCAGCCGCCACCCGCCACCACCCACCACCAGCCGCCACCGCCACTCACCACCCGCCGCCACCCGCCACCACCCACCACCAGCCGCCACCCGCCACCACCCACCACCAGCCGCCACCGCCACTCACCACCCGCCGCCACCCGCCACCACCCACCACCAGCCGCCACCCGCCACCACCCGCCACCAGCCGCCACCCGCCACCACCCGCCACCACCCGCCACCCGCCACCAACCCCGCCGCCGCCCGCCACCGCCCGCCTCCACCCACCACAGCCGCCACCACCCACCACCCGCCGCCACCACCCACCACCACCAGCCGCCGCCGCCACCCACCACCCGCCGCCACCACCCACCACCACCAGCCGCCGCCGCCACCCACCACCCGCCGCCACCACCCACCACCACCACCAGCCGCCGCCGCCACCACCACCACCCACCACCACCGCCGCCACCACCCACCACCACCAGCCGCCGCCGCCACCACCACCCACCACCACCACCGCCGCCACCACCCACCACCGCCAGCCGCCACTACTCATCACAGACGCCGCCACCCGCCACCGCCCGCCACCACCGCCAGACACAGCCGCCACCGCCGCCACTGTCCGCCCGCCGCCGCCACTGTCCGCCCGCCGCCGCCACTGTCCGCCCGCCGCCGCCACTGTCCGCCCGCCGCCACTGTCCACCACCGCCGCCAAAGCCGCCACGGTCCGCCCGCCGCCACTATCCGCCACAGCCGCCACTGTCCGCCCGCCGCCACTGTCCGCCCGCCGCCACTATCCGCCACCACCGCCACTGTCCGCCCGCCGCCACTGTCCGCCCGCCGCCGCCCTGTCCGCCCGCCGCCACTATCCGCCACCGCCGCCACTGTCCGCCCGCCGCCACTGTCCGCCCGCCGCCACTATCCGCCACCGCCGCCACTGTCCGCCCGACGCCACTGTCCGCCCGACGCCACTGTCCGCCACCGCCGCCACTTTCCGCCCGCCGCCACTGTCCGCCCGCTGCCACTATCCGCCACCGCCACCACTGTCCGCCACCGCCACCACTGTCTGCCACCGCCACCATTGTCCGCCCGCCGCCACCACTGTCCGCCCGCCGCCACCACTGTCCGCCCGCCGCCACCACTGTCCGCCCGCTGCCTCCACTGTCCGCCCGCCGCCACCACCGTCCGCCCGCCGCCACCACTGTCCGCCCGCCGCCGCCACTGTCCGCCCGCCGCCGCCACTGTCCGCCCGCCGCCGCCACTGTCCGCCCGCCGCCACTGTCCACCACCGCCGCCGCCACTGTCCACCACCGCCGCCAAAGCCGCCACGGTCCGCCCGCCGCCACTATCCGCCACAGCCGCCACTATCCGCCACCGCCGCCACTGTCCGCCCGCCGCCACTATCCGCCACCGCCGCCACTGTCCGCCCGCCGCCACTATCCGCCACCGCCGCCACTGTCCGCCCGCCGCCGCCACTGTCCGCCCGCCGCCGCCACTGTCCGCCCGCCGCCACTGTCCGCCCGCCGCCACTATCCACCACCGCCGCCACTGTCCGCCACAGCCGCCACTCTCCGCCGTACAGCCTCCCTTCTCTCCGTTAGTAAATAATTTTAATTGTTAGTAAATAATAAAAGAAATATAAATTATTAGATTTTTTTTACCCTTCAATTGGTTTTAATATTAAAATTGAAAATAATAATATAATATAAAATATAATAAAAATAATATAATATAAAATATAATTTAATTTCAAGAAATTTAACTTTACACACAAAGTTGTAAAAAGGGTTCAGATTATTGGCTCAAACCTTTCATAAGAGATTCATATTGGTATATGAATGGATTATGAATGACTCATGTTAGGAGTGTAAAGTTGCCACAACATCTCAAATTAGTGTTAGATACATATGTCTTGGTTATAAGTTTTGGAAACCTATTTAAGTCCACACACAATATCGTATCTGATACGATAAAACAAACGTTTCCAATACTTTCAAATACTTTCCAGATATGTTGTGGCAACCTAAAATTGTTTGCTGGGTACCCATCTTGTAGGCAATAGTGGACCCCATACCCATCTTGTGGGCGGTAGTGGACCCCTCTACCCACCTTGTGGGCGGTAGTGAACCCCATACCTATCTTGTGCGTGATAGTGGACCCCATACTCATCTTGTGGGTGGTAGTTGACCCCATACCAATCTTGTGGGTGGTAGTGGACCCCTGACCCATACTATGGGAGTTAGTGGACCCCATGCCCATCATGTCGGTGGTAGTGGACCCCATACCCATCTTGTGGGTGGGTACTGGACCCCATACCTATCTTGTGGGTGGACGTGGACCCCATACCCATCTTGTGGGGGGTAGTGGTCTCCATACCCATCTTGTGGGTGGTACTGGACCCCATACCTATCTTGTGGTTGGTAGTGGACCCCATACCCATCTTGTGGATGGTAGTGGACCCCATAACCATCTTGACGGTGGTAGTGGGCCCCATACCCATCTTGTGGGTGGGTAGTGGACCCCATACCTATCTTGTGGGTGGACGTGGACCCCATACCCATCTTGTGGGGGGTAGTGGTCTCCATACCCATCTTGTGGGTGGTACTGGACCCCATACCTATCTTGTGGGTGGTAGTGCACCCCATACCCATCTTGTGGGTGGTAGTGGAACCCATACCCATCTTGTGGGTGGTAGTGAACCCCATACCCATCTTGAGGATGGTTGTGGACCCATACCCATCTTGTCGGTGGTAGTGGACCCCATACTCATCCTGTGGGTGGTTGTGGACAACATACCTATCCTGTGGTTGGTAGTGGACCCCATACCCATCATGTGGATGGTAGTGGACCCCATACCCATCTTGACGGTGGTAGTGGACCCCATACACATCCTGTGGGTGGTACTGGACCCCATTCCCTATCCTGTGGTTAGTAGTGGACACTATACCCATCCTGTGGGTGGTAGTGGACCTCATACCCATCCTGTGGGTGGTGGTGGACCCCATTCCCATCTTGTGGGTGGTAGTGGACCCCATACCCATCTTGTAGGTGGTACTGGACCCCATACCCATCCTGTGGGTGGTAGTGGACCCCATACCCATCCTGTGTGTTATAGTGGACCCCATACCCATCTTGTGGATGGTAGCGGACCCCATACCCATCTTGTGGGCGGTATTGTGGACCCCATACCCATCTTGTGGGTGGTAGTGTACCTAATACCCATCTTGTGGGTGATAGTGGACCCCATGCCCATCTTGTGGATGGTAGTGGACCCCATACCCATCTTGTCGGTGGTATTCGACCTTATAGTAATCCTGTGGGTGGTACTGGACCCCCATACCCCATCCTGTTGTTGGTAGTGGACCCCATACCCATCCTGTTTGTGGTAGTGGACCCCAGACCCATCTTGTGGGTGGTAGTGGACCCCATACCCATCCTGTTGGTGGTAGTGGACCTCATACCCATCTTGTGGATGGTAGTGGACCCCATACCCATCTTGACGGTGGTAGTGGACCCCATACACATCCTGTGGGTGGTACTGGACCCTATTCCCTATCCTGTGGTTAGTAGTGGACACTATACCCATCCTGTGGGTGGTAGTGGACCCCATACGCATCCTGTGGGTGGTGGTGGACCCCATTCCCATCTTGTGGGTGGTAGTGGACCCCATACTCATCTTGTAGGTGGTACTGGACCCCATACCCATCCTGTGGGTGGTAGTGGACCCCATACCCATCCTGTGTGTTATAGTGGACCCCATACCCATCTTGTGGATGGTAGCGGACCCCATACCCATCTTGTGGGCGGTATTGTGGACCCCATACCCATCTTGTGGGTGGTAGTGTACCTAATACCCATCTTGTGGGTGATAGTGGACCCCATGCCCATCTTGTGGATGGTAGTGGACCCCATACCCATCTTGTCGGTGGTATTCGACCTTATAGTAATCCTGTGGGTGGTACTGGACCCCCATAACCCATCCTGTTGTTGGTAGTGGACCCCATACTCATCCTGTTTGTGGTAGTGGACCCCAGACCCATCTTGTGGGTGGTAGTGGACCCCATACCCATCCTGTTGGTGGTAGTGGACCTCATACCCATCTTGTGGGTGGTAGTGGACCCCATACCCATCTTGTGGGTGGTAGTGGACCCCATACCTATCTTGTGAGTGGAAGTGGACCCCATACCCATCTTGAGTGTGGTAGTGTTCCGCATACCAATCTTGTGGATGGTAGTGGACCCAATACTAATCATGTGGATGGTAGTGGACCCCATACCCATCTTGTGGGTGGTAGTGAACCCCATACTCATCCTGTGGGTGGTAGTGAACCCCATTCCCATCCTATGGTTGGTAATAGACCCAATACCCATCCTGAGTGTGGTAGTGGACCCCATACCCATCTTGTTGGTGGTAGCGGACCCCATACCTATCTTGTGACTCACAGGGGAATTTTCGTTTTTGGGAGAAATTCCCCTGGGAGTCTTTGGGGTTTCAGGTGAATTTAGGAATTCCCCTGTGGATCTTCGGGGGTTTCAGGTGAATTTGGCTAGTCACAGATTTGGAAGTAAGGAATTCTTATGAGGAGCTTAATTTCTGAGATTTTAGAGGTTTGTTAAGCGTTCTTATGAGGAAAATAAGTAGGAAAATCTTATAGAAATATTTTAGAAAATTTCGTGTTTGTGTCACAGCTTTTCCAGGTACAATCTACGGACATATTTTGCCTGTTTTCAACTTCGGAAATTCCTGTTTGTGGCACAGGGTTTTCAGGTAAATTTTAGAAATTCCTGTTTATGGCTTCAGGGTTTTTCAGGTGAATTTGGGCAGTCGCAGATTTCGAAGTAAGGAATTCTTATGAGGAGCATAATTTCTGAGATTTTTAGAGGTTTGTTAAAAGTTCTATGATGTAAATATGTAGGAAAATGTTGAAGAAATTTTTTAGAAAATATCGTGTTTTATAACAATTTACGGCTGTTTCACCTGTAAAGACAAAAATTCTTCAGGGTCTAGTTGTTGACCTAAATTATTTAGAGTCCGCTTTGTGAGCAAATTTCGTCAGAGTCCATTTTCAGATCAATTTTTCATTAGAGTCAAGTTTTATACCGAAAATTTGACAGAGTCCACTTTGTGAGCAAAATTCATCAGAGTCCAGTTTTTACCCAAAAATTATCAGAGTTCATTTATCAACAGAAATTCGTCAGAGTCCAGTTTTCTAGCAAAATTCGTCAGTCTTGTAATCTGTGAAAATTTGACAGAGTCCATTTTATACCCAAAAATAATCAGAGTCCAATTAATGACAGAAATTCATCAGAGTCCAGTTTTTACCCAAAATGAACAGAGTCCACTTTGAGAGCAAAATTCATCAGAGTCCAGTTTATACCAAAAATTCGCCAGAGTCCACATTGTGCCAAAATATTCAGAGTCCAGTTCATGATCGAAATTAATCAGAGTCCAGTTGAAGACCCAAATTTGACAGAGACCACATTTTCGCTACTAGCAGTCCAATCCCCCTGAAATTTTAAACAGTCATATTTCTGTCGTAGTAAATAAGATCAAGTCAGTTACTGAGCTCCAGCTCTCGTCCCCCACCCTACTTCCCTCTCAAGTCTTTGTTAATATCCTATCAATTCCCCTGAAATTTCTACCCTCTGTATTTCAAACACTGTAAATAAGATCAAAACAGTTATCGAGCTCCAGCTCTCGTCCCCACCTTAGTTCTCTCTCGTATCTTTGTAAATAACCCATCAATTTCCCTGAAATTTTTATCCTCTGTATTTCAGACATAGTAAATATGATGTAAACAATTATAAAACTCTAGCTCTTGTCCTCTGTCCAAGTTCACTTCTGTAAATTCATTACTATCAGTCCAAATCCCCCTGAGATTTAAACACCCAACTACATTTTCAGACATAGTAAATAAAAGCCAGTTCAGTTACCGAGTTTCAACTCTTGTTCCCCGCTTATCTCATTTTGTACAAGTTCTTTATTATCCAACTAAATCACCTGAGATTTAAGATCACCTTACTTCTAACCTAGTAAAATTAATCAGGACATTAGCCAAGCTCCATTTCCTCTGTCTTAGATCATCGAACATAAATATATCCGATCAAGTCCCTCTCCAGCCTAACTCTTTATCAGAGTAATCACCTTACCCTTTCCCTCCCTTACCTTCTCATACCCAACGTATCCAAACCTTCAATAATCATACTGTATTTGCTTATTTTCTCTATATTCAGCTGTGTTCTTCACATTTTTTCCATGTTATCTGTGTTCACTCCATGTTCTACAAATGTTCACAGCATGCTCAGTTCAAATTTTTTCACCTGGTTTTCTCAATTTTTTGTTTTCTACCATTTTTCCCCCACGTTCATTACAGTCCCTTACATGTTCTCTGTATAACTTTTATACTCAGTATTCATGTTCTCAATGTTCTTAGCTTGTTCTTCACATGTTCAGTGTTCATTATTTGTATTCCCTATGTTCCTTATCATGTCTTCATATTCTCTGTAAGTTCATATTCCCTGCATGTTCACTCTATTCATCAACTTTTTCTTACATGTTTTCTGTGTTCACCGTATGTTCACTGTGCTCATTCCCCTACTTAACCTCAATTTTTTATGTTCTTTGTTTCTTTAAACCAATTTGTTTCTTCCATTCGCTAACTAGTTCTTTGTCAAATAATATTATACTGCAATACAGTTCCCTCAACAATTTTAGTCACCCAGTTTTTATTTGCAAAACTATGTCAAAGTAATTCTCGTAGTCAACTTAATAGTTCTACCAACCCTGTTCTTAAACAAATCTACACTTTATTCAGTTCCAAATTTACAAAGACATACCTTTCTTGTAACTTCTTAACTAAAAATCTTTCGCCAATCAACTAAAACATAGTCACTTTCGTCATTTCTCAACTAAACTTATTATCCAATCAACCAAAAAATAGTCAAAGGAATCTTTCCAACACTGTTCATAACTAACTTATTCCCTAGTCATCAGAAAATAACCGTGTTCTTCATGTTTCATTGTCATTTCATAACTAAAATTATCCATCAATCAACAGAAAAAGTCATATTCATCATTGTTCCTAACTAAAATTATGTTTTTGTCAAGTAAGAAAAAATAACCAAAGACATCTTTCATCGCTGTTCTTAACTGACATTATACTTTGGGGAGCACAAAAATAGTCTCCCTCGTCATATTTTGTCTTTTTTGCTTAACTAAAAGTACTCATCAGTCAACTAAAAAATAGTTACTTCATCATGTTTCCCTGTCATTTCTTAACTGAAATATCACTTCTCTCATCTGAAAAATAGTCATGTGTAGCCTCTTTCCAACACTGCTCTTAACTAAAGTAACCTTTCACTTCGCTAAAATCGTCAAATGTAACTTTTTCAGCACTTTCGTAAAAATTATATGTCGTTATGTAAGAAAAATAGTCAAAGGTGCTCTCCGTGACACCAAAGTTACTCTTCGACAAATCAAAGACACTCTTCAATACATCAAGGACTTACTCAAAAACACCAAAGTTGCACTCAAAGACATCCTTTGAGACATCAAAGACATCCTTTAAGACATCAAAGACACCTCTCGAGGCATCAAAGACACTCTCAAACACACCAAAGGCACTCTTCGAGATATCAAAGTTATTCTTCGAAACATAAAAGTTGTCAGTAAGATATCTTCGTTCATCAAACTTATTCTCAGAGATATATAAAGTTATTCTCAGAACAATCAAAAGTTATTCTAAGACAACAAAAGGTTATTCTCAGAGCTACCCAAAGCTATTCTCAGAGTCATCAAAGCTATTCTCAGAGTGTTGACCAGACCACACACTAGAAATTGAAGGGACGACGACGTTTCGGTCCGTCCTGGACCATTCTCAAGTCGATTGACAATCGACTTGAGAATGGTCCAGGACGGACCGAAACGTCGTCGTCCCTTCAATTTCTAGTGTGTGGTCTGGTCAACATACTTCAGCCACGTTATTGTGACTCATCGCCTGCCTATTCTCAGAGTCATCAAAGTTGTTCCAAAAGACGTTAAAAATTAATCTCAGTCATCAAACTTGTTCTCAAAGTCATCAAAGTTAATCTTAGAGTTATCAAAGGTATTCTCAGAGGAACTTTCCAAAACATCTTTGTTCATCAAAGTTGATCTCAGAGTAAACAAAGGTAGTCTCTAACTCACTCTCGTTCATCAAAGTTGTTTCAAAGACATCAAAGGTAATCTCAGAGTTATCCAAAGATATTCTCATGTCCACAAAAGTTATTCTGAGCTATCAAAGTTAATCTCAGACATCTTCGTTCATAAAAGTTATTCTCAGAGACCTCTAAGGTTATTCTCTAAGACATCAAAGTTATTCTAAGAGCTATCAAAAGTTATTCTCAGTCATGATATGTTATTCTCTAAGTAACCTTCCGTTCTTCAAAGACATTCTCTAAGTCCTCAAAGTTATTCTCTAAGACAACAAAGTCATTCTCAGAGTCATCAAAAGTTATTCTCAGAGTCACCTTCGTTATTCAAAGAAGCCTTCTGAGACATCCTCGTTCAACAAAACTGTCCTCAGAGCCATCAAAAAAGTTAAATACAGTCATCAAAGTTATTCTCTAAGTATCTTTTCGTTCATCAGAGAAGCTTTCTAAGACATCTTTGTTCATCAAAGTTGTTCTCTAAGACATCAATGTTGTTCTCTAAGACATCAAAGATGTTCTCTAAATCATAAAAGTTAATCTCTAAGTCACCTTCGTTCATTAGAGAAACTTTCCAATCCATCTTCGTTGATCAAAGTTATTCTCAGAGTCATCAAAGTGATCTCTAATTCATCTTCGTTCTCCAAAAAGTTGTTCTCTAAGACACCTTCGTTCATCAAAGAAACTCTCCTTCTTCCATTATGTTATTCTTTAAGACATCTTCAGGCATAAAAGTTCTCTCCAAAATGTAACTAGTTCAGCTTTTCATACCAAAACCTGTACTTCTGTTAAAATATATTTTCTTAGTCACTTTACCCTAAAACTGTTCTCTGAACTATACTCCTTAAACCTACACAACCTATCCTCTCCACCCAATGTTACTTAGTTAATGTAACGTTCCTAAACCTAACTTTACCTATCCTAACATAACTTACCTTACCTTACCTATCTTACCTAACTTTACCTATCCTAACATAACTTACCTTACCTTACCTATCTTACCTAACCTAACCTAACTTTTCCTGCTTAACCTAACTTACCTACATTTACCTAACTTAACCCGCTTAACCTAACTTACCTAACCTATCTTACCTAACCTAACTTTCCCAACCTAACCTAACTTAGCCTAAAATATCATAACCTTACCTAACTTAGCCTAATTTACCTAACCTAACATACGTATCCTAACTTAACTTGCATAACCTAACCTAACTTACCTAACCTAACCTAACTTACCTAACCTATCCTAACTTACCTAACCTATCCTAACATAACCTAACTTAACCTGCTTAACTTACCTTACCTTACCTAACCTAACTTAACCTAACTTATCCTGCTTAACCTAACTTATCCTATCCTATCCTATCCTAACCTACCTTACCTAACCTAACTTACCTAACTTAAACTAACTTATCCTGCTTAACCTAACTTACATAACTTATCTTACCTATCCTAACCTAACCTAACTTGCTTTACCTAACTTAACCAAACTTACATAACTTATCTTACCTATCCTAACCTAACCTAACTTGCTTTACCTAACTTAATCTTACATTCCCAAACTGATGTATCCTAACTTATCTAGTCCAACCAAACATGATCTAACTTACATAATTATTCCTGCTTGTCTTTTGTGTTTCGTCAACCATTTTCTTATATTCATTTACTCCTGGTTGATACCTGGTTGATGGGGTTCTGGGAGTTCTTCTACTTCCCAAGCCCGGCCCGAGGCCAGGCTCGACTTGTGAGAGTTTGGTCCACCAGGCTGTTGCTTGGAGCGGCCCGCAGGCCCACATACCCACCACAGCCCGGTTGGTCCGGCACTCCTTGGAGGAATAAATCTAGTTTCCTCTTGAAAATGTCCACGGTTGTTCCGGCAATATTTCTTATGCTTGCTGGGAGGACGTTGAACAACCGCGGACCTCTGATGTTTATACTCATTTCAAGGGTTAATTTTCTCAAATGGACATTTTTGCATTTCAAGTGTTATTTGTTTAAGATTGGGTGTTTAACCATTTCAAAGGATTTTTGTTATATATGGGAATTTACTCGTTTCAAGGGCTAATTTCTCAAATGGTCATTTTTGCAGATCAAGGGTTATTTGTTAAAGTTCATCAAGTTGCTCATAAGTTGTATTTATTATGTTTGTTATCATTTATTCTTATTCCCCAACCCCTTAACTTAACCTCTGGTAATCTTAGTGTATTTAGTAGGTTCTATCATATGTTCTTATTCCCCAACCCTTTAATCTAACCTTTCAGATGTAGTTTATTGTGTTTTTGACGTATTTGTTGAATATATAATCCTTTTCATAACCTTTCAGATGTAGTTTTGTTTCTCCTTTGTTTGTTTTTTTACCCAAACCCACCATCCCACTTAACCTTCTCTCCTTCTTTTACTTTGTTTCTCCTACTCCTTCTAACCCCCCTTTCTATCTCTCTCTTCCTCCCCCTCTCTCTCACTCATTTGCTCAAATGCTCTCTTCTTTCTCAAATTTAAGTCTTCATGCTCCCATTCTCTCACCCTCACTCTCATTCACTTAGTTTTTCTTTTTCTCAAATTCAAGTCTTAGTGCTCCCAAGCTCTTCCTCCCCCTCTCTCTTACTCTTTTCCCCTCTTTTCATGCTCTCACTCCCTTGCTCTCTTGTTTTTTCTGAATTTCAAGTCTTAGTAGATCTGATTCTTTACTATTGTAATTTTATTATTACTAAGATAAAGAATGAACTTATATGTGAAAACACAGTAAAAGAAGGAAAGAAGGTTAAGTGGGATGGTGGGTTTGGGTAAAAATATACAAAGGAGAAACAAAACTACATCTGAAAGGTTATGAAAAGGATAATATATTCAACAAATACATCAAAAACACAATAAGCTACATCTGAAAGGTTAGGTTAAAGGGTTGGGGAATAAGAACATATGATAGAACCTACTAAATAAACTAAGATTACAAGAGGTTAGGTTAAGGGGTTGGGGAATAAGAACATATGATAGAACCTACTAAATACACTAAGATTACAAGAGGTTAGGTTAAGGGGTTGGGGAATAAGAATAAATGATAACAAACATAATAAATACAACTTATGAGCAACTTGATGAACTTTAACAAATAACCCTTGATCTGCAAAAATGACCATTTGAGAAATTAGCCCTTGAAACGAGTAAATTCCCATATATAACAAAAATCCTTTGAAATGGTTAAACACCCATTCTTTAACAAATAACACTTGAAATGCAAAAATGTCCATTTGAGAAAATTAACCCATGAAATGAGTAAATAAATATGAGACAATGATTGACGAAACACAAAAGACAAGCAGGAATAATTATGTAAGTTAGATCATGTCTGGTTGGACTAGATAAGTTAGGATACATCAGTTTGGAAATGTAAGATTAAGTTAGGTAAAGCAAGTTTGGTTAGGTTGAGATAGGTAAGATAAGTTACGTAAGTTAGGTTAAGCAGGATAAGTTAGGTTAAGTTAGGTAAGTTAGGTTAGGTAAGGTAGGTTAGGATAGGATAGGATAGGTAAGTTAAGTTAAGCAGGATAAGTTAGGTTAAGTTAGGTAAGTTAGGTTAGGTAAGGTAAGGTAAGTTAGGTTAAACAGGTTAAGTTAGGTTAAGTTAGGATAGGTTAGGAAAGTTAGGATAGGTTAGGTAAGTTAGGTTAGGTTAGTTAGGTTAGGTTGTGCAAGTTAAGTTAGGATAGGTATGTTAGGTTAGGTAAATTAGGCTAAGTTAGGTAAGGTTATGATATTTTAGGCTAAGTTAGGTTAGGTTGGGAAAGTTAGGTTAGGTAAGATAGGTTAGGTAAGTTAGGTTAAGCAGGTTAAGTAAGGTAACTGTAGGTAAGTTAGGTTAAGCAGGATAAGTTAGGTTAGGTTAGGAAAAGTTAGGATAGGTAAAGTTAGGTAAGATAGGTAAGGTAAGGTAAGTTATGTTAGGATAGGTAAAGTTAGGTTTAGGAACGTTACATTAACTAAGTAACATTGGGTGGAGAGGATAGGTTGCGTAGGTTTAAGGAGTATAGTTCAGAGAACAGTTTTAGGGTAAAGTGACTAAGAAAATATATTTTAACAGAAGTGCAGGTTTTGGTATGAAAAGCTGAACTAGTTACATTTTGGAGAGAACTTTTATGCCTGAAGATGTCTTAAAGAATAACATAATGGAAGAAGGAGAGTTTCTTTGATGAACGAAGGTGTCTTAGCGAACAACTTTTTCGAGAACGAAGATGAGATAGAGATCACTTTGATGACTCTGAGAATAACTTTGATCAACGAAGATGGATTGGAAAGTTTCTCTAATGAACGAAGGTGACTTAGAGATTAACTTTTATGATTTAGAGAACATCTTTGATGTCTTAGAGAACAACATTGATGACTTAGAGAACAACTTTGATGAACAAAGATGTCTTAGAAAGCTTCTCTGATGAACGAAAAGATACGTAGAGAATAACTTTGATGACTGTATTTAACTTTTTTGATGGCTCTGAGGACAGTTTTGTTGAACGAGGATGTCTCAGAAGGCTTCTTTGAATAACGAAGGTGACTCTGAGAATAACTTTTGATGACTCTGAGAATGACTTTGTTGTCTTAGAGAATAACTTTGAGGACTTAGAGAATGTCTTTGAAGAACGGAAGGTTACTTTGAGAATAACATATCATGACTGAGAATAACTTTTGATAGCTCTTAGAATAACTTTGATGTCTTAGAGAATAACTTTAGATGTCTCTGAGAATAACTTTTATGAACGAAGATGTCTGAGATTAACTTTGATAGCTCAGAATAACTTTTGTGGACATGAGAATATCTTTGGATAACTCTGAGATTAACTTTGATGTCTTTGAAACAACTTTGATGAACGAGAGTGAGTTAGAGATTACCTTTGTTAACTCTGAGATCAACTTTGATGAACAAAGATGTTTTGAAAAGTTCCTCTGAGAATACCTTTGATAACTCTAAGATTAACTTTGATGACTTTGAGAACAAGTTTGATGACTGAGAATAATTTTTAACGTCTTTTGGAACAACTTTGATGACTCTGAGAATAGCTTTGGGTAGCTCTGAGAATAACTTTTTGTTGTCTTAGAATAACTTTTGATTGTTCTGAGAATAACTTTAGATATCTCTGAGAATAAGTTTGATGAACGAAGATATCTTACTGAGCAACTTTTATGTTTCGAAGAATATCTTTGATATCTCGAAGAGAGCCTTTGGTGTGTTTGAGAGTGTCTTTGATGCCTCGAGAGGTGTCTTTGATGTCTTAAAGGATGCCTTTGATGTCTCAAAGGATGTCTTTGAGTGCAACTTTGGTGTTTTTGAGTAAGTCCTTGATGTATTGAAGAGTGTCTTTGATTTCTCGAAGATTAACTTTGGTGTCACGGAGAGCACCTTTGACTATTTTTCTTACATAACGACATATAATTTTTACGAAAGTGCTGAAAAAGTTACATTTGACTATTTTAGCGAAGTGAAAGGTTACTTTAGTTAAGAACAGTGTTGGAAAGAGGCTACACATGACTATTTTTCAGATGAGAGAAGTGACATTTCAGTTAAGAAATGACAGGGAAACATGATGAAGTAACTATTTTTTAGTTGACTGATGAGTACTTTTAGTTAAGCAAAAAAGACAAAATATGACGAGGGAGACTATTTTTGTGCTCCCCAAAGTATAATGTCAGTTAAGAACAGCGATGAAAGATGTCTTTGGTTATTTTTTCTTACTTGACAAAAACATAATTTTAGTTAGGAACAATGATGAATATGACTTTTTCTGTTGATTGATGGATAATTTTAGTTATGAAATGACAATGAAACATGAAGAACACGGTTATTTTCTGATGACTAGGGAATAAGTTTAGTTAAGAAATGATGAGTTATTATTTTTTAGTTGATTGACGATGGATAAAGTTAGTTATGATCAGTGTTGGAAAGATTCCTTTGACTATTTTTTGGTTGATTGGATAATAAGTTTAGTTGAGAAATGACGAAAGTGACTATGTTTTAGTTGATTGGCGAAAGATTTTTAGTTAAGAAGTTACAAGAAAGGTTTGTCTTTGTAAATTTGGAACTGAATAAAGTGTAGATTTGTTTGAGAACAGGGTTGGTAGAACTATTAAGTTGACTACGAAAATTACTTTGACATAGTTTTGCTATTAAAAACTGGGTGACTAAAATTGTTGAGGGAACTATATTGCAGTATAATATTATTTGACAAAGAACTAGTTAGCGAATGGAAGAAACAAATTGGTTTAAAGAAACAAAGAACATAAAAAATTGAGGTTAAGTAGGGGAATGAGCACAGTGAACATACGGTGAACACAGAAAACATGTAAGAAAAAGTTGATGAATAGAGTGAACATGCAGGGAATATGAACTTACAGAGAATATGAAGACATGATAAGGAACATAGGGAATACAAATAATGAACACTGAACATGTGAAGAACAAGCTAAGAACATTGAGAACATGAATACTGAGTATAAAAGTTATACAGAGAACATGTAAGGGACTGTAATGAACGTGGGGGAAAAATGGTAGAAAACAAAAAATTGAGAAAACCAGGTGAAAAAATTTGAACTGAGCATGCTGTGAACATTTGTAGAACATGGAGTGAACACAGATAACATGGAAAAAATGTGAAGAACACAGCTGAATATAGAGAAAATAAGCAAATACAGTATGATTATTGAAGGTTTGGATCTGTTGGGTATGAGAAGGTAAGGGAGGGAAAGAGTAAGGTGATTACTCTGATAAAGAGTTAGGCTGGAGAGGGACTTGATAGGATATATTTATGTTCGATGATCTAAGACAGAGGAAATGGAGCTTGGCTAATGTCCTGATTAATTTTACTAGGTTAGAAGTAAGGTGATCTTAAATCTCAGGTGATTTAGTTGGATAATAAAGAACTTGTACAAAATGAGATAAGCGGGGAACAAGAGTTGAAACTCGGTAACTGAACTGGCTTTTATTTACTATGTCTGAAAATGTAGTTGGGTGTTTAAATCTCAGGGGGATTTGGACTGATAGTAATGAATTTACAGAAGTGAACTTGGACAGAGGACAAGAGCTAGAGTTTTATAATTGTTTACATCATATTTACTATGTCTGAAATACACAGGATAAAAATTTCAGGGAAATTGATGGGTTATTTACAAAGAAACGAGAGAGAACTAAGGTGGGGACGAGAGCTGGAGCTCGATAACTGTTTTGATCTTATTTACGGTGTCTGAAATACAGAGGGTAAAAATTTCAGGGGAATTGATAGGATATTAACAAAGACTTGAGGGGGAAGTAGGGTGGGGGACGAGAGCTGGAGCTTAGTAACTGACTTGATCTTATTTACTATGACAGAAATATGACTGTTTAAAATTTCAGGGGGATTGGACTGCTAGTAGCGAAAATGTGGTCTCTGTCAAATATGGGTCTTCAACTGGACTCTGATTAATTTCGATCATGAACTGGACTCTGAATATTTTGGCACAAAGTGGACTCTGGCGAATTTTCGGTATAAACTGGACTCTGATGAATTTTGTTCTCAAAGTGGACTCTGTTCATTTTGGGTAAAAACTGGACTCTGATGAATTTCTGTCATTAATTGGACTCTGATTATTTTTGGGTATAAAATGGACTCTGTCAAATTTCCACAGATTACAGGACTCTGACGAATTTTGCTAGAAAACTGGACTCTGACGAATTTCTGTTGATAAATGAACTCTGATCATTTTTCGGTAAAAACTGGACTCTGATGAATTTTGCTCACAAAGTGGACTCTGTCAAATTTTCGGTATAAAACTTGACTCTAATGAAAAATTGATCTGAAAAGGGACTCTGACGAAATTTGCTAGAAAACTGAACTCTGACGAATTTCTGTTGATAATTGGACTCTGTTAATTTTTCCGGGTAAACTTGACTCTGATTATTTCAGGCATAAACTGGACTGAATATTTTGGGAACAAAGTGAACTCAGATGAATTTTCCGTATAAAACTTGACTCTAATGAAAATTGATCTGAAAATGGACTCTGACGAAATTTGCTCACAAAGCGGACACTAAATAATTTAGGTCAACAACTAGACTCTGAAGAATTTTGGTCTTTACAGGTGAAACAACCGTAAATTGTTGTAAAACACGATATTTTCTAAAAATTTTCTTTAAAGATTTTCCTACTTATTTTCATCATAGAACTTTTAACAAACCTCTAAAAATCTCAGAAATTATGCTCCTCATAAGAATTCCTTACTTCCAAATCTGCGACTGCCCAAATTCACCTGAAAAACCCCAAAGCCATAAACGGGAATTTCTAAAATTTACCTGAAAACCCTGTGCCACAAACAGGAATTTCCGATGTTGAAAACAGGCAAAATATGTCCGTAGATTTTACCTGGAAATGCTGTGACACAAACACGATATTTTCTAAAATATTTCTATAAGATTTTCCTACTTATTTTCCTCATAAGAACGCTTAACAAACCTCTAAAATCTCAGAAATTAAGCTCCTCATAAGAATTCCTTACTTCCAAATCTGTGACTAGCCAAATTCACCTGAAACCCCCGAAGATCCACAGGGGAATTTCTAAATTCACCTGAAACCCCAAAGACTCACAGGGGAATTTCTCCCAAAAACGAAAATTCCCCTGTGAGTCTTACTCCCTACTACTCTTGTGGGTGGTAGTGGACCCCATACCCATCTTGTTGATGGTAGCGGACTCCCATACTCATCCTGTGGGCAGTAGGGGACCCCATACCCATCCTGCAGGCGGTAATGGACCCCATTCACATCCTGTGTGGTAGTGGACCCCATACCTATCCTATTGGTATTTATTGGGCCCAGATCCATCCTCCAAGTGGTATGGACCCCTTACCCACTTAACAGGTAGTATTGGCCTCTATACCCATCCTTCATGCTACCCAGGCTACCAGGGGGTCCTGGTAGCCTGGTAATTAGCGCGCTGGACTCGTAATTCTGTGGCCCGGGTTCGATTCCCGCACCAGGCAGAAACAAATGTGCAAAGTTTCTCTCACCCTGAAGGCCCCTGTTACCTAGAAGTAAATAGGTACCTGGGAATTAGTCAGCTGTCACGGGCTGCTTCCTGGTGTGTGTGTGTGTGTGTGGTGGAAAAAAAGGAGTTAGTAAACAGTTGATTGACAGTTGAGAGGCAGACCGAAAGAGCAATGCTCAACCCCTCAAACACAACAACTAGGTGAATACAGTTTGTAGTAGATACTATACCATCCTGTTTGCAGTAGTTTACCCCATAGACATTCCAACGTAATATCGTTTTCTGTTGACGTTCCTACAATACATTCTTTAAAGATTTTTAAAGTACAAACTTGTGTACATAATGTTGATTGGTGAAGCACTATTATTCTATGTAATAATTTTTAGGGCTTATTATAATTTACTAAGAAACCCTAATATTTCTCAAAACAAAACTACGAACCTTCAATAAAATGTAGCTGATCTGTAATATTTTTAAGAGCATGGACAACAGAAGGTAAATTTCACAACCCATGTGGGATTTGAAAACTACTATTTTCATTATAATTGAACCAATCACGACTATTCTGCTGTCTATTGCGATGGATGGGTACTGTGAGACATAAATTGGTACGTGAGGAAGAGTTTGGAGCCTTGGAAAAAATGTAACTGGGAATATACCACATATGTACTAATTCATATTCAACATATGGACTTTAAGCATTAAGTCATATATGTGCTGTCTTGTGCGAGAGCGGGTTGCACTAGTAGCACTGTACTATGCCTTCCTTTCATATCTGAATTCAAAACTTTTACCAATACCTTTCGTTCTCTTGACTTAAAGCTCGCGTTTCGACAAACTAACACACTTTGTAGCAATCTAGTTCACACTGCTCCTCCTGCTTCTAATGCTGCTTGTGTTTACTCTATTTCCTGTTCGTCATGTCCTCTCCAATACTTTGGCGAAACTGGCCGTACACTGAATGACAGATTTATAGAACACACGAGAAGTGTTAAGTCTGCAGACACTAACAATGCTCTCTTCTGTCATGTGAGGGATTGCAGTCATCCTATTGATTGGTCTTCCTCCAAAATAATCTTTCCTGCCTTTCCTGTTGAATCAGCTCTAATACACAATGTACCCAACATGAACTTGAGTCCTGGCTTTGTTGCTGTGGACTCTTCCCTTTCACAGTCTATACTCAAATTCTCTTATCTTTCTAATAAACGTGACTTAACATAAGCTTACCCTTACCATTTTTCTTTCTCTTTCCTTTTCTTTCTCTCTTCTCTCTTTTTTATGGTCATTGTTTTCTCTTACATTCCCTTACTATCCTCTTCTTATTCCTATTACTATCTCCTCATTCGGTGCTTATAATAGGAGCTGCCTCGTATGGGCCAATAGGCCCTCTGCAGTTCTTATTCCTACTACTATCCCCCTCTACTACACCTTACTTTAATTCTCACCTCTCTCTTGCCTATTTATTGCCTGCGTCTACTTCCTCATCAACGATCTGGTCACCATTTGGTCCGGGAGACATCTCCCGTCACGCAGGGTGCAGTCGCACCTCCACAGATCTCCAGTATCATCTATTGATACTGTTGATGGCTCAAAAGGGCCACCACTTACGGGCTATTCATGCCTGTGCCACCTTTTGGGTGGCTTCATCTTCATCTTAACACATTCACAAGGGAGACATCTCCCGTCATGCAGGGTGCATTCGCACCTCCACAGATCTCCAGTATCAGCTCCTGATACTGGTAATGGCTTAAAATGTCCACCACTTACGGGCTATTTATGCCCGTGCCACCTTTTGGGTTGCTTCATCTTCATCTTAACACATTCATAAGGGAGACATCTCCCGTCATGCAGGGTGCATTCGCACCTCCACAGATCTCCAGTATCAGCTCTTGATACTGGTAATGGCTTACAAAGGCCACCACTTACGGGCTATTCATGCCTGTGCCACCTTTTGGGTGGCTTAATCTTCATCAATCATCAATCGTAGAAACGACACCACACCACCACCACCATTTGGTCACCACTTGGTCCGGGAGACATCTCCCGTCACGCAGGGTGCAGTTGCGCCTCCACAGATCTCCAGTATCATCTTTTGATACTGGTAATGGCTCGAAAGGGCCACCACTTACGGGCTATTCATGCCCGTGCCACCTCTTGGGTGGCTTAATCTTCATCAATCAATCAATTCCTCATCAATTACGGGCTATTCATGCCCGTGCCACCTCTTGGGTGGCTTAATCTTTATCATCATCATTCCTCATCAAGACCATCTGGTCACCACTTGGTCCGGGAGACATCTCCCGTCACGCAGGGTGCAGTTGCGCCTCCACAGATCTCCAGTATCATCTCTTGATACTGGTAATGGCTCAAAAGGGCCACCACTTATGGGCTATTCATGCCCGTGCCACCTTTTGGGTGGCTTAATCTTCATCAATCAATCAATTCCTCATCATTACACATCTACTGGACCAGCTTCCAGAAATACAAATCCTAAACAAGAATGAACCTACCCACATCCAAGGAGGCAGATTAGACCTAACCTTCGTTTCAGCCTCCCTAAGAGATGCAGCAACATGGTCAGTTGAGCCCACACTCACAAGCGACCACTATGGGGTCCAAATTGATTTTCAGTTAGACCTACCCACCCCACCTCCGCCTCCATCTGAAGCCTGGAACTTTGCTTTAGCAAACTGGGACCGATTTCAAAACCTCATTTCAGAGTGGCAAAGAAACTATGATCTTCCCGAAGACATTAATCAGGCAGAACAAGAATTTGTCAAAGCAATTCAAAGTGCAGCCAACCACTCAATCCACCTGAAAAAACAGTCCATCGGACACCATAAAGATCATTGGTACTATTGCGAACGTGTCAAAGAACTCAACCATAGACTCAATAGAACAAGAAAGCTATACAAAAAGCAGCCAAGTGACCGCAACAGGATCTTACTTTGTGAGGTCAAGGAACATGTGCATCGAGAGACCAGACAAATAAAAGAACAAAAGTGGCTGGAATGGTGTTCACACCTGAATGAACACACCTCTCTCGGAGAGATGTGGCAGCAAATTCACCAAGCCAAAGGGAATAAAACACCTAAAGCTCCACACCCCAAGGATCCTCAACAGGAAGCCGAAGTACTGGCAACCAGGTTTGCAGAGAGAGCAGCCAGCAATCAACTTCCACCAGATGTATTCCCAGCAAACACAAATCATCTACACAACGTTCGCCTATCTCTTCCCATAGGTGTGGGAATGATTTGCATTGAGAATGGTGCAGGAGAGCCTTTGAGAAACTTTTACTCAAAAAATCCAAACACAAAGGTTTAATTATAAATTGTTTTTCTACAATTATTTTCTTCCAAATGTAAAACAAATAGTTTTTACATGTTTAAATATAAAATTTATGGTGTTTTTTTTGTAAAATTCATTAATAAATTGTGAATGATATATATTGGCTGAGTGAAACCTTTAAAATCCATTTAGTTATAATATGAACAGAAAAAAGTAGTTTTCCAAATTTTCTAAAAATCGCTCTTTTTAACACAATTTGACTCCTTATGCATTCCACTAAACACTATATCATGTTTAAATATATAATTTATGTATTATTCCCTAAAATAATTTATATAAATTATATAAGTTGCTGGAAAGTGGTGTTAAAGAATCTGAAAACTTTTTGTTGTGTTATAATTGGAATGTTCTTATTAACTATGTCTCAAGTTCACAGTTTATCAAACAAGAATATTAACATTCGTCAACTCTTAAAATCTTATATGTTATCTTGCTGGTGCAAAATGGGTGAATCTTTAGGAACAGCTATAGTATCTATATATCTATATATTACAAATGGTGTTTTCCCTAACTCAAACAATGTAGGGTTTATTATTCTACACATATTTCTAATGACTCTTAGATGTTTACATTCTCTGAAGTATAATTGTGAAGGCTGTGTCCATCACTCTCAACACAGATTCTTAAACTCCTCTCTGCAGGTTCAACTATATAATTAGATTCCATTTTGAATCTCCATGGACATTTGTATCCAAAATGAAACCAATGTGGTTTAATTCAGCGCCTTCAGCCTGCACATTTGCTCATTCATTTCCACAGATTCCAACATGGTAGAGGATTTACAGAAATTTGTATATTCATATTGTTATATATTAAAAATATGAATGCAGTTCAATATGATAAGACAAATACATGAGTTTATGATAAATTCGTTTTCTGTGATATACCATTGATATGCTCTTTTTTTCTTTAAACGGCAGACTAAACTAAAGTGCTCACATCAACAGATTTGATGTATAAATGGTCAACGCTCAACAGAGTTAGTATAAATGTATTAGTATAAATCTTACTTGTCTCATTGTTAATTCACATTCAATGTCAACTTGTGGTTTTGATGTGGCACGTTTGGCCAAGACACCCCACCCCATTATGCACCCCATACCCATCTTGTGGGCGGTTGTGGAAAGGGTTACAGAGGCACATAATGGGCTCAGGGACTGAACCCCACAATTCATTTAGCTAAGCAAGTTACAATCTTGATGAGCTAGTTACAAAATTCAATATAAGTCATCACATCAACAATGGGTTCGAGATCGACCTCAAGTACAGGTTCTAAATTAAGCAACTGACATATGTGGAGAGCTAGTATCAAAATTTATGTTTGTCCTGCACACCGCCCCCCATCCAGTGGGCAGCGGTGGATAGGTTACAATCACTTAGTTGTTATCTACAGTTAGCAAACTGGGGATATTTGGCTAAAATTTCTGGTAGCAGATCATTTTGAATGAAATATTGACACATCGCTGGAACATTGGTTATAGAATTGTCTCTAAGTTCATGTATCTTTTTGCACTCCATCACATAGTGACGGAGGGTGTGCGAATAATTTTGTTGACACAGTTTACATTTGGTCAGGTCTACATCAGCAGATAATGAGAATTCCCAGAGATACTTGTAACCGAGTCTAAGCCGAGCAGTAGTAACATCTAGAAGTCTGCTGATTTTATTGGATGATCCATAGATGTGTGGCTCCTCTTGTATGATAGTATGATGATAGATGGAATTACTAGTTCCAGTTTCTAGGCCGGCGATGAGTACTCACAATAACCTTAATTAAGCGTCAAAACAAAAATGTGTATACTCTTTTTACTCTCCTGACCTTAGTTCTCGAGCTATGTATTTCATTTTGGTACCAACGTGTTCGCAATAACATTCTCTAGAAGAACATCAGTAAAAACGGTCACCAAAAGTTATATGAATACCAGCACCCAATAAATACCTACGTAGATGACTCGCCGTGAGTGCCCAAGAGCAACAAAATGTTTTTACTCTTGGGATTGTTATCACTTCCACACTTGTCCTACAGCGTTAATTTTGGTATCAATGTACTCGCAATGAAATTCCCAACACGGTGATATGAATATAAACGTAGAATAATGGTCGCTGCTATTATAGACTGTGGGTTGGTTGGTGTTGTCGTTGTTGATCCTTCTCTACGGACAACCCAACCCACAACTCGGTAGAGTGCTTACACTTCACTAGGAGATCACACTAGGCGCTTCTGGCTCGTGGAGAGGGGCTCCACGTCACATGTTTAGGGGATGCGGCTCCAACACTCAGCCTCGTTGTCATGTGCACACACCCACTCGAGCCGCTGTGACTCCCCACTCTCTCCTTAGGTGATATGATCTCCTCAATCCCCTTTTGACTTATTAGTATTACCTTTTACCCTGTCCGCGGCAGTGGTTCTTGGTTCTTTCTCTCTCTCTCTCTCCTTCTTTACTACCTCCTGGGAAGCCTCACTAGGACAAGGGCAAACACCAGCAAATTGGAATACATTTACTGGACAAAGCACATACACAATACATACACATATAATAATAATGAATCCTATACTCTATATTATCACAATCAGGTTGCTCTCCAACACAACCAGAACTCTACCATCAGCTTATCAAGTGGTATCCTATCTCCTGGTTCACCACCTGATACTATCAACCTCCTCAAGTTGATCAAGTCTACATACACTGTTGCACCATCAGCAAGATAATATATATAGAACATCAGCATTTGAATGCAATAACATATATCAGTATAAATGTTCATTGATGCACAACAATGATCAATCGATCACTGTCAGTCCTGGAACGCACACATCTGTAGGTAATCCAGCCTACGACTGTAACTCTAAACTTCAGTATAAAACCCTCCTTGACATAAGGATGCAAACAGTCACTCACCTCTCACTGCGTCTTGCACGCTAATGACAACCAAACACTATCAACTCCCTACTAGTAATCCACCAGAACTTCCCCTTCCACCTCTGGAAGTTCACTACCCTGATATCTTCAGGTTCTTCCGGGCATCACTACCAGGATCCTCTGCAGCTCCTCCAGGTTGCTATCAAGAAGTTTCCTTGAGCAACTATGGTGCTCTACTACTTCTGCTAGGTTCCTCCACAGCTCTCTTGGCTGCTACACCACCTCTACAGAAGCACGTGACACTCCTCTTCACTGTTTCTCCTCACAGCTCGAGGTCCTCTGCTTCACTACCTTGTAGTCTCATCAATTACTTCATCAATGCTGGCTTCGAAGTTCTCAGCAACTTCTTCCCCAAAGACAAACCACAGATCGTCTGGTCGAGGGCGCTTCTTCCTCTGACGAGGCTTGGTCAGGGCGCTCCACGGCCCACAATAAAGCCTCCGGGCGGCTTAATATTCACTAATTATCGCCCACGACTTGAGACCACACGTCCCCAGCTCGATTCCACAGCTGGTACGTCTGCACACTTCTCTTCTCTTCGAGATATATCACTAGGGGTTCCCTTCTGACGGGAGCTCAACGGAGCGCGGCTTTTCCCCTGCGATGTCTGGCACTCAAGTGAGGTCAAGGTCCTCCGGAAGCGAGCCTCACGCCTCCAGCAAAATGTCCACATCTCCTCGCCAGTCATTTATTTGTTTTCTTCTTCATTGCCCATAATCTCAAACTGTTACACATATCCAAGCAACTATTTTACATATGCGTTATCACCTCAATATTCGCTAGACCTTCTAATCAGGTCAGGCTTGATGAATAACTCTCAAGGAGGGAGACTCGTTTCTCCTGTAGGCTGAGATCATAACACTCCCCTCCCCTTATTTTTGAGAGTTATTCTAGTGGCTAGGCTCGAGATAACGCATCAGCCACTACATTGTCTCGCCCTCTTATGTGCGTTATCACCAGGTCATACTCTTGGAGCGATAAAAACCATCTGGTTAATCTCTAGTTTGCATGCTTCATTTTCTTCAGGAAAACTAGGGGATTATGGTCTGTATACACCGTTACTGGGTGTCCTCCCCCACTCACATACACTTCAAAATGTTTCAATGCCATCACCAGGGCCAAAGTCTCTTTCTCGACTGTACTGTACGACCTCTGGTGCTTAACGAACTCCTTCGAGAAGAAGGACACGGGGCGGTAAATTCCATCATTCTGCTGCGTCAGTACAGCTCCGGCCCCTATATCACTGGCATCTACAAATAACGTAAACGGCGCTTAAAAATCTGGCGACACTAGTACAGGTGCCTCAGTCAACAGTCTTTTGGTCTTCTCAAACGCTTCTTGTGCTGTTCCATTCCACTTCCACTTCTTGCTCTTTGATAGCAAACTCGTCATAGGAGCGGCTATGGTGGAGAAATTTTCACAGAACTTCCGGTAATACCCAATCATACCGAGGTATCTCAACAATTCTTTCTTACTTCTGGGCACCGGGAAGTTGTCAATGGCCTCCACCTTTGTTCTTACCGGAGCAACCTCGCCTTGCCCTACTATATATCCAAGGTACTCCAGGCGGGCTCTCCCGAACTCGCTTTTTGCCAAGTTGATCGTCATGTTGGCCTTCTCCAACCGATCGAACAAATCTAAAAGTCGATCCACGTGATCCTTCCAGGAATCAGCGAACACCACAATATCATCGATGTACACTGCACATCCAGTCGCGCCTTGTAATACCTGATTCATTACTCGTTGAAAACAACTACCACTATTCTTCATTCCGAACGGCACCACTTTATATTGGTACAAGCCGTCGGGTGTCACGAACGCTGAGATCCTCTTGGCCTCCTCAGACAGGGGAATCTGGTAGTATCCCTTTAACAGGTCTATCTTCGAGACATACCGTGCACTCCCAATTCGATCTATGCAATCGTCAATGCGCGGTGTCGGAAACGAGTCAGCGACCGTGAGTGCATTCACTTTCCTATAATCGGTACAGAACCGGTACGTGCCGTCACTCTTCTTCACGAGGAGGCACGGCGAACTCCAGTCAATGTCGCTAACCTCTGCCAAGTCGTTATCTAGCAGATACTTTACTTCTGCTCTCATTGCCGCTGCTTTCTCCGGGTTAACTCTGTAAGGGTGCTGCTTGATGGGCTCAGCACTCCCTACATTCACTTCGTGCACCGTTCCGCGGTGTCTTCTAGGCACGTCCGTGAATAACGACTTATTCCTCCGTAGGATCTCCACTAGCTCCTGGCGTTGGTCATCCTCCAAATGACCCAGACGCTCACCTATCTTGGCCAGGCTTTCTGTATTTGATATCTTCGCGCCGTCGGCCCTCTCTAACTTACAGTTCTCCTCTTCTATCCCTTTGCCGTCTCCTCCACACAGCACCGTCGCCTGCAATGGGGTTTCCATCGGTTCTTCATCGCCTAGAGGCTTATCTCTGTCATAGTACCTCTTCATCATGTTCACGTGGCAAACCTGTGACTTCCTCGGACGATCTGGCATGTGGATTACATAATTCACCTCCCCTAATGCCTTCTGGATGGTATATGGTCCACAAAATCTCGACTCGTATATACTTCCTTTTACCGGTAGCAGGACTAACACCTGATCTCCTTCTTGAAATTTCCTGCCCTTCGCCTTCCTGTCGTGGTACCTTACCATCTCTGCCTGGGATGTCCTCAAATTTTCCTTAGCCAAATCTCTGGCCCTAGAGAGTCGCTCTCTAAAGGTCTTCACATATTTTCCCACGTCCACCTTAGGCCTATCCACGGTGAGCTGCTCCTTCAGCGCGCCCACTGAGCTCCTCACGGAGTGTCCGTACACCAGTTGAAATGGGGTGAATCCGAGTGATTCTACTACCGCATCCCTGATGGCGAACAACACGGATGGTAATGCCTCGTCCCAACTACTCCCTTCCTCAGCGCAGTATATCCTCAACAAGCTCTTTAGCGTTCCATGGAAACGCTCCAATGCTCCCTGCGACTGAGGGTGATACGGTGACGAGCGCACTTGCTCTACTCTCCATCCTTTCACAGTTTCCCTAAACAACTTCGACTGGAAGACACTCCCCTGGTCCGTCTGGATAACCTTGGGCATTCCTACCCACGCAATGTAGTTCTGTAGTCTATCCAGAACGGCTCTCGACGTCACTCTTCTCAGAGGGATTGCTTCAGGGAAACGGGTGGCCGTGCACATTACGGTCAGTAAGTACTCGTGGCCTTTTCTGGTCCTCGGCAACGGACCTACACAGTCTATCAAGACTCTCTCAAAAGGCTCGCCAAATGCCGGTATGGGCTTTAAGGGTGCCTTTGGTATAGCCGGAGCCGGCTTACCTGCACGTTGGCACGCCAAACATGTCCTACAATATTTCTTTACCTCCTTCCACACGTTCGGCCAGTAGAAGTGCTCCTGCACCTTATTTAAGGTCTTCTTCACCCCCAAGTGCCCTGCCATATCTACGGAGTGGGCTAGTTCTAACACAGCCGCCCTAAACTCCTTCGGCACTAACACTTGGTGCTTCTCCAACCATACCTTATCTGCGCCGGCTTTGTCCGGTCGCCATTTCCTCATTAGTACATCATCGTCCAAGTAGTAATACACGGGGGACTCCGGACATGAATTTCCCCCTTTTGCCTCCCTGATTAGATCTATAAACTCCTCTTTCTGAGCCCTAATCAGGTCCGCTCGGTTCACGCTGAACTTTTCAGGTAGGGTCATTTTCACTTCCTGTCTCCTCGAATCCTCATTCTTCTGAGCTCGATCTTCGTCGAACAGCCCAGACATGTCCATGTTGACCTCCTCCCTTGGTGGAGTCGACACTGCCATATCATCTCCAATGTCTTCCTCGGCGTCTACGTCCGACTCTGTCACTACACAGGCCGGGTATACGATGACCTGACTGTCCTCTGCCTCATCTTCAAGGATGCTGGCTAGATCTATCTTGTCTGGCGTTCCACTTGTACCGCGGTCCTTCTGGTTCACCTCCGGCACAGCTTTTACTATCAGCTCTGGCAGCACCTTGGACCCACACAAGTCGTTCCCCAGGATCACTTGGACTCCTGGAACAGGTATGTTGGGGCACACTCCCAACATCACCTCCGCCGACAAATAATCTGACTTCAACTGGACAGCACACACGGGCATGTCACTCTTAGACAACAACGCATGAACCTTTATCCTCCTACTGCCAGCTAACAGTCGATCATTTCTTATTAGGCCTCTCAGAATCAAGCTCTGATTGGCTCCAGTATCCCTGAGGATACTAACCTCCACCTCGGGTTGACCTTCTATGCCGACCCAACCTTTACTAATGAACGGCTTATACCGCTCGTTCATCAAATCTACCTTCTGTGGTTTGTCTTGTACATCAACGTACTTCTTCCGGGGATCACATGTCGTCAGGGTCACGACTCTCTTGCCCTGCCGACAATCTCGCATCATGTGACCTGATCTGTTGCACTTGTAGCATCTCATTTGGGAGAAATCTCTCCTATACTCCCCCGAGTAGCTCTGACTCTGCTCACTCGTATTGGAGTTCCTCGGGCCAGATGTACTACTCATACTCTGTGGAGCTTCATTGGACTCTTGTCTCCTCTGCACACTTTTATTTTCCTGCTTACCTCCAGCAGGCGGACTCGGCAACTTTCCTTCCTGGGGCTTAAAACTAGCTGGTCTGCTTGTCTGCCCCCCAAAACTTCTTCCTCCCCAGACTCCATTGGATCTGCCATTGCTGCGTCTCACCTCGCTTCTCACTCTGTTCTCCCTCAAGCTCTTGTACGCTTCAGTAATCATATCTGCCCTATCTGCGGCATCTTTCACCTCCTTTATCCCTGCTTCTTGGATCTTGAACTTTGTTTCGGGATGCATCATCTCCAAGAACTTCTCCATGACCATCAGTTGCTTCAGGTCAGCGTAAGATCCAACTCCAGCAGCCTCAATCCACTTCTGGAATCGTCTTTCCAGATCTCTTGCTGTCTCAGCAAACGTACATGCTCCAACTTTGCTCATCTCTCTGAAGCGCTTTCTATAAGCTTCTGGGGTTAACTGAAACGAGCGCAATATGCTGCTCTTTACTGTGGCATAATCCTGGCACTCTTCCAGTGACAATTGGGTGTATGCCTCCCTGGCTGCACCGGTCAATCTTAACTGGACCAGCTGGGCCCATTCCTCCTGTGGCCACTCCTTGATACTGGCTACCTTTTCAAAGTGCTCGAAGAAGCTCTCTGCCTCTTCAGGAACAAACAAGGGAATGTCCTTCTCCCTAACCCTAACATCTTGTGAGTGTGATACCTGGGTGGTGCTCTCTGGCAACCCATGTTCAATCCTTTGCTCAGCCAAGGTTCTATTCGCTTCTATCTGCATTTGTTTTGTTCTCTCTTTTTTTTTCGACCTGGGCTTTTTCTTTTTCGACCTGGGCTTTTTCTTTTTCTTTCTCTTGTTCCAACTCCAGTTCCCTTATTCTGGTTTTCTCTTTTTCTACTTCCAGTTTGGTTTTCTCTTTTTCTATTCCAGTCTGGTTTTCTCTTTTTCTACTTCCAGTCTGGTTTTCTCTTTTACTACTTCCAGCCTGGTTTTCTCTTTTTCCTTCTCGGCTTCATTTTTCATCTGGAGTTCTAATTTCATCTTTTCCAGCTGGAACTGTCTCTCCTCACGCTGCATCTGGAGCTCTAACTGGAATCTTTCCAAGCTCCTATTTCGGCTACTCCTGCTACTGCGGCTACTCTTGCTGCTCCTACTCGATCCCTGGGATCTCACTTCATCCTGTCCATCATCCTCCTTTCCACTTTCAGCTCCTTTCTGGGCTCCTTGTTCTACCGCTTCACTTCTGGCTCTTAACTGCCTCAGGATCTCATCCTTCATCCCAGCCACCTTAGATGCTTTCAACCTAATGCCACATTTTTCTGCTATTTGCTTCAATTGATCCCTCATGCAACCTTCCAAGTCCTCAGGCTTGCCTGACTCCACAAATGCTTGCACCTTCTCCATCTTGTCCTGTGAGTCTTCCCAAGAGAGAGAATATACACCTGCGGTCATGCAGTTTATTTCAGCAAGGGTGTACAAATCCACTCTTGGACAGGGTGTGGGTGTGTCAGTTCACTATCCCGGACACAGGCCCCCAATTTATTATAGACTGTGGGTTGGTTGGTGTTATCGTCGTTGATCCTTCTCTACGGACAACCCAACCCACAACTCGGTAGAGTGCTTACACTTCACTAGGAGATCACACTAGGCGCTTCTGGCTCTTGGAGAGGGGCTCCACGTCACATGTTTAGGGGATGCGGCTCCAACACTCAGCCTCGTTGTCACGTGCACACACCCACTCGAGCCGCTGTGACTTCCCACTCTCTCCTTAGGTGATATGATCTCCTCAATCCCCTTTTGACTTATTAGTATTACCTTTTACCCTGTCCGCGGCAGTGGTTCTTGGTTCTTTCTCTCTCCCTCTCTCCTTCTTTACTACCTCCTGGGAAGCCTCACTAGGACAAGGGCAAACACCAGCAAATTGGAATATATTTACTGGACAAAGCACATACACAATACATACACATATAATAATAATGAATCCTATACTCTATATTATCACAATCAGGTTGCTCTCCAACACAACCAGAACTCTACCATTAGCTTATCAAGTGGTATCCTATCTCCTGGTTCACCACCTGATACTATCAACCTCCTCAAGTTGATCAAGTCTACATACACTGTTGCACCATCAGCAAGATAATATATATAGAACATCAGCATTTGAATGCAATAACATATATCAGTATAAATGTTCATTGATGCACAACAATGATCAATCGATCACTGTCAGTCCTGGAACGCATACATCTGTAGGTAATCCAGCCTACGACTGTAACTCTAAACTTCAGTATAAAACCCTCCTTGACATAAGGATGCAAACAGTCACTCACCTCTCACTGCGTCTTGCACGCTAATGACAACCAAACACTATCAACTCCCTACTAGTAATCCACCAGAACTTCCCCTTCCACCTCTGGATGTTCACTACCCTGATATCTTCAGGTTCTTCCGGGCTTCACTACCAGGATCCTCTGCAGCTCCTCCAGGCTGCTATCAAGAAGTTTCCTTGAGCAACTATGGTGCTCTACTACTTCTGCTAGGTTCCTCCACAGCTCTCTTGGCTGCTACACCACCTCTACAGAAGCACGTGACACTCCTCTTCACTGTTTCTCCTCACAGCTCGAGGTCCTCTGCTTCACTACCTTGTAGTCTCATCAATTACTTCATCTATGCTGGCTTCGAAGTTCTCAGCAACTTCTTCCCCAAAGACAAACCACAGATCGTCTGGTCGAGGGCGCTTCTTCCTCTGACGAGGCTTGGTCAGGGCGCTCCACAGCCCACAATAAAGCCTCCGGGCGGCTTAATATTCACTAATTATCGCCCACGACTTGAGACCACACGTCCCCAGCTCGATTCCACAGCTGGTACGTCTGCACACTTCTCTTCTCTTCGAGATATATCACTAGGGGTTCCCTTCTGACGGGAGCTCAACGGAGCGCGGCTTTTCCCCTGCGATGTCTGGCACTCAAGTGAGGTCAAGGTCCTCCGGAAGCGAGCCTCACGCCTCCAGCAAAATGTCCACATCTCCTCGCCAGTCATTTATCTGTTTTCTTCTTCATTGCCCATAATATCAAACTGTTACACATATCCAAGCAACTATTTTACATATGCGTTATCACCTCAATATTCGCTAGACCTTCTAATCAGGTCAGGCTTGATGAATAACTCTCAAGGAGGGAGACTCGTTTCTCCTGTAGGCTGAGATCATAACACTGCCCACCCGCAAGAGTGTGGGAAGTGGCGGAACTGTTACCCAGTATTGGTGACAAGACGACACATGGGCGATACAGCGCTCTGAAAGTTTAACATTATTTCACTGTCCTTACATTATTATTGTATGTACGTCATTCATTTTTGTGCCAATGTTTTCGCAATAGAAGGTTCTATGAGCCCGCAGGTAAAAAAAGAGCAACAAAGCGTAAGATAAATCGACTGAGCTACAACAGGGTAAAAGGATCCAGGAAGTTCAGTAGAAGTTTGGTTTCAACCCTTTTACCCTGTCGTAGCTCAGTCGATTAAGGCAGTGTCTGGGATGCTCCCGGACACAGGTTTGAATCCTCATCACGGCCCTTGTGGATTTGTTCATTTGATGCATCACGTTATTGTGATCTGTGTGTGATGATGTAAGGGCGAAGAGGGAGAACGGCCTGTTGACATAGCTCGGGTGCAGGGGGGGGGGGTTGTGTAAAAGCCTGGTTTGTGCCTCGGAGAGGCTATGGGATCCAGTAAGTTCAGTAGAACTTCGGTTTCAACCCTTTTACCCTGTTGTAACTCAGTCGATTAAGGCAGTGTCTGGGATGCTCCCGGACGCAGGTTCAAATCCTCGTCACGGCCCTTGTGGATTTGTTCATTTGATGCATCACGTTATTGTGATCTGTGTGTGTAATTCTTCACTTGCTACAGCAACAGGAATGTGTGTGTATGTATTTGTGTTGTTGAATATGACCGAAAGTGTAAGATTAATGATTCTAACACAAATCGTCTGAATATTTGTTTTTCTTCACTGTCGAGAGTAGTTAAAAAAATTTACTCGAGTTTATTTTCACACTTTATTTATGGTCCTTAAGTCCCTCTCCTTACTGCTGCTGCTGTTTCTCGCATCTTTGCATCGCTTGTATGTTTGGGGGTTTGGCCTCTTGCTATATATTGATTCCATTTGTGTGTGTTTGGGTCTCAGGCCCTCTCGCAATTTCTGTTGAACAAACCCCTTTTCCTAGTTCTGCATCTCTCCTTTGGTACAAATTTTGTTGTGCTTTTATCATATATTTCACAAAACTTGACATACATTTCATTTACTTCATGTCCTATCAGCAAGTGTTTGTCAAATTCTTTAAGGAAAGTTTATCATCCTGATTGCAGATCTCTAGCGCTATTATGTCAACTTCTTGTGGATTCGCAATCATTATTTAATTTACCTTTAGGTGTTCCTTCACCAGCACAGCAACACTGTACCTCTCCCAACCAGTTTAAGATAAAAACTAAGTACTAACTAATTAACTCAATGTAACCTACCTTACCCCCAAAATGTCAACCCATGTCTTCTATTTTAAACAATGCTGTTTTGTTGACCAAATTGTATTTTTGTTTTTTTTCTGCAATGTTTCCCCCCCCCCCCCACCACTCTACCACCTCATTGAGTTTAGTAGCTCTGTGCACGTCAGGTGCTGTTTAATATACAGACCTACTCCTCCATTTGACCTAGTTTCTCTATCACATCTATATGACGACCCTTTCTACGACCCTTCTGCCAAGTGTTCCCTATACGCTAGCCATCCCTACTATAATTCACCAAGTATCTACCTTTAGAAACGCTACCAAGAATCTATTCGTCGAAAACATGCCCAAACATAACAACAAGCAAGGTAGGGGTGCCTCTCGCTCTGGTTCCATTACTCCTAGAGTTCTGAATGAAACACTGGCAACGCCGCAACCCTCGCAGATGTTTGTAAACACAGCATCCGCTCCCCCTCCTCACTCCCCCCCTTCAACTCACCTCGGATCTCTAGCTTTAGAATTCACTCAATCTATGGCTCCCTGTTTAAACTTCAAACCTCTCCGAAGTAATCCATGGCTCCAGAAACTGCACAACCTTGTGAAAATGCAATCAGAAGCTATTTTGGCCCTCCAAGACACAGTCACCCGACAACAACATACCATAGACCGCCTCCTTGAATCGTCGATGAACAACAACCAAGAAATTCTCAACATACAAACTGTTGCAAATGATGCAATGGATCAAATACGTAAGATTCAGGCTGAAGAAACCCTCACAGCTCAAAGTGACCTCCTTAAAAAGCTGGAAACACAGATCAATCTCCTTCAGACTCACCAGGCGGCTTCCAAAGATGACCAAGAGCAACAACAACTTCATGACTCCCTGATAATTAGCTCTCCTGATCTACCTGTTGAACAACAAGGTGAGGATTGCTGTAACATAGCCAACACCCTAATTAATTCAAAGATCAGTGTCAATGTTCAAATCAAATCGGCTATTAGGATAGATAAAAACAGTCCCTGTAACAGGAGAATGCTCATCAAACTTGCAAATCCCTCTGCGAAGTTTGACCTCATACAAACAGCTGCTCAGCAAAAAACCAACCTCTATATAAATGAGTGTCTTACAAAGCAGCGTGGATCCCTCCTCTACAGGCTGCGCCAAATTCGCAAACAAAACCCTGGTCTTATCAAGCAGTGCTACACAAGGAATGGTACGATTTTTGCGAAGAAAGAAGCTACAGGAAAAATATATGAAATAAAATGTGACCAACAACTCCTGGCCTTCTTAAGTGATTGTGGTATATCTGAAAACCTGAACCCGACCAATGCCAGTACTTAAAATAACTCTTTCAGTGCCTGAGCCTAACCTAACTTAATCTAACTTTGTCTAAGGTGCTGTCTCTGCCTTACCATTTACCTGATGTTCTCCTATTCATAGAATTTCCTAAATAATCCATCAAGTCTCCATGCACTTATGCAAGCATCTACCTCAGTTTCATTGTAAAAATTTTACTCTTAAATCTAATCTTACCCTATTCCATTTATATTTTAAATTTATTTGTATTGATCTATGTCATTTATTGAAATCAATTATTGATCTCATTTTTGTTCTTTTAATTAAGTTCATACTAATTATAAGTTAAAACTAAGCTTAATAAAATTTATTATCTTTAAGATTATTTTACTTTACAATTATCATTTGTCAAATTTTTTTATATATTCATCTTGACAGTCTCTACTGATTTTTTGTTCTCTCCGCCAAACTTGTGTATCCTCCATGGCTATCTAGTGACCTTAATTCTACCTCTAATTGTTTCACTGCCTTGTTTGCTTGCATTTATTGTTGTGTCTTGCCATAATTATTCTCTAATTTAGCAGACTCAATACTTTGTAAGCTCTTATTGTATTGTTATATTATTATATTGTGTTTTGCTATAATTACTTCCTATTTTACAGCAGATTTGTTTTTCATCTGTTCATGTAATTGCTTATCTTATTGTATTGTGACATTCTTTTCTATATTGATATATATTTTCTGTCTATTGTTACTTACAGTGTACCTGAGAGTACCTGTAAGCAATCTACCTCATTTTTCATTTTTGCTCAATTTTTTTTTGTATTGCTTAGTCTTGTTTATATTTTTGTTTTGTATTTCTATATCTTGTGTTTTGTATAGTCCATGTTTATATGTTTTTTTTCTTTAATCTCATTCATTACCTAGGTTTCCTAGCCTAGCCATACTCCCTTACTCCATTGTACCCCTGTAAGCCCCTTTTGTGTTTGTTTGGTACAGTATTGTGTACATTTTTTTCTTTTTGTTTTTCTTGTTTTTCCTGCAATCAGCTTTTTTTATGCAGTCAAGTATAGACCCAGAACTTAACCTCTTATCCACTATCTATGACAATAATCACTTTAATGATCTAAATTGCAGATATTTTGCAGCACATGATGTAAACAATGTATTAACTCATAGTCACAATATCTCTGTAATCAATTTGAACGTTAGATCCCTAGGTAAACACTTCGATGATGTTAGTGCCTTGATTGAAGCTATTGACAGCAAATTCTCTTTTATTATACTTACTGAAACATGGTTGAAAGATGATACTACTCAACTCTTTAACATGCCTAACTACTCAGCAATCCACAACTGTCGTCAACTTCAGAGAGGTGGTGGCACTGCTCTTTACTACCACCAAGAACTAACATGCTTAAAAGAAATTAGAACTAGAGACTTCTATGGGAAATATATCTTCGCCAACTTCAGAGTCAAGGGTGCCGAGTCTATCCTGTCTGTGGGTGCAGTTTATAGAATTCCTAACACTGATGTGTCCGAATTCAACTCAAACCTTAGAAATCTAATACTTGATAACAGACTGAACAAAAACCACCTAATTATCGCAGGGGACTTTAATATTGACCTCTGCGAGCCAGAACACCCTACTGCTGTTAGCTTCCTCAACTGTATGAATTCCTGCTTCCTCATACCCTTAATCACTAGACCTACTAGAATCACTGATAGCACTGCCACGACTCTAGATCACATCTGGACAAATATAACCTCTCCGCTTACTTCAGGTATAATCACCGATAGCACTACAGACCATTACCCCACATTTCTCTTAACTAACATTAGCAAACCACCTCTTGAGTCAAGAGAGATACGTTTTAGACTACACAATGAAACTGCTATAGACAATTTTATAACTGCTACTGATAATGTCAACTGGGAGTCCGAGTTAGGTAACATAGAGGACATCAACCTAGCAGTTCAATCTTCAAAAAACTCTTAGCCTTTATAATACCCACTGTCCTATGCTTACAAAACAAGTCACAACCAAAAGGCTTAACAATCCCTGGCTTACAAAGGGAATACTTAAATCTATTAATAAAAAACATGACCTTGAGAAAAAGTATAGGTTAGGAATTGTCTCCAAAGAATTCTCAAAGAATTACTCATTATTGCTATCTAAGATAATTAGACGAGCCAAAACTAAATACTACGAAGATAAATTTACCCAAATAAAGAGCAACATTAAACAAACTTGGAGAACAATTTCACAAATATTGGGATCAAAGAAGTCTTTAAATAACAAACCGACTCTCCTGTCTAATAACGATGGTCAGCTTTCAGCCTCTGATTCTGCTATTGAGTTCAATAGGTTCTTCTCTTCCATTGGTTCATCCCTTGCTAATGATATTCCATCTTCCAGTACTGACATTAAGGACTATCTTACAGGGAACTATCCCCAGTCTCTGTACCTAAAGCCTATTAATTCCATTGACGTCAATGAGATAATCCTTTCCCTTAAAACCAAGTCTGGTGCCCTTGAGGAGATACCAACTTTAATCTACAAAAAAGCCTCCAGATCTTTAGCCCCTGCTATTGCTTTGCTCTTCAACAAGTCACTTGAACTCCAAACCTTTCCAGATATTCTAAAAAAAAACGAGAGTAACGCCTGTCCACAAATGTGGTGATCTCACAGATGTTAACAACTACAGACCTATATCAATCCTGCCAAACTTGTCAAAATTTTTTGAAAAACTAATCTATAAGCAGCTTTACTCATATCTAGCCAAACTCAATATACTTAGCCCTTGCCAATATGGCTTCAGGCCCAAAAAAACACTAACGATGCACTTATTAGTATGCTTAACTCGATTCATACAGCTCTTGATAAAAATTAGTTCCCTGTTGGGTTATTTGTGGACCTGCGTAAAGCTTTCGATACTGTCAACCACCAAAACCTTCTTCTTAAATTACATCATTATGGTGTCAGAGGACACTCCCTACAATACCTCAAATCCTACCTTACTGACAGGCTCCAATGTGTTTCTGTGAATAATACAATTTCTCCCACCCTACCCATCAACATTGGTGTTCCCCAGGGCAGCATACTTGGCCCTCTCCTCTTTCTCATCTACATTAATGACCTTCCAAATGCCTCCCAACATCTCAAACCAATCCTATTTGCTGACGACACAACCTTCATTTACTCCAGTCCTGATCCCCTTGCTCTAAATGCCACAGTAAATACTGAGCTAAATAAAGTCCATCTGTGGCTAACTGCCAACAAACTCACCCTTAACATTGACAAAACTTTCTATATTCTGTTTGGCAATAAATCCTCTAATCAAATAAATCTCAAAATAAACAATACCCAAATTTGTAACAAATTAGATGGCAAATTCCTTGGCATTCTCATTGACCACAAGCTGAATTTCCAGGGACACATTCTAAACATATCAAAAAAAGTTTCAAAAACTGTGGGCATTCTTTCTAAGATCAGATATTATGTACCACGCCCTGCCCTGGTGACTCTCTATTACTCCCTTATCTATCCATATCTCAACTATGGTATTTGTGCTTGGGGCTCTACTACCCAAAATCACTTACGTCCTCTAATTACTCAACACAAAGCTGCTATTAGGACAATATCCAATTCTGGCCCCAGACATCACTCGGTACCCCTACTCAAATCCCTGAATATGTTAGACATTAAGTCACTGCACATTCTCTCATGTGTATTATACATATATAAAACGCTAAACTGTAATGCCAATCCTGATCTCAAAAGCTTCATAGAAGGTTGTAACAGAACCCATGAGCACCACACCAGAAATAAATACAGTTTTGATATTCCTAGAGTACGACTTAATCAAACCAGAAATGCTCTACAAATCAAGGGTCCCAGAATGTGGAATGACCTTCCCAACCATGTTATAGACAGTACCTCTCTCAACCAGTTTAAGTTAAAAACGAAGCTATACCTAATAAATTCCCTGTAACCTACCTTACCCCTCTATTGTCAACCCATTTATGTTTTTTGTTTTTCAAATCAACGCTGTTTGAATGTAATTTTCTGTAATAATTTGTAATTGTATTTGTGCTGTTTTCTCAACAATGTTCCCCCCTCTTTTACCTCTTTTTTTTTATTTGTACTCAACGCATTTTTTTCTTTTTACCCATTAGTTTTAAGCTTTAGTCAGTAGTGTTTTTTCCTGCCCGAAACGCTTTGCGTAATAGTGGCTTTAGGCATTGTATGTACTAGCTCTATCTATAAAGCCAACAAACTTTGTAAAATCTCTTTATGTATGTACCTTTGCCTAAATAAAAATTATTATTATTATTATTATTATATATCACTTTGTGCTTTAGGCCTGGTGGAGCTTGGTCCACCAGGCTGTTGTTTGGAGTGGCCCGCAGATCCACATACAGCCTGCATATGATATACAGTCTGTTGATCAATTGAACTACAGTAGTTAGTTTTTATCATCCGAATGCACCAATATGTGTTCATTCTTCCCAGATGAAGGAACTAGGTAATATTCATCATCTGAATGCACCATCTGAAGCTTTAACACACTCATGATACACGAGAGGTTTAAAAAACTTTTAAAACTTTTAAAACTTTTTGACCTATGTATTTAAAAGCAATTCTAAAGTTAAAAAGTGTAGCATAGGCCCCTCGCAGAATGTTCTTAATATGATCCTCAGGTTATAGTTTTCTATCTAAAACCACCCCTAGATCTCTTTCTTGATCAGAATTCTTTATAGATCTCTGTGGCGCAGTCATAGAAACTGAGTAAATTCGTTACACTGGACCTTCCAGATCGAATACCATGCTGACAGTCTGATATATCATTCAGTACGTCTGCATCTGAAATTGAGCAATACCGGATTTATTATTTGGTTTTATAAATTTTATACTTATAATCTTAACTTATTTCAGAGACCACGAGTAATCTGGGCTTCGAACTCAACAGAAAAGCCTTCCGTAGACCTGCTTCTTTGCTACATAATAGACAAAATTTAGTAAGTATTGATTTATTATGTGTTTGTTTATTTATTTATTTTTTCTTTATATACAAGAAGGTACATTGGGGGAGAGTACAATGACTTGAAGTTATACATTCTTGTAAAGCAACTAGCACTCATAGCGTTTCGGGCAGATCTAAGTATAGACCAAGGAACTTACCATCTTTTTTATTTCTGATGTTAACATTGTGTAACTGTAGATGAATTGCATTTGTTGATTTGCTCCCAAGTAAGATGTTGTAGGTCCTTTCTATGTTTAGTGTGAGTTTGTTGGTTGACATTAATAAGTGGATTTTTTTTTAATTTATTGTTTACATCATTATTTAATATGAGTGGGTTGGAGTCTGAGTAGATGAGGTTAGTGTCATCATTATCTCATATCTCAGTGATTTTGTCGTAATGGTCAAGTAGCTGTACTGTACAAGTAGAGGACATGAGAGATAGCTGTAAGAGGTATTTCAATATCTTCCTGCTCTAAATCCTTGTTGGCCTGGATTGTGGAGGTCATTGGTCTCTATAAAACTAGTAACCTGACTCCTGATCACTCTCAAATAATTTTATTATGTGGGATGTTAGTGCAACTGGTCTATAATTCTTTGCCAATGCTTGTGTTGTTTTGGTAGTGATGTGCAATGTGTTGTTTTGGTAGTGATTCGTCCAGTTCTGGTAGTAGTGCGGTTGTTGTGTGGTGTAGTACTTGTGTGCTTGTTAATGACTTGTATTCCAGTCTTGTGGGTATCTCCTTTCCCCTACGGGCCAACTGCTTTGTTCTTACCTAGCATTTTGCTTTGTTTGGGTATGAATGTTTGTGTGCCGTATATTTTGCAAAATTTGCCATATATCTCATTATTTACTCCTCTGCCTAGCAACAAGTCTGTCTAATTATACTCATTAACTGTTTTTCAAAGTTCCCCATAGTGTCCTTTATTGAAATCGAGTTCATGAACCGTTTCAATGTTCTTATTTTCTTCTAGATTATATCTTAAAGTATATTTAAATGTTATTGTTATTATTGTTATTAAATGTTATTGTGACATTGCATTGCAATTGAGCTATGTTGTTTACCATACCGTTCATTTCGTGAGTATAAGTATAGATGCCACACTTGTGACAGGTAAAACCATGCCTTTTTTGAAAAACAGCACCGTCTGTTGCACGTAAGAGCAACCCACACTATATTATGTTGCGATATTTCAATATTTCCTATTGCATTGATAATTTGAATTTTCATAGATTTCAATTTATTTTCATTTCGATTTAATAATTTTGTGTGACATTGCATTGAAATTGAGCTGTGTTGTTTACCATACTGTTCATTTCATGAGTATAGTTTATTTTTTTATTTTTTTCATTTCATTTTTTTAGCTGTTCTTATTTTTCAGTGATGGGAATATCAGATCATTTGATGTTCCCAATTTTCTGATGGAAGCATCAGACCATTATAGAATGCATCGGATGAGGTAGTTTGGAATGGTGGGGAGGACGAGAGGGGGGGATGGTGGGGAAGACGAGGGGACAGAGGAGAGGGTAATGGTGGGGAGGACGAGGGGACTGGGGAGTTGGGGATGGTGGGGACAGGGGAATGCTGGGGAGGACAAAGGGACAGGTGAATGGGAGATGGTGGGGGAGGAAGAAGGGACAGGGGAGGGGAAAATGGTATGGAGGACGATGGGACAGGGAAGTGGGAATAGTGGGGATGATGTGGGGACGGGGAAGTGGGAAGGACGAGAGGACTGTGGAATGGGGAATGGCAAAGTGAATTATAATTATATATATTAATTAATTCTTATAAATTTCCAGAAGCCTGTATCAACACCCACACTAATGCAACTGAAAGAGATGTTGAGACAAGTATTGCTGATATGTTGAAAAACGCCCCAAACAAACTCGGTGGAAACAGATACAAGGTAAAGTTTGCCAATTTGCTGTAGTCTAATTCAATTTCTTTTTAGTAATCTTTGAGAACATTTATGCTATGAATAAGATAAAATAATGTAACTGATTTTGACTAAATATGTAGATATATTTAATTTTCTGAGCACTAATAATGAAAGAAAACCAAAATAAGAGGTGGCTACTATCTCTAATAATGGGCTGGAATAATGCAGGATATAATAATAAATATATATAAATATGACAATGTCAGACCACGGAGGAAGAATGAAACAGGAATTTCCTTAAGTACTTTCGTATATTAAATACATCTTCAGAAGGTCCTTCTGAAGATGTATTTAATATACGAAAGTACTTAAGGAAATTCCTGTTTCATTCGTCCTCCGTGGTCTGACATTGTCACATTCTTAATCACGTGTTTATTTTCGTGATATACACACATATATATAAATATATATATATATATATATTTATATATATATATTTATTTATATAAATATATATATGATATATAGATTCTATATAGATTCTATTCTATTATTCTATTCTATTCTATTCTATAGTTTTATATAGATTCTTGTTTTAGTTTTTTTTTCTATAATATGGAAACGGTTTTTAATTAATAAATTAAATATTATATAATAAAATAATGTATTATTGAAAACAATTAGTAACAAACAATATTTCATTACAGGGTGGTGAAGCAAGAAGACATGTGCATCACACAGCAGACTTGGATATGACGAATACTGAAAATGGTGGCGAGCCTGGTGCATGGCGTACTGCTGAATCTTCTCTAATGTCTATATAGAAGAATCTATATGTGTCTATATATAGACACATATAGATTCCTATATATAACCTATATATATATATGTGTGTATATATATTATAATATATATATATATATATATATATATATATATATATATATATATATATATATATATACATATATATATATATATATATATATATATATATATATATATATATATTTATATATAGGTTAGATAGGTTAGGTTTGGTAGGGTTGGTTAGTTATCATATATCTACGTATAACTAGCTAGTTTTACCTTTATATATATATTATTTATATATATATATTATATAAAAAGTTTGTGAGGAAGACCTCTGGTGCCAATGTGGGGACCCATAGCCTCGGAGAAGAAAATAAAAAGTATTCAGAGGAGACCTTGTGGTCACTCACTAAACACTAATATTATCTTCTACCACCCCCATTCTTTTGTATGTACACATATATATTTGCTTTATTTGAACTTTGTTACAAAGAGGGAGTTACATATAGGTTACAAAGATGGTTATCATATATATATTATTTATATATATATTATTTATATATATATTATTTATATATATATATATATATATATATATTATTTATATATATATATATATATATATATATATATATATATATATATATATATATATATTATTTATATATAATTTATATATATACTATTTATATATATTATTTATATATATATATATATTATTTATATATAAATATATTTATATATAAATTTATTATTTATATATTTATATATATATTTATATATATATATATATATATATATATATATATATATATATATATATATATATATATATATATATATATATATATATATATATATATATATATATATATGCGAACAACTGAAAACATATGCAACTGAAAACTCACACCCCAGAAGTGACTCGAACCCATACTCCCAGAAGCAACGCAACTGATATGTACAAGACGCCTTAATCCACTTGACCATCACGACCGGACAAAATGAGGTGATAGCCGAGGCTATATGAACCACCCCACCGCCGGCACTCGGATAGTTATCTTGGGCATAGCATTTTACCAAATCACCTCATTCTTTTGGGGCACACGTGAGGAACACAAATGCGAACAAGCCTGAATGGTCCCCAGGACATATGCAACTGAAAACTCACACCCCAGAAGTGACTCGAACCCATACTCCCAGAATTGTTCGCATTTGTGTTCCTCACGTGTGCCCCAAAAGAATGAGGTGATTTGGTAAAATGCTATGCCCAAGATAACTATACGAGTGCCGGCGGTGGGGTGGTTCATATAGCCTCGGCTATCACCTCATTTTGTCCGGTCGTGATGGTCAAGTGGATTAAGGCGTCTTGTACATATCAGTTGCGTTGCTTCTGGGAGTATGGGTTCGAGTCACTTCTGGGGTGTGAGTTTTCAGTTGCATATGTCCTGGGGACCATTCAGGCTTGTTCGCATTTGTGTTCCTCACGTGTGCCCCAAAAGAATGAGGTGATTTGGTAAAATGCTATGCCCAAGATAACTATCCGAGTGCCGGCGGTGGGGTGGTTCATATAGCCTCGGCTATCACCTCATTTTGTCCGGTCGTGATGGTCAAGTGGATTAAGGCGTCTTGTACATATCAGTTGCGTTGCTTCTGGGAGTATGGGTTCGAGTCACTTCTGGGGTGTGAGTTTTCAGTTGCATATGTCCTGGGGACCATTCAGGCTTGTTCGCATTTGTGTTCCTCACGTGTGCCCCAAAAGAATGAGGAGATTTGGTAAAATGCTATGCCCAAGATAACTATCCGAGTGCCGGCGGTGGGGTGGTTCATATAGCCTCGGCTATCACCTCATTTTGTCCGGTCGTGATGGTCAAGTGGATTAAGGCGTCTTGTACATATCAGTTGCGTTGCTTCTGGGAGTATGGGTTCGAGTCACTTCTGGGGTGTGAGTTTTCAGTTGCATATGTCCTGGGGACCATTCAGGCTTGTTCGCATTTGTGTTCCTCACGTGTGCCCCAAAAGAATGAGGTGATTTGGTAAAATGCTATGCCCAAGATAACTATCCGAGTGCCGGCGGTGGGGTGGTTCATATAGCCTCGGCTATCACCTCATTTTGTCCGGTCGTGATTTTCAAGTGGATTAAGGCGTCTTGTACATATCAGTTGCGTTGCTTCTGGGAGTATGGGTTCGAGTCACTTCTGGGGTGTGAGTTTTCAGTTGCATATGTCCTGGGGACCATTCAGGCTTGTTCGCATTTGTGTTCCTCACGTGTGCCCCAAAAGAATGAGGTGATTTGGTAAAATGCTATGCCCAAGATAACTATCCGAGTGCCGGCGGTGGGGTGGTTCATATAGCCTCGGCTCTCACCTCATTTTGTCCGGTCGTGATGGTCAAGTGGATTAAGGCGTCTTGTACATATCAGTTGCGTTGCTTCTGGGAGTATGGGTTCGAGTCACTTCTGGGGTGTGAGTTTTCAGTTGCATATGTCCTGGGGACCATTCAGGCTTGTTCGCATTTGTGTTCCTCACGTGTGCCCCAAAAGAATGAGGTGATTTGGTAAAATGCTATGCCCAAGATAACTATCCGAGTGCCGGCGGTGGGGTGGTTCATATAGCCTCGGCTATCACCTCATTTTGTCCGGTCGTGATGGTCAAGTGGATTAAGGCGTCTTGTACATATCAGTTGCGTTGCTTCTGGGAGTATGGGTTCGAGTCACTTCTGGGGTGTGAGTTTTCAGTTATATATATATATATATATATATATGTCGTACCTAATAGCCAGAACGCACTTCTCAGCCTACTATTCAAGGCCCGATTTGCCTAATAAGCCAAGTTTTCATGAATTAATGTTTTTTCGTCTACCTAACCTACCTAACCTAACCTAACCTAGCTTTTTCTGGCTACCTAACCTAACCTTACCTATAAATATAGGTTAGGTTAGGTTAGGTAGGGTTGGTTAGGTTCGGTCATATATCTACGTTAATTTTAACTCCAATAAAAAAAAATTGACCTCATACATAGAGAAAAGGGTTGCTTTATCATTTCATAAGAAAAAAAATATAGTAAATATATTAATTCAGGAAAACTTGGCTTATTAGGCAAATCGGGCCTTGAATAGTAGGCTGAGAAGTGAGTTCTGGCTACTAGGTACGACATATATATATATATATATATATATATATATATATATATATATATATATATATATATATATATATATATATATATATATATATAATATATAATATATATAATTACTATTACACTACATTCTTATATATTACACTAATATATATATATATATATATATATATATATATATATATATATATATATATATATATATATATATATATATATATATATATAATATATATTATATAAATTATTTATATATATATATTATTTATATATATATTATATATATAATTATATAGGTCATATGTTTTTGTATTTTTGCTGATTTGTTAGTAAATAATAAAAGAAATATAAATTATTTGATTTTTTTACCCTTAAATTGGTTTTAATATTTAAACTGAAAACAATAATATAATATAAAAAAATATAAGAAAAATAATAATACATTATAAAATAAAATATAATAAAAATAATATAATATAATATAAAATAATATAATTTAATTTCAAGAAATTTAACTTTAAACACAAAGATGTGAAAAGGGTTCAGATAAGGCTCAAACCTTTCACAAGAGATTCATATTGGTGTATGAATGGATTATGAATGACTCATGTTAGGAGTGTAAAGTTGCCACAACATCTCAAATTAGTGTTAGATACATATGTCTTGGTTATAAGTTTTGGAAACCTATTTAAGTCCACACACAATATCGTATCTGATACGATAAAACAAACGTTTCCAATCCTTTCAAATACTTTCCAGATATGTTGTGGCAACCTAAAATTGTTTGCTGGGTTAGCAGTACAGACCGGACTAGAGGAAGAAAGGTGGCACAGAATCCTTACAGCATGTGAAGAAGTCTCTGACACTAATGCCCCCTTCACACTGGATGAGCTCAATCGGGCTAAGAAAAACTCCAAGGATACATCCCCTGGAGCCGACAAAATAACCTATAAAATAATTAGAAACCTCGGCCCAGAGGGAGACGCTGCATACCTTAGGTTAATTAATTTAGCCTGGACTTCTCAAACTAGACCTTCTGCTTGGAATAGAGCAGACATAGTGCCGATCCCAAAACCCAAAGATCCTGCTAATCCCAGGCCCATCTCTCTCCAAAGCTGTGCAGCCAAGACGGCTGACAGAATGGCACTCAACAGACTGGAGTGGAAAATGCCTAAACTGCACCATGATATGTATGCCTATAGAAGAGGGGTTGGCACAGTGGAATGTATTACAAATCTGTTAGCCCAATTGAATGACAGACCAGGAATGCTGATATTCCTGGACCTCGAAAAAGCCTTTGAACTGGCTAGTGCCCCAGCTATTCTCTGCTGCCTCATTGACAAAGAGGTCAGAGGCAACCTGCTCTCCTGGACCAAAAACTGTCTTATAAACAGAGAAGCAAGAGTAAAACTTCATGGCACAGTCTCTGAGTACAAAAGACATGAAAATGGTACACCGCAAGGAGGTATTCTCAGCCCTCTTCTCTTCAACTGTTTAATGGAAAGAATAATGAGGTTGAAACTTCCACATCACTGCAGGCTGCTAAATTACGCGGACGACTTTGTCATCATCATAAAAGGAAGGGATGCGGCGCGCCTTGCACCCAAATGCTTAGATGCATCAGTAAAGAGGCAAAACAGATTGGGATCAAACTCAATCCCTCAAAGTCAAAGGCCATGCCCATAAAAATAGCGAAGCCCAACATCCAACTCACAGTACAGGGTCAACCAATTGAATGGATCGACACCTATCAGTATCTAGGAATCATCCTGAACACACACATGAATTTTAATACTGAGGTCACTTACTTGAGAGAGCGAACTGCGGCCCGGACGGCAATCCTCAGGTCGCTAACCTCCCTTTCTGGAGGAGCCAATCTGCAAGTCCTTCGCACATACTATGTACAGGCAGTCTGATCAGTGATCGATTATGCCGCACCTGCACTCACAAATCTATCACACCAACAGTGGAAAAAGCTTGAAGTTGCCCAAAACAATGCTATGAGAGCCGCACTGGGAGCCCCCATGTGGACCAGGCTTGAAACTCTTAGACTGGAGACGGGTTTGCCCTCTCTACAAGAAAGAATATCACAAAGGACAGCTACAATTGTCATTAAGATAATTATTTCTTCTGATCCAATCCCAGTATGGCAGGCCTTGGTGGTTGGACTAGGCCAAAACAATGGAAACTCTTAGGTTGCAAGAGCAGGAAAAGTCCTAAACAGACTACATTTAAAAAACATGATTCTTGATAGAGAGGGTGATCATCCACACCCAAATTACACTCCTTCCGCACCGTGGGAAGAGCCTACTTTCAAAATAGTAATAGAAAGTCTCCTAATGAAAAAGGCTGCCTATGATCCGACAATCCTATGGCGCATAATAGAAGAGCAAATGTATAGCATAGCAGTAGCAGGAGCCACCCACATCTTCACAGACAGATCGGTGGACACAGAATATGAGAGTGCTGGCGCTGCTCTTTGCATGGCCAGCGTACAGGCATATTGGAGACTAGGAGGACTAGTATCATCAACCCAAACTGAGCTGTTTGCCATACAACAGGCATTCGCATATGTGATTGCACAAAACACTCAAAATGCAATCATACACACAGACTCAAAAGCTGCACTTCAAATACTAGGACAAAAACAGTGGAAAGATAATGTGGAAATAATTACCACCATTTTGTATCCTGGAGCAGTCGCTAAAGGCAAAGGACTCAACATAACTTTAAACTGGATCCCATCCCATATTGGAATCTCATTAAATGAAAAAGCTGATGAAATTGCTAAATTGGCAACTCGTCATCCAGTGATACATAAAACAATTCAACCCAGCCTAGAGAACATAAAAAACATCATCACCAAAAAACTCTCACATCTCAACAAAGCCTACCTACACCAGAGAATAGCTGAAGGTTCGCCATCTGCAATATGGTATCTTCAGGCAACCAAATTAGAAAGGTTAAATATCCCAAAAGGAATCCACAGGGAAATAGCAATTAGGTTATATAGACTGCGTCTAGGTTACAGATGCAACTGGGAGATTGGTGAACCCCGACAGAGAGAGTGCATTTTCTGCCAAACTGTCACAGAAAAGCCATTACTTCATTATCTTCTGGAATGTGAAGCAACCAATGACCTTAGAAGAGCTTTAAGAGTTCCTGTATCATGCAGTGGCCACCCTGAAGCCATCAACACAGCCACTCTCCTGGTCAACAAAGGTGTCCAGCAGCCGGCCACCCTCATAAAGACTGTGAAGCAGTATCCTCCCCCACGATAACAGCTTGATGGTTAAATGCAACCTCAGAATACTGAGAAAAAAAATTGTACCACTTACGGGCTATTCATGCCCGTGCCACCTCTTGGGTGGCTTAATCTTTATCAATCAATCAATCAGACCACACACACCATTTGGTCATCATTTGGTCCGGGAGACATCTCCCGTCACGCAGGGTGCAGTTGCACCTCCACAGATCCCCAGTATCAGCTCTTGATACTGGTAATGGCTCAAAAGGGCCACCACTTACGGGCTATTCATGCCCGTGCCCCCTCTTGGGTGGCTTAAGCTTCATCAATCAATCCTCATCACATACAGTTACAGCCCCGCTCCTGTGCCAGGTAAGTTCACTACGGGCTCACCATAGCCCGTGCTACTTGAAAGTTTTTGTTCCCAGTAGCTGAATTTTAAACAACAACAATCCTCATCACAATCAACTTGAGAATGGTCCTGGACGGACCGAAACCTCGTCGTCCCTTCACCTACATAAGAACATAAGAACATAAGAACAAAGGTAACTGCAGAAGGCCTATTGGCCCATACGAGGCAGCTCCTATTCTATAACCACCCAATCCCACTCATATACTTGTCCAACCCGTGCTTGAAACAATCGAGGGACCCCACCTCCACAATGTTACGCGGCAATTGGTTCCACAAATCAACAACCCTGTTACTGAACCAGTATTTACCCAAGTCTTTCCTAAATCTAAACTTATCCAATTTATATCCATTGTTTCGTGTTCTGTCCTGTGTTGATACTTTTAATACCCTATTAATATCCCCCCGGTTATGTCCATTCATCCACTTGTAAACCTCTATCATGTCACCCCTAACTCTTCGCCTTTCCAGTGAATGCAACTTAAGCTTTGTTAATCTTTCTTCATATGAAAGATTTCTAATATGGGGAATTAACTTAGTCATCCTACGCTGGACACGTTCAAGTGAATTTATATCCATTCTATAATATGGCGACCAAAACTGAACTGCATAATCTAAATGGGGCCTAACTAGAGCAAGATATAGCTTGAGAACCACACCAGGTGTCTTGTTACTAACGCTGCGATTAATAAATCCAAGTGTCCGATTTGCCTTATTACGAACAGTTATGCATTGATCCTTTTGTTTTAAATTCTTACTAATCATAACTCCCAGATCCCTTTCGCAATCCGACTTCGCAATCACAACACCATCTAGCTCGTATCTTGTAACTCTATCATCATTACCTAACCTCAGAACTTTACATTTATCAGCATTAAACTGCATCTGCCAATCCTTTGACCATTTCAAAACCCTATCTAGATCAACTTGAAGTGATAGTGAGTCCTCCTCCGAATTAATTTCCCTACCGATTTTCGTATCATCGGCAAATTTGCAAAAGTGTGTGGTCTGGTCAACAGAGAGGTATTAAAAGTATCAACAGGGTATTAAAAGTATCAACACAGGACAGAACACGAAACAATGGATATAAATTGGATAAGTTTAGATTTAGGAAAGACTTGGGTAAATACTGGTTCAGTAACAGGGTTGTTGATTTGTGGAACCAATTGCCGCGTAACATTGTGGAGGTGGGGTCCCTCGATTGTTTCAAGCACGGGTTGGACAAGTATATGAGTGGGATTGGGTGGTTATAGAATAGGAGCTGCCTCGTATGGGCCAATAGGCCTTCTGCAGTTACCTTTGTTCTTATGTTCTTATGTTCTTATGAGAGTAAGTATAAATGGAGTCAAGTCAGAGTGGGAAAATGTTGTAAGTAGAGTGCCTCAAGGCTCTGTCCTGGGATCTATGTTGTTTATAATATATATAAATGATTTAGATTCAGGTTTGAGTAGTAACACTTGCAAATTTGCCGATGATACAAAAATCGGTAGGGAAATTAACACGGCAGAAGACTCACTATCACTTCAAGTAGATCTAAATAGGGTTTTGAAATGGTCAAAGGATTGGCAGATGCAGTTTAATGCTGATAAATGTAAAGTTTTGAGGCTAGGTAATGATGATAAAAGTTACAAGATACGAGCTAGATGGTGTTGAGATTGCGAAGTCGGATTGCAAAAGGGATCTGGGACTTTTGATTAGTAAGAATTTAAAACAAAAGATCAATACATGAATGTCCGCAATAAGGCAAATAGAAGACTGGGATTTATTAATCGAAGCGTTAGTAATAAGACACCTGATGTGGTTCTTCAGCTATATATAGCTCTGGTTAGGCCCTATTTAGATTAAGCAGTTCAGTTTTGGTCACCGTACTATAGAATGGATATAAATTCCCTTGAACGTGCCCAGCGTAGGATGAAAAGTTAATTCCCCAAATTAGAAATCTTTCATATGAAGAAAGATTAACAAAGCTTAAATTGCATTCACTGGAAAGGCGAAGAGCTAGGGGTGACATGATAGAGGTTTACAAGTGGATTACTGGACATAACAAAGGGGATATTAATAGGATATTAAAAGTATCAACACAAAACAGAGCACGAAACAATGGATATAAATTGGATAAGTTTAGATTTAGGAAAGACTTGGGTAAATACTGGTTCGGTAACAGAGTTGTTGATTTGTGGAACTAATTACCGCAGAACGTGATGGAGGTTGGGTCCCTCGATTGTTTCAAGCATAGGTTGGACATGTATCTGAGTGGGATTGGATGGTTATAAATAGGAGCTGCCTAGTATGGGCCAATTGGCCTTCTGCAGTTACCATTGTTCATATGTTCTTATCTTGCTCTGGTTAGGCCCCATTTAGATTATGCAGTTCAGTTTTGGTCGTCGTACTTATAGAATGGATATAAATTCTCATGAACGTGTCCAGCGTAGGAGGACAAAGTTAATTCCCCAAATTTGAAATCTTTCATATGAAGAAAGATTAACAAAGTTTCAATTGCATTCACTGGAAACGCAAAGAGTTAGGGGTGACATGATAGAGGTTTACAAATAGATGAATGGACATAACAAGGGGGATGTTAATAGGGGTTTAAAAGTATCAACACAAGACAGAACACGAAACAAGGGGTATAAATTGGATAAGTTTAGATTTAGGAAAGACTTGGGTAAATACTGGTTCGGTAACAGGGTTGTTAATGTGTGGAACCAATTACCGCATAACGTGGTGGAGGTGGGGTCCCTCGATTGTTTCAAGCGTGGGTTGGACATGTATATGAGTGGGATTAGGTGGTTATAAAAAGGAGCTGCCTCGTATGGGCCAATAGGCCTTCTGCAGTTACTTTTGTTATTATTGATTTTCTTCATTGCAAGTTGTTATTGTTGTTCTAGATTTATCTACTCTAAAAGGAACTTTTTTCTAATTTAGTAACTAAAATTTTCATGTAGCACGGGCTATGGTGAACCGGTAAACCAATACACATCACTGCAACCGATGATGATTTCATAAATATTTCCATTTCGTCTGGTACATGTAGAGGTGAGGTGGACGCGAGAGTTTTAACATAAATAGATCTTGTCATAAGAAAATCTGTGGACCTGAAATGAACCATTAAAAACAAAGGGGAAGACAGACCATATCAACACTTTCGGCAGCCTCCTCCATGGGAAAAATCGAATATAAAGATAATCATTGAAGGATTACCAGTTAAAAAAACAGCATGTAACTCGCAGAGGCTCAAGGAAGTAATAGAACAACAAATGGAAAACATCTCAAGACCTACAACGACTCACATCTTCTCAGCCGGATCAGTTGATCAAGAAAGAGGTTCTGCTAGGGCAGCAGTTTACACTACCAACCACGAAGCTTACTGGAGCATGAATAGTGGGTGCTCAACATTGCAAACAGAATTATATGTCCTGAAGGAGGCAATAAACTATACAGTTGAGAATAATTTACATGATGTCATCATTCATACCGACTTTAAATCTTTGCTCCAGGCATTGTTATCCAGTCAGCACAGAGATAATATACAACTCCTCACGGAAATTCAACATATAGGAAAAGAAGCCGATAATCTGGGGCTGTCAATCACCTTAAATTGGATAACACATTGGCATAGATGGTAATGAAAAGGCAGACTCACTAGCAAAAACTGCCAGTGCTCTATCTGTTGCACAGGATCAAATACCTCCAAGTTTCACACAGATTAAGGAGCAAATCAAGAAGAAAATATTCTCAACTATCAAAAGTCGTCACAGAGCCAAAGTAGCGGAAGGAAGATCTACTGCGATATGGTACGAACAAGCCACTAGTTACTCCTCTTTCAAGCCTGGCAAAAAGATATCCAGAGACATTGCAGTAGCCATAACAGACTCAGATTTGGTTACATGAGCTGCTGTGAGGTAATGAACCCAATAGATACAGAGTGTCACATCTGTGAAACAGAAGCAGAGGCGCCACTGTTGCATTACTTACTGGAATGTGAAGCTACTGAAGCCCTGCGCATCAAACTCAACATTAATCCAATGACAGCAGCTGCGTTAGATGCACATTCCACCGCGACTACAACGATTAGAAAAGCCGTTGAGGAATGGGACTCACTATAGTGAGCATTCTGCATCTACATCCGCTACCAAGATAATGTTAATAAAACAAGTCTAAAACCAGTGCACTAAAACAGAAGCGATAAATAAACAGGGAAAAAGGAGGAATCCCCTCCTCCATTTTAAACTTAGACCCAAATATCACAGAAACAAGGTTATCGCGAATAACCGAACTCAATTACTGGCTCACCATAGCCCGTGCTACATGGACACTTCGTTCTGAGTAGCTAAATCTGAAACAATAACAGCAATAAGAAAATCTGGCAGAAAAACGTTGATCGGACTGTGTGTAAACTGGTTAGAAGATAGTGTGTTGGTAATCCATTCTGTTAAGGATACATGCTGTCATCCCATTTCTACCTCCTAACATGGCAGTTAAAATTGATATGAGCCTGGAAGATTATATAAAAACTCGAATGAATGTGGTTGTTTCAAGAACAGGTCGAGTGTTCTAGTATACATGGTAAGTTCTGCTTACCAAAAATGGCCCACTAGATACTCAGATTAGTCGCCGAAGCTTCAGCGTTCAAGCAAGCTCTGCATCTCACATATTTAAAGTTTGAGAATAGGTTGAGGACGTTTCGTCCCCAAGGCCTCTAATCATTCGCTTTACCGGATGAAATTCTTCCCATGAGTTCCAGCTATCCTGAGGGAAACTTCGGAGAGAACCAGCTACTGGATGATTCGATTAGTCTTTCGCCCCTATACCCAACTCCGACGATCGATTTGCACATCAGAATCGCTACGGACCTCCACCAGAGTTTCCTCTGGCTTCATCCTGGCCAGGCATAGTTCAAAATCTTTCGGGTCCCAACAGACTGCTGGAATCCTAGCGGTCGCTTATACAAGAATGTAACAACTCTTGTATATATCTCAAAAAAAAATCTATTCCATTCTACGCTATATCTGATTGTGATCACTGTTCCCTAGCTCACTCCCTATGTGTTGCGTACGAAAGCATTAGTATTCCAGTATTTTGTAGCATTCCACTAAAATTAAAGTCACCCATGACACAAATATTGCTAGACCTAGATGCTTGTTACGACCCTGGTTTCTTAATTGGCGCTGCCAGGGAACCAGAGGTCAAATTGAATTCTTTTATATTCATGCAGGGATCAGTCACTCAAGTATTTTGTTAGTGATGACTGAGTAATTTTGTGTGAGTTCTTAATTAAATAAATATTAGAACATTAATTGATAGGATTAGATTATGTAAGAGGGATACTTAATTGATAATAATTCAAGGTATCTTATTTCCTTGATGTGTTTTTGTTTCCGTCTCCCCTGCCAGACGTAGGAATAATCTTGCTGCTCACAGAGTTGGCAGACTCTGTGCTTGTTGAATATTTATATAATATAGAGCTAGTTGTTAGCTATTGCTAAAGTAACAAGTAAATGAATATCTGGGAAGACTTGTAATAATTGTTACTGTACGATCAGTTGAGTATCTTTCAGGCAGCAAGCATGGAGGACAAACAAATACAAAGATCTTTTTAGGTAAAGTATATACATACAAGGTGAAATACAAAAGTTGATGGATTTATAGATAGAGCTAGTACATACAATGCCTAAAGCCACTATTACGCAAAGCGTTTCGGGCAGGAAAAACACTAAAACTAAAACTTAATACTAATTGAGATTAAGGTATAAATTGTGTTGAGAAAAAATCAGAAAAAAGGGGGGGGGTTAACATGGCAGAAAAAAACAATCAATTTGGTCAACAAACAGCATTGTTTAAAATCATAGACATGGGTTGACACTTAGGGGTGAGGTAGGTTACATTGAGTTAATTAGGTGGTACTTAGTTTTTATCTTAAACTGGTTGGGAGAGGTACAGTCTTTAACAAAATTGGGAAGGTCATTCCACATTCGAGGTCCCTAGATTTGTAAAGCATTTCTAGTTTGACTAAGTTGTACTCTTGGAATATCAAATAGGTATTTGTTTCTGGTGTGGTGCTGATGGGATCTGTGACAACCTTCTAGGAAGCTTTTAAGGCCAGGATTGACATTACAGTTCAGTGTTTTATATATATAAAATACACATGAGAGGATGTGCAGTGACTTAATATCTAACATATTCAGTGATTTGAGTAAGGGTACCGAGTGATGTCTGGGGCCAGAGTTAGATATTGTCCTAATAGCAGCTTTGTGTTGAGTAATTAGAGGACGAAAATGATTTTGGGTAGTAGAACCCCAAGCACAAGTACTATAGTTGAGATAAGGATAGATGAGAGATTAATAGAGTGTCTTCAGGGCAGGGCAGGGATCATAATATCTGATCTTAGAAAGAATGCCAACAGTTTTTGAAACTTTTTTTGATATATTTAGAATGTGTCCCTGGAAATTCAGCTTGCGGTCAATGAGAACGCAAAGAAATTTGCCATCTACTTTGTTACAAATTTGGGTATTGTTAATCCTGAGATTTATTTGATTTGAGCAATTATTGCCAAACAAAATATAGAAAGTTTTGTCAATATTGAGGGTGAGTTTGTTGGCAGTGAGCCAGCTATGGCCTTTATGTAGCTCAGTATTCATTTTTTTTTTGAGATATATACTGCTGCTATTTGAGATTGCACTGCTAGGTTGATGTCCCCTATGTTACCTAATTCGGACTCCCAGTTGACATTAGCAGCAGCTATAAAATTGCCTATAGCAGTTTCATTGTGCAGCCTAAAGCTTATCTCCCTTGTCTCTAGAGCTGGTTTGTTAATGTTAGGAGAAATGTGGGGTAATGGTCTGTAGTGCTATCGATGATTATCCCTGAAGTAAGCAGAGAGGTTACGTTGGTTCAGATGTGATCAAGAGCTGTGACAGTACTATCAGTTATTCTAGTAGGTTTAGTGATTAAGGGTATGAGGAAGCAGTAATTCATACAGTTGAGGAAGCTGGCAGCAGTAGGGTTTTCAGGCTCGCAGAGGTCAATATTAATGTTCTCTGCGATAATTAGATGGTTTTTGTTCAGTCTGTTATCTAGTATTAGATTTCTAAGATTAGAGATGAATTCAAACACATCAGTGTTAGGAATTCTATAGACTGCTCCCACAGTCAAGACAGACTCAGCACCCTTAACTCTGAAACTGGGGAAGATATACTCCCCACAGTAGTCTCTAGTTCTAATTACTTTTCAGCATGTTAGTTCTTGGTGGTAGTAAAGAGCAGTACCACCACCTCTCTGAATTGGTCGACAGTTGTGAATTGCTGAGTAGTTTGGCATGTTAAAGATTTGAGAAGTATCATCTTTTAACCACGTTTCAGTAAGTGTAATAAAAGAGAATTTGTTGTCAATAGTTCCAATCAAGGCACTAACATCATCGAAGTGTTTGCTTAGTGATCTTACATTAAGTTAATTACAGAGATATTGTAATTATGTGTTAATACATTGTTTACATCATGAGTTGTAGAATATCTGCAATTTTGATCAATAAAGTGAAGATTGTCATAGATAGTGGATAAGAGGTTTAGTTCTGGGTCTATACTTGTTTGCATAAGAAGGCTGGTTGTAGGAAAACAAGGCAAGAATGGCATTTACAAAACAAAATTTTGATATATAAGGGGGGGAAATAAAAATTTAAACAAGATTATACAAGACAAACACAAAATGAATAAAAAATGAAAAATGAGGTAGATTGCTTACAAGTACTCTCAGGTACACTGTAAGTAATAATTTGCATTTTGAGACACAGGCAAGGCCAGGGGTACAATGGAGAAAGGGAGTATGGCGAGGCTAGGCAACCTAGATAATAAATGAAAGCAAAGAAAAAAGTTGAATAATAAACATAGGCAAGTTTAATCTAATGATTATTAACTATAAATAGTTTAGTTATGATCCTATAATTAATAAGAACTAGAGAAAATATTAATGCACTCATTTAATTAAGTCCAATAACTGACTAATATCAATTAAATTACAATTTACTTTAAAAAAGTGTAACAAAGAGACTTTGGATACCTAGCCCACACTAGGTGACAAGGGGGTTAATTATGTTGACTCAATGAGAGTGATAATAAGGTGGGGCAAACCACATTGGGAGAGGAAAGTGTTGAGGTTATCCTCATTAGCAATTGTAAACATTTTACCTTCCGAGGTCTTTCTCACTTTAATCACGCCATCTCTAACGAAGCACTGATGAATCGCAGCTGGGTTTTGTTTACGGATTTGACGCAGGCGGTGCAGGATTTGCTGTCTTTTTCTAGTCAAGCACTCGTTGATGTAGATTCCCTTTCGTTGGGATGCAGCCGTCTGGACTAGATGCGATTTTGTGGACTGGGAAGCTAGCTTGAGGCGAATTTTTAGCTGGTTTAGACCTGATGGATTCGTTTTGCCTACTCTGTATGCAGCAATAATGTCTGTTTTATTTAGAGTGACACGCAATTCGTCTTTTATGAGAGCATAACTATTTCAATACACTTTTCACCTTCACGTTCCACAGGAATAACTTGGGACGACACAATAACAGAGTCGAGCAACTTTTGCTGGTCCTGTTCATCCTGGGAGATGGAATGTTGGGCGGATAATGTACCGATACATGAAGTCATTTTGTTGAGAGCTTCCTCTTGTTTTTTTATGGCTTCATCAGTTTTTAGACGCAAATTTTCCCTCACGGAGAACATTCAAGTCATGCTGGAGTTGATCTTGGCTTGCCTTAAAGCTTCTAATATCCTCCCGGAGAATTGTTATTTCTTGTTGTTGTTGATTAAGGCTCGCGACGTTCGCTTGATTCTCAGTTTGAAGACTGAGGAGCTAGAAAGCTTCTCCCTCTTTCTTCTTTGCTGAGTCTGGATTCCTAGCGGTCGCTCCCGACCTTGTGGGTTTTGTTCCTCACCTCTTCTCCTCCTCCTCTCTTCTCTCTCTCTCCTTACTCTGTTACCAAGTTAAGTACCTAACCATTGAGTATTAGTGCCACCGTGTTCTAGGTTATTTAGTGGTGTCTTCTTAAGCCAGTGTTAAGCCCAAACTTTAACTCTGGGGTGGCTTAAGGTGACCGACCACGAGTACCAATATTTACTGTGATTTCTAAGTGTTTTCTAGTGTCCCTTCAGGAATGTAATCTTTACCCTAAGTTGCAGTTTGTAACTCTTGTATCCTGCCTATGGGGATTCAAAGGGGTTAACGTAAGATCGAGTGGTAAAGCAATTTGTTGCATTCTTGCATTGCTATATCTTTTGTATGGGGGGTATTAGGGGGTAATAAATAAGTTCTAAGGTTATTGTGGATTTTCCATTTACCCTATTTGGAAGGGAGTAGGTTGATATCTCTTAGACAACAGATAGATTAAGAAAAGTATTATTTGCAGGGAATTGTCTTCCCTGGGGGCCGGGCCTAACCTAACTTCCACTACTTTAGGAGCTCATTGACCTTAGCTATTACCCCTCACAGAACAACCACCAGTTCCCCATAATAATTGTGACCCTGTCCTGGTATTAAAGCCTCGATTGGGGAACACTATGTTTCACAAGTACGAAGGTCCCTATATGGTGAGAGAAAAGGTTGGGGACCTCACATACAAAGTAAGGCACTCTGACAAGCATAACCAGGTGATGCTTGGACACTTGAACCGTCTGAAGAAGCTCCAGGGCCCCCATGCCAATCGCTCTAACTAATGTTTTCTTTTCGAGTGAGGGAGGAGATAATTGTTCTGGGGACCCAAATAAACCCATTTTCGATCATTCTAGTTCTGTGAATGCTGTGGAGGAGAGGCTGTCCCATTTGCAGATGTTCCAGCATGAGAAGGTGCAGTTGTTAATTGACGAATTTTCCAGTCTGTTCGAGGAGGTCCCGACCCAGACTGATGCCATATTCCATGATGTCAAGTTGACTGACTACACCCATATTCGTCTTCAACCCTACAGAATGAATCCGGAAAAGACGGCCATCGTGCGGCAAGAAGTAGACTTTCTGCTGCATCACGGACTTATCTGGCTGAGCCGGGGCTCATGGTGCTTGCCCTGCCTTTTGGTTTCCAAACCAGACGGCTCCTGGCGATTATGTACCGACTATTGGCAGCTCAACAAGGTGACCATCGTGGATACCTACCCGCTGCCCCTCCTAGAGGACTGTATCGATGAGATTGGTAATGCCGGCTTTATATCGAAGTTTGATCTCTTGAGGGGGTATTTCCAAATCCCACTCACCGAACGTGCCAAACAACTAACTGCGTTAGTAATACCCGATTATGTGTTTTTGAATATCAGGTGTTATTTTTGGGACTGCGGAATGCTTCAGCAACGTTCCAGTGGTTAATGAACTCTCTGCTGGCAAATGTGCCAAATTGTCGGGCGTATTTAGATGACAATGTGCTTTTTGATAGAAATTGGACAGGACACATAGCAGGATTATGCCAGTTTTTCACAATTTTGAAAAGTGCAAACTTAACGTTATACGCAAAAAAAATGTCATTTTGGTCAAGGCACAGTGACATACCTCGGTTATGAAGTGGGCCAAGAAAAAGTGTTACCTCGGCAGATAAGATCAGTGCCATTCTGGAGTATCCAGTGCTCCAGGACAAAAAAGACGTGCAACGGTTGATTGGTATGTGTGCATACTACTGACGTTTTTGTCAGGATTTTTCAAGTGTGGCAACTCCATTAACTAACTTGTTGCAAAAGACTGTGTCAAATTTAAGTGGTCAACAGACTGTGCAGAGGCTTTTAAAAACTTTAAATTGATCTTAGCTTCTGCCCCAGTGCTCACTAGTCCAAGGTGCAACAAATCATTTAAAGTTCATGTCGATGTGTCTGATTCGGGAGCTGGTGCAGTGTTTTTTGCAAACTGGGGATGATCAAGTGGACTATCCTGGGTACTATTACTCTGTGAAATTTGACAAGGCTCAATGCAATTATTCAGTGGTAGAAAAAGAAGCGTTGGCGCTAATGTTAGCTTGTCAAAAAACTTAAATATATCTCACAGCTAATATTGTGAAGTGTTTCCGGACCGTAACCCACTAGTATTTATCCATCAGATGAAAGAGAAAAATAAACGGATCCTAAGGTGGGCGTTATATCTACATGACTTCAACCTTACCATTATCCACTTACCAGGTCGGCTAAACGTGATAACTGATGCACTTTCCCGGTTACCTGAGTTACATCCATCTGAGCCACAGGAAGGTTGGGATGTCATATCTACTGATATGTTTTAGTTTATTTTTGTTTAGGTTCTCCAGTGACATTAAATATTCCTCGTTAAAATTCTTTCTTTCCCTTTTTTGTGTATTTTTCTTTCAAAGAGATTTTGTCTTTTTAGATTTCTTTTATTGCCTATGTTTTTTCTTTTTATCTTTGTATGATCTTACAAAAATATGACTACTATTCTAGTTACCACATTTTTTTTGAGGAGGGTTTAGTGTTATGACCCTGGTTTCTTAATTGGCGCTGCCAGGGAACCGGAGGTCAAATGGGATTCTTTTATATTCATGCAGGGATCAGTCACTCAAGTATTTTGATAGTGATAGGCCCTGACTGAGTAATTTTGTGTGAGTTCTTAATTAAATAAATATTAGAACTTTAATTGATAGGACTGGATTATGTTAGGGGGATACTTAATTGATAATAATACTTATATTCAAGGTATCTTATATCCTTGATGTGTTTTTGTTTCCGTCTCCCCTGCCAGACGTAGGAATAATCTTGTTGCTCACAGAGTTGGCAGACTCTGTGCTTATTGAATATTAATATAATATAGAGCTAGTTGTTAGCTATTCTTAGAATTGTTAAAGTAACAAGTAAATGAATATCTGGGAAGAATTGTAATGATTGTTACTGTACGATCAGTTGAGTAATTTTCAGACAGCAAGCATGGAGAAGCTAGACACCTTCTTCTCTCTTCTTGGCTGAGTCCCGAGCGGTCGCTCCCGACCTTGTGGGTTTTGTTCCTCACCATTTCTCCTCCTCCTCTCTTCTCTCTCCTTACTCTTTTACCAAGTTAACTACCTAACCATTGAATATTAGTGCCACTGTATTCTAGGTTATTTAGTGGTGTCTTCTTAAGCCAGTGTTGAACCCAAATTTTAAGTCTGGGGTGGCTTAAGGTGACTGACCACTTGTACCAATATTTACAGTGATACCTAAGTGTGTTCTAGTGTCCCTTCAGGAACGTAGACTTTACCCTTAGTTGCAGTTTGTAACCCTTGTATCCTGCTTACGTGGATTCCAGTGGGGTTAACGTAAGATCGCGTGGTAAAGTAATTTGTGGCATTCTTGCATGGCTGTACTTTTTGTATGGGGGGTTATTAGGGGGTAATAAATAGCTTCCAAGGATATTGTGGATTCACCATTTACCCTATTTGGAAGGGAGTAGGTTGATCTCTCTTGGACAACAGATAGATTTAGAAAAGTATTATTTGCTGAGAATTGTCTTCCTTGGGGGCTGGGCCTAACCTAACTTCCACTATATTAGAAACTCCTTGACCTTAGCTATTATCCATCACAGAACAACCACCAGTCCCCCATAACAATGCTCTTTATATTCCATCCCATAGGTGCTTTGCTTCCATACTGTCTAAGTTTGATGGCCTGTATATAACTCCTATTATAAAAGTTTACCCTTAGTCCTATTATAAGATCATTTGCTTTTTCGTTTAATTCTATAAAATAGTTTCTCTGTGTGGCTAACTTTTAATTCCCTCTTTGAGACTACATTTCAAATTTTCCCTAACATATATGGCTAATCCCCCTCCTCGTCTAATATATCTATCTGTGTGAAATAGTTTAAATCCATTTATTTGATATTCAGCTAATAGTTGTCTATTTTCTACATTTATTCACGTTTCGTTAGGTGCAATAATATCTATTTTTTCTGTGCAGACAAGAGCCTTTAAATCGTTTATTTTGTTTCTTAGACTTCTACTGTTAGTGTAATATAACCTAAGTGTATTGTTATTATGAGGACCTACTCTTTCCCCTGATCATTTTACCATTTTTTTCCCCGTCACAAACGCATACTTTTATTACCTCCATTCTCCATATCTATTCCCATACCACTATGTACTAACAGTTTAAACCCAAACGCAAACAAACGCCTCCAACCACTGGTTCCAACGAGTTCGCAACAACATCAACCCCAGCAATCGATAGATGCTCCCCATCCTGAGCATACATTTCATTTCTTCCAGAGTAGTGTTCTATAGCTAGATGGTGTTGAAATTGTGAAGTCGGATTGCAAAAGATATCTGGGAGTTATAATTAGTACGAATTTAAAACCAAAAAAATCAATGCATAAATGTTCATAAAAAGGCAAGTAGGACACTGGGATTTATTAATTGAAGCGTTAGTAACAAGACACTTGGTGTTGTTCTTTAGCTATATCTTGCTCTTGTTAGGGCCCCATTTACATTATACAGTATAGATTTTGTCGCCGTACTATAGAATGGACATAAATTCACTTGAACATGTCTAGCGTATGATAACAAAATTAATCCCTGAAGGTAGAAACCTGTCATATGAAGAAAGATTAGCAAAGCTTAAATTGCATTCATTATGAAGGTGAAGAGTTAGGGATGACATGATAGACGTTTACACGTGGATGAATGTACATAACAATGAGGATACTAATAGGGAATTAAAAGTATCAACACAAGACACAACACGAAACAATGGGTATAAATTGGATAGGTTTAGATTTAGGAAACACCTGGGTAAATAGTGATTCACCCAAATGAGCGGATGTGCTTATCATGCTCTGCACAATGTGCTATTACATCTCCTTGTATTATAAAGTTCTCTGTTGAACCACTGTTATTTGATATATATATATATATATATATATATATATATATATATATATATATATATATATATATATATATATATAATATATATATATATATATATATATATATATATATATATATATATATATATATATATATATAAATATATATTTGGGGCACGTGTGCCCCAAAGAATGAGGTGATTTGATAAAATGCTATGCCCAAGATTACCATCCGAGTGCCGGCGGGGAAGTGGTTCAAATAGCTTCGGCTATCACTTCCTTATGTCCGGTCGTGATGGTCAAGCGGATTAAGGCGTCCCTGTACGTACCAGTTGCGTTGCTCCTGGCAGTATGGGTTCGAGTCACTTCTGGGGTGTGAGTTTTCAGTTGTATTTAGTCCTGGGGACCATTCAGGCTTGATTGCATATATATATACATATATATATATATATACATATATATATATATATATATATATATATATATATATATATATATATATATATATATATATATATATATATATACATATATATATATATATATATATATATATATATATATATATATATATATATATATATATATATATATATATATATGTCGTACCTAGTAGCCAGAACGCACTTCTCAGCCTACTATGCAAGGCCCGATTTGCCTAATAAGCCAAGTTTTCATGAATTAATTGTTTTTCGACTACCTAACCTACATAACCTAACCTAACTTTTTATGCAACCTAATCTAACCTAACCTATAAAGATAGGTTAGGTTAGGTAGGGTTGGTTAGGTTCGGTCATATATCTACGTTAATTTTAACTCCAATAAAAAAAAATTGACCTCAAACATAATGAAATGGGTAGCTTTATCATTTCATAAGAAAAAAATTTGAGAAATTATATTAATTCAGGAAAACTTGGCTTATTAGGCAAATCGGGCCTTGCATAGTAGGCTGAGAAGTGCGTTCTGGCTACTAGGTACGACACACATATATATATATATATATATATATATATATATATATATATATATATATATATATATATATATATATATATATATATATATATATATATATATATATATACATATATATGTGTGTATATCACGAAAATAAACACGTGATTAAGAATGTGACAATGTCAGACCACGGAGGAAAAATGAAACAGGAAATTTCCTTAAGTACTTTCGTATATTAAATACATCTTCAGAAGACCTTCTGAAGATGTATTTAATATACGAAAGTACTTAAGGAAATTTCCTGTTTCATTTTTCCTCCGTGGTCTGACATTGTCATACATATATATATATATATATATATATATATATATATATATATATATGTATATATATATGTATATATATATATATGCAAACAAGCCTGAATGGTCCCCAGGACTAAATACAACTGAAAACTCACACCCCAGAAGTGACTCGAACCCATACTGCCAGGAGCAACGCAACTGGTATGTACAGGGACGCCTTAATCCGCTTGACCATCACGACCGGACATAAGGAAGTGATAGCCGAAGCTATTTGAACCACTTCCCCGCCAGCACTCGGATGGTAATCTTGGGCATAGCATTTTATCAAATCACCTCATTCTTTGGGGCACACGTGAGGAACACAAATGCAAACAAGCCTGAATGGTCCCCAGGACCATAAACAACTGAAAACTCACACTCCAGAAGTGACTCGAACCCATACTGCCAGGAGCAACGCAACTGGTATGTACAGGGACGCCTTAATCCGCTTGACCATCACGACCGGACATAAGGAAGTGATAGCCGAAGCTATTTGAACCACTTCCCTGCCAGCACTCGGATGGTAATCTTGGGCATAGCATTTTATCAAATCACCTCATTCTTTGGGGCACACGTGAGGAACACAAATGCAAACAAGCCTGAATGGTCCCCAGGACTATATACAACTGAAAACTCACACCCCAGAAGTGACTCGAACCCATACTGCCAGGAGCAACGCAACTGGTATGTACAGGGACGCCTTAATCCGCTTGACCATCACGACCGGACATAAGGAAGTGATAGCCGAAGCTATTTGAACCACTTCCCCGCCAGCACTCGGATGGTAATCTTGGGCATAGCATTTTATCAAATCACCTCATTCTTTGGGGCACACGTGAGGAACACAAATGCAAACAAGCCTGAATGGTCCCCAGGACCATAAACAACTGAAAACTCACACTCCAGAAGTGACTCGAACCCATACTGCCAGGAGCAACGCAACTGGTATGTACAGGTACGCCTTAATCCGCTTGACCATCACGACCGGACATAAGGAAGTGATAGCCGAAGCTATTTGAACCACTTCCCTGCCAGCACTCGGATGGTAATCTTGGGCATAGCATTTTATCAAATCACCTCATTCTTTGGGGCACACGTGAGGAACACAAATGCAAACAAGCCTGAATGGTCCCCAGGACTATATACAACTGAAAACTCACACCCCAGAAGTGACTCGAACCCATACTGCCAGGAGCAACGCAACTGGTATGTACAGGGACGCCTTAATCCGCTTGACCATCACGACTGGACATAAGGAAGTGATAGCCGAAGCTATTTGAACCACTTCCCCGCCGGCACTCGGATGGTAATCTTGGGCATAGCATTTTATCAAATCATCTCATTCTTTGGGGCACACGTGAGGAACACAAATGCAAACAAGCCTGAATGGTCCCCAGGACTATATACAACTGAAAACTCACACCCCAGAAGTGACTCGAACCCATACTGCCAGGAGCAACGCAACTGGTATGTACAGGGACGCCTTAATCCGCTTGACCATCACGACCGGACATAAGGAAGTGATAGCTGAAGCTATTTGAACCACTTCCCCGCCGGCACTCGGATGGTAATCTTGGGCATAGCATTTTATCAAATCACCTCATTCTTTGGGGCACACGTGAGGAACACAAATGCAAACACGCCTGAATGGTCCCCAGGACTATATACAACTGAAAACTCAGTTGAAAAAAAATATATATATATATACATATATATATATATATATATATATATATATATATATATATATATATATATATATATATATATATATATATATATATATATATATGTCGTACCTAGTAGCCAGAACGCACTTCTCAGCCTACTATGCAAGGCCCGATTTGCCTAATAAGCCAAGTTTTCATGAATTAATGTTTTTTCGACTACCTAACCTACCTAACCTAACTTTTTCGGCTACCTAACCTAACCTACCCTATAAAGATAGGTTAGGTTAGGCTAGGTAGGGTTGGTTAGTTTCGGTCATATATCTACGTTAATTTTAACTCCAATAAAAAAAAAATTGACCTCATACGTAATGAAATGGGTAGCTTTATCATTTCATAAGAAAAAAATTTGAGAAAATATATTAATTCAGGAACACTTGGCTTATTAGGCAAATCGGGCCTTGCATAGTAGGCTGAGAAGTGCATTCTGGCTACTAGGTACGACATATGTACATATATATATATATATATATATATATATATATATATATATATATATATATATATATATATATATATATATATATATATATATATATATATATATATATATATGTCGTACCTAGTAGCCAGAACTCACTTCTCAGCCTACTATTCAAGGCCCGATTTGCCTAATAAGCCAAGTTTTCCTGAATTAATATATTTAATATAATTTTTTTCTTATGAAATGATAAAGCAACCCTTTTCTCTATGTATGAGGTCAATTTTTTTTTATTGGAGTTAAAATTAACGTAGATATATGACCGAACCTAACCAACCCAACCTAACCTAACCTAACCTATATTTATAGGTAAGGTTAGGTTAGGTAGCCAAAAAAAGCTAGGTTAGGTTAGGTTAGGTAGACGAAAAAACATTAATTCATGAAAACTTGGCTTATTAGGCAAATCGGGCCTTGAATAGTAGGCTGAGAAGTGCGTTCTGGCTATTAGGTACGACATATATATATACATATATATATATATATATTTATATATATATATATATATATATATATATATATATATATATATATATATATATATATATATATATATATATATATATATATATATATATGTGGTACCTAATAGCCAGAACTCACTTCTTGGCCTACTATGCAGGACCCTCATCGCAGTAGGCCAAGTTTGCAGGGCTCTTGAATATTAAGACTAGTAGACGATGATGTCTATCTATTTAGCCTATTAAGCATTATATATATATATATATATATATATATATATATATATATATATATATATATATATATATAACATATAATATATATATTATATATTATATGTCGTACCTAGTAGCCAGAGCTCACTTTTCAGTCTACTATACAAGGCCCGATTTACATAATAAGTCACGTTTTCATGTCTAGTAGCCAGAACGCACTTCTCAGCCTACTAACGAAGGTTGCATTGTAGTGGGGACATATTAGGGCATACCTCTGTTTCAGAAAAGTTGTTCAATATCAACCAATATTTTTTTAACTAGTTGTATAGTAAAAAGGAAGACAAAAAATACAAAACTTTTATTATTCAACTAATTTTATACTAACTATTTTATAATTGGTCCGAAATATAGTTCCTCAAGGTGACATCATCATCAAGATAGTAATATCATGCTGAGGTATACCAGTAAGACTGCCCAGAGACTCGACATTGTGGTTGATGGCCGTCACTGCCATGCTGAACTCAACCATTGAACGACTTACAGATCTGTCTTTGGGGACGCTATTCCAAACTCGGTTGTGTAGAGACTCATTTGGCTTTCCCTTCAGACACTTTTTCATGTTTTCCTCCGAGATAAGATCATCGTAGAACTTGAAGTAGATCTTTTGGATTTCAAATTCGTCCTCATTCGATTGTGGGATATTCATGGTCTTGTGTGTTCGTGGGATCTTTTTATTTGCAAGATCGTGTTGGTAAAAACACCAAGAATTTTTGCCTTCAGGACAGAAATGGTGTAATGGATTTTCATCTGTGGACGTTTCATGGAACAGTCCGGATAGGCAGGCCTTCCTCATTTTTCTCCAGTCTGTGTTGATGTTGTCCCTGATGGCTCGTTTGAAGTGAACCATCAACTTTCCAAAGGTCTCGTAACTTAGCTTTCCATTACCTTCGGCCTCCCCTTTTGACTCCAAATGGATGATCTGTGTAACAAGTCTCTCGACTAAGTAATTTTCACACTCAGTCTTTTCCACCTTAACATCTCCATATGGTCCAGCACCATAGTTCATTCCACAAACTTTATTGTAGGTAGAGGAGGAGTTACTGTTATCCACCAAAGTTGTATACCTGAGTTTGATGTTTTGTGATCGACCCCACATCAACAATGCAGCATCCTCTTCCATATTTTTGGGACTGCTGTAATAGTTTTTATCACAATGTGGTAGATGTTTATCCATCTCATCATCAAACTGAGCCTCGTTTATTTCCGAATTCCGTTTCCTACGCTTGAACATTTGGCACTGAATGCAGGTTTTTTTTACAGAACACATTGAAGTCCACAACCATGCCTGTTAACATTTCCACTAGGAAAGCAGTGCTAATTTGTGAATAAGGGCTCCTAGATCCGCTAAAGGACACATCAATGTTAAGGAAGCCATCAATGGGGTCTATATTTAACTGTTTTTTATATTGGTCAAATATTATACGGCGAGTGTTTTCTTGCACTTCTTGCCATCTCATATTAATTACATTTCTTATATGATTTTCACACCTTCTATACACCAGTGGTGACACAAATTCCATTCCATTTATGGCACACATACTCTTGTAGAACATGTATCCTTGGCCATTTAGCATGTTGAAGTACACTAATGTCTTCAGAATCTCGTAATTTCCCATCAACTCTCGTAAAACTGTATGATTACATATGCTACAGCTTTCCATCACTTGCACATCATGTTCATCAACCCTGACTATATGACGTAGTGTATTATGCGAGCAATAATGGCATAATTTTACATAATTATTATCTAAGTACTTTTCAAGTTCCTTGTCTGTCACCATTAGCACTGTCTCACGTGCTGTTACTTCTTCACTGTTTTCTTCTGTATCCTGTCTAAATAATTTCAATCGTTTTGTGGTACTGCTCTCGGTATCTTTACGTCTTTTCAAACCACTGGAAGTACCTACAACATCATCATGTTCGTTATTTTCAGTCAATGTTTGTGTAACTGTAAGTTTACAATGACTACAGTTTTTTGTTACTGTACATTTATCATGTTGATCAGATATCTTGACTGTATGATATAGTTTATCATGTAAACAATCACACACATAATTAGAATCAAGGTACTTCTCAAGCTTCCTATCTGTTATTAGCACTGTCTCTTGTGATTTGATTTTATAATTAATTTCTTGCCACTCACTGTAATCTGGGTCTTGTCTCAGCTCTTGAGCTGAAGCAGATTTCTGTTGTTGATAAATATGGCGAGCATATGCCGCTTGCGCTTGTTTTAGTTTTTTCTTCGACTTGCGTGGCATTGTGCAATCTCGTATTATTGTATGACAGCATTCATCTTCTGCAACAGGAAAGAAATATTAAAATGAATAAAATTAAAATGAATAAAAATTAATGTTATGGTGAGTCTGGTCGTATAAAATTTTTTACATTTCACAGGATACAGTGAGCCCTGAGTAGGACCTACTTGACACAGAAGCAGAGGGAGGGGTGTGGGCAAGCGGCCGTATTGGATATATAATGAAGTGGACAGGATGTGAACCCCCCTTTTATACCCACAATGCCCAGCGTTTATCAATGTTCTGTCATCTACAAAGGATGTGGGAGGCAGGGAAGGAGGGAGGGAGGGAGAGACTGGGAGGCGGGCAAGCATGGAGGGGAGAGACTGACTGGGAGGCAGGCAGGCAGGCAGGCAGGCAGGCAGGCAGGCAGGCAGGCAGGCAGGCGGGCAGGGAGGATCCGAGATGGTGCGGGCGGGTCACTCGGTCGGCACCTGACACCTGACCAGCTGTCTCATTGTCTCATTGTCCCATTGTCTCCGTTAGCTTTTTTCTGTATGGCATTTCTTCAGCCCACCACTTTCTCTCTCTCTCTCTCTCTCACTCTCTCTCTCATTCTCTCTCTCTCTCTCTCTCTCTCTCTCTCTCTCTCTCTCTCTCTCTCTCTCTCTCTCTCTCTCTCTCTCTCTCTCTCTCTCTCTCTCTCTCTCTCTCTCTCTCTCTCTCTCTCTCTCTCATTCACTCTCTCCCTCTCTCACTCTCACTCTCTCACTCATTCACTCTCTCACTCATTCACTCTCTCACTCTCACTCTCTCACTCATTCACTCTCTCACTCATTCACTCTCTCATTCACTCTCACTCTCACTCTCTCACTCTCTCTCTCTCTCTCTCTCTCTCTCTCTCTCTCTCTCTCTCTCTCTCTCTCTCTCTCTCTCTCTCTCTCTCTCTCTCTCTCTCTCTCTCTCTCTCTCTCTCTCTCTCTCTCTCTCTCTCTCTCATTCACTCTCTCACTCTCTCACTCTCACTCTCTCATTCACTCTCTCACTCTCTCACTCTCACTCTCTCACTCATTCACTCTCTCATTCACTCTCTCACTCTCTCTCATTCACTCTCTCATTCACTCTCACTCTCTCTCATTCACTCTCTCATTCACTCTCACTCTCACTCTCTCTCTCTCTCTCTCTCTCTCTCACTCTCTCACTCTCTCACTCATTCACTCTCTCATTCACTCTCACTCATTCACTCTCTCTCATTCACTCTCACTCTCTCTCATTCACTCTCTCTCTCTCACTCTCTCACTCATTCACTCTCTCATTCACTCTCTCTCTCTCTCTTGAAAAAAACTCAGGAAAATGGAGTTCATCATGTTCAACAACAACAACAGCAACAACAACAGCAACAACAACAACAACAGCAACAACAACAACAACAGCAACAACAACAGCAACAACAACAACAGCAACAACAACAACAACAGCAACAACAACAACAGCAACAACATAGAGAAGAAGATTTTTTGGATCAAATTCCTGATTTCATTGATGCCCTCTTTCCCTCAGAAACTAACACCACAAGAGGAAGAGAAAAAAATAACAACATTTATTTGCCATCTACTTCAAGCTCAAATTATCAACTAATATCAGAAACCACCAATTTACCAGCAGCCAATTTGAAGTGTAATTATCATCAACCTAACATACAAATTGAAGAAGAAAAAGAAACAGATCTGACTTATATAATTGATAAATATTGTAGTAAAGCAGGTGAATCAATTAATAATGATTATCAACAACTAATGGTGTCGTTTCCTGAAAATACAATATTAAGTTCAGGTTTGAATGAAGATGCATATGTTAATCAACAACAACAACAACAACAAGATCAACAGTTTTCAAATACCTATTACAATGCACCTCCAAATTTATATCATGAACATTCATTGACATTCCTTAATCCAACAGTGTCACCATCTACCTCAGGAGCAGGAAATACATTACCCACTTTGGGTTTATCTCTAAATACAATTTCAAGTTCAGATTGGAATGAAGATGTATATGTTAATCAACCACAACAACAACAATTATTAGTATCTAAAGATCAACAGCTTTCAAATACAAATACAAGCTACAATGTACCTCAGATACATGCTGATGGAAATTTAAAGCATGTACATTCATTGCCACCAACAGTGTCACCATCTATCTCAGGAGCAGGATCCACATCTGGAAATTCATCATCCACTTTGGGTTTATTATCTCTTTCAAACCAAGATGAGAAAATAACAAGGGAAGTGAGTTTATTATCTCTTTCAAACCAAGATGAGAAAATAACAAGGAAGCGGAAAAACGAAGAAAGGAAAAAGAAAAAGAGGGAAGAAAAGAAATAAAAGAAGGAAGAAAAGAAGAAGAAGAAGGAAGAGAAAAAGAAAAAGGAGGAAGAACTTTCTGCAAAGCGAATAAAATATTTGGTTATACAAACTATAAAACAATCATTCCCAATATTATCTGAAGAACCTCAAACCCCATTGACTTTGCCCTCATCATCATCATCATCATCATCATCATCATTATCATCATCATCATCATCATCATCATCATCATCATCCAAAAAAAGAAAAAAAAAGAAAAATAGTTGTTAACATTTAGTTGGTTTTGATTGTTAAGGTTTTAAAATTTTCTTCATTGTCAGTAATAAATAAAAGAAAAATTTGAATTAGTTAAACCATGTACTGTATATATTTTTTAGTACAAATTAACAAATTTATAGATCTACTAAAGAATTGGAATCTGCTATGAAATATTTTTACCATATGCAGCAAAAATAGAGCTGTATAGTCCTTCGAATGTAGAAGCTGGGTGTAGTGGAGTTTCGAGAATATAATAAGTTTTTTTGTTACAAAAGAATAAAATGAAACCTTTTTTCGAGGAACATTTTACTTTCATCCTAGACTGAGAGAGTGTGCTAGCCAAAGCTCCTCCGTTTTAAAGCTATATATTATACATTATGGATGTTTTAATGATTGAACTAGTTGAAGCTCTGAGGACAGAATTAAATTACCTACGGGACGAAGTACAGCAGTTGAAAGAGCATCAGGCGAAAAGAAATGAGGAGACCAGCTTTAAAAAAAACACTTGGAAAGTTGTTAAGGATAGAGGTCTTAAGAAAACTTTGGTAATAAATTATCTATCAGCGCACCCACAAAATGAACTTCATTCAGATTACAGTGCTTAAAGTAACAGTTACCTAATTTTTAATTAAAGCTCTTCTAACCTTTGATATGATGAAAATATCCTTGAAAAAACAACTATTCTAATAAAATTTTAATCATCACAAACACTTTATGACCTCTTGTTCTTTTAAGCTTTGTATAACAGCAATTATAAAAACTTAGCCCAGACTTGTCACTGGCTGTGCTTGTTCTGCCTGACTTGTCATTGGGTGTGCTTGTTCTGCCTGACTGACTTGTCACTGGCTGTGCTTGTTCTGCCTGACTGACTTGTCACTGGCTGTGCTTGTTCTGCCTGACTTGTCATTGGGTGTGCTTGTTCTGCCTGACTGACTTGTCACTGGCTGCGCTTGTTCTGCCTGACTTACTTGTCACTGGCTGTACTTGTTCTGCCTGACTGACTTGTCACTGGCTGTGCTTGTTCTTCCTGACTTACTTGTCACTGGCTGTACTTGTTCTGCCTGACTGTGACTTGTCACTGGCTTTATTTACTTAAATCATTATTACCATTGAGATGTTGAGGGTAATTATAACTGTATATAATTAAAGTCAGAATCATCCTTTATTAACTTATTTACCTTAAATTAAACCTCACATTAGTACAAGCCAGGAATTTTTTGGGGGTGCCTAATTTAAAAAATCAAAACTATTAATAATGTCATCAATTCTCATTATATATTTCTACACAATAATAACTCCAATAATCATATGTCCATTCTCATATAAAAATGAACAGTAGACCTAATAAAAATGGGCACACTAGATGTTTGTACATGAATGTATTTTTCATTTAAAACACTTTTAATAACCATAGGAAAGTTGGAACCAAGCATTATCACTAGTCGTCCTTTGAAATTTTTAAGTATACTAACGATAGTCATATAAAAATTCCCAATTGGTTCATTGATTATAAGTATATTGGCATTTGAATATTCTTTATTAATACAAGTTTCTTTAACTATATGCCTAATATACCCGTTTGGTAACCATTTAACTGCAGTTATATACTCTAATCTTTCTGTGTTTTCTGTTGGAATAATGCTCACACCTCGATTCAGCAAAAAACTCTCAACCCATCCACCACGAGCATAAATAGACACCACAGTGTCCTTTGGGTTTATAAAACTCATTATTTCATCAAGTTCCTTCTTGGTAAGTATATGCTTTCCAAAAATAAAAATGTGCTCTTGCCAATAACAATCGTTAGCATAATTACAAATATTTTGAAGATGTTCTAATCAACGATGTTCTATTTTTCGACGAAGATCGAAGATGTTCTATTTTTGATGCACAATTTAAGACAGTAGATTTCGGCAGGAAATAAGCAATCTCACCTTGCCAAGATAATCGTTCATCTTCAGAAAAGAAAGATGAACGTGGATAACCATCTATTGGTAGTTCAGGGTGGAATTGAGGTGAAAATTTATTATTTATATGATGTCCCCAGAATGGAACATGTGCAACTGAAAGATCTTGCAACAGAATGTGATCTAAATCAACTTCAATATTTACTAACTTAGGGAGAGAGGATTTCTTTTTCTTTGGGTGTATCATTAACATTATTAAATGTAAAAATGCACCATGAAATAAATCTGTTTGGTTGCCTTCAGGAAATTCTTTGATTATTATGATATATGTACTGTAAAATAGAATAATTAAATAAAATAAAGTTAATATAACCTGATAACAGTTCATATAAAAAAAAGGAGTAACATTAATCCCATACTTAAAACCATATAATAACCATGTACTCCATAGATTAATTTCCACATAAAATAAGTAATCATTAAACATGCTACTAGAAATAAGACATTTGTGTCATCTATAGTACATATACCAATTCCTAAGCAGAAATATATAACCATATATTGAACTTGCTTCCTGCAAACTTCTCTGTTTCTTTCACATATTAGGCAAAAAAGAAGTGCAACAAAATTCACTTCTCTAAGTCCTGAATAATACCAAAAAAGACCACAAAGAACTGTCCACAGGTTAAATATGTGTGTACTATAAACATCATCTAAATACAGTTGAATTTCATATGAAAGTGGTTGCCAAATGAAATCTTCTAACAGCAACATCATGATGATAATGATGATGATGATGGAAGCCAATCAATAAGTCTATTCTTACTTAAACATCCTGTAGAGAAAAGAAAAAAATATGATTTAGATTATTTCCACACCATACAACACATACATACATAAATCAGCGATGTTTCTTATATTTATAGACTTCCCCATCTTTATATATATGAAGATCAATAGTTCGAAGAATATCCCCTAAACATTCTAAATTGTTTTCAGATTTTGTTTTAGGAAGGCAGTTTAATCTTTTAAGATTTTGTTTGGGGAGAGAACAGAGAAGAATAGTCTCTAACCAATTTACACATTTAAATTTTTTCATAAGTAAATTATACAAATTATATATAACAATTCTTGTTACTTCATTGACATATTTTACAGTAGGTGATCGATTATATACATTACTTAAATTATCTTTTAGGTCATATATATCGGTATGGGACAGAAGAATGGGTTTAATACATCTTTCATTCAATATAGGTTTTCTAATTAGAGAATAAGGTATTTTTCCTTGTATAGTCCAAATAGATTCCATAAGAGCCCATCCTTGATATCGTAACGTATTTTCTAAGAGAATAATGTATAATTTGATAATATGAATTCTTTTTAGGAGTTTGTATAAATAATAACTGATTTGTCTTCGAATAAAATCAAGAATTAATTCACATCGGTAATGATCCCATTTTCCATTTATTATTAAAAACCCAATATTTTGACATATATCTATATATGTGTCAAACATAACTGATATAATATTATTAAATTCACTATCTAACATATCAAACATTGGCAAATAAATATGCTTTATATTATAATTATAAAGATTAATTGAATAATTTAATATATCAATAAAATATTTACCAACTAAAATTTTAACTTGTGAATCAGTAATAACATCTCCCATTATTTTTTTATTTAATAAAAAATCAAATGGTATGGTAAATAAATTTGTTTTTGGTATACGACTACACTCAGGAACAGTACTTACTGTGATTACAGGAACAGATGAACTGGTCTATAAACCCTCATAATTTGCCTGTTTATATACCTTCCATCCCAGGTATACAATAATTATTATCTCTATTATAATCTCATTTGTGTTATTATTATCTTTCCATAAAATATAGTGAGACTAAGACGTGGAGGTAGGGGAAGGGGGATGGGGGTGCATCCAAGAATCTCTCTATCAAGTCGATAATATGGCCAGATTCTCGACGTCCTTATTTTTGCAAGCGTCCATGAACACATCATCTTCTTCATCAGTGAAGTGTCGCTACTGCCATCCTTGACCCCGACTCAAAACTTAATTTAACCCCCCAAAAATATAAAAATTGGTGTTCTATGATAATGTATAAATACTATAAACCTCATTGAGATGGTAACTAAAATACAAAGTTAGTTGGTATAGTTTGACAACCTGTTGTAACATATCTATATTTATAATATAATAATTAATATATGGTCAGTTTAAATGTACATTTTTTTATATAAAATAGGATGAAATAAAATATTAATATACAGTTATTCCTCATCATTGATATTTGCACATTGAGCACATATTAAATCAAAACTATTAAAACGTGTAAATCTTACCGCTACCATATCACACCAATTGATTTTTTGTTTTAGAGCAAAATATTCATCCTTTAGAGATTTAGAACAATGAAGACAGTAGTGGCGTTCACTTATATTAATTTCATTAAATGTCGCCAATTGTTGTCCAAGAATTGTATTAATATCTTTTTCAAATGAATTATTCAATTCAATTTCCAATACATCAAATTTTAAATTGTTAGTGATTGTTGCAATCATATGATGTTCACAAATTACATCTTTTCCTTTAAATAATCGAACTAATGAAAATGTTGGCATAGTTTGAAATGTTATTAACATATCTGTATAAATGATATAATAATTATAACTTGGATGATATTCACCATTAAAGGTGCATTTTGTTTTTAACCAAAATATAAAATCTGGTGTTCTATGATAAGATAATGCATAGGCACTATAAATCTCACTGTAAGTTAACGGAGGTGGTAACCAACAATTGCATTCACCATCATATTCATGTCGGTCATATAAATTATATATAGAGAGAACATCATCTAGAAATCTTTGAAAACTCCCATCTATTGTAATAACACAAAATTTTTCCATATAAGAATTACAATAATGGTCATAACAGTACATATATACTTGAAATAGATGAACAAATAACTAAAACATTGTCTTCACAACTCCTTTCTTGCACCTGACACATTTCAGTACTTACAGGAATTATAAAGTTACGTAGTCCCAAAATACAATACATAATCCAACATAAATCCTGATTCCTCTTACTTACCATTAGTAGATATACATTAATATTTAAATTATAACAGGGTTTATTTTGTTCAGATAAAATGTTTCTAAATTTGATTACTGAAATTTCTTTCACTTTTTTTCTCCAGTCTTCCTCCCTATTAATATCAGAAGAATCTGGCATAAGCACCAATACATCAAAAGAAAAAGAAAAAGAATTAAACATAGAAAATGAACAAATAGCATTTTGCGGTAACTGTTGTACAAGTGGTGATTGTGGCTGCGATTCGATAATTAAAAATTGCAAAGATGAATGCCGCTTTACTATCTTCAAAACTATACTGACTATATCTACTCCAGGAACATAATCGACACGTGTAATTTCACCTTTACTTGGAACATGATTGATTAGAAGGGCCTGTTCACAATAATATGTTTGTTCTGACGATTGAAGAATTATATTTTCTGTCAGATAGAGTGCAGAATGTACCTTATAATGATTAATATTAGATTGCTCTAAGTTTTGAAAAGAAAAAAGAAAAATAACTGTATATCCATAAAAAATATCCAGAACAGTTGATGTGGGATACATTCGAAGACAAATATTTAACAATTGTAAAATTTCATCTGTATCCCGAGAGAACATTGTCATAGCTGTCACTAAAGACCACACATTGTTTTTGTTTATCATACCTTTTAAAGGATGATTAACACTCGTCATTGTTTTTAATGTTGATGTAAACATAGGATGATCATTCAATAACTTAAATAGTTCAGAGTCTTTTTTTTCTTGACCCATTTTCGACCAGTTATTCATTTTAGTCTCGATCATCTTTAGAAGGCCTCTCATACAGTATCTTCCATCGGTTATGTTGTATTTGATGTAACATAATTGTTCCACAATATAGGATGCATTGTAAAGAGACAAATTACCATCTTTATTGCTATGTAGAAGTGGACTAGGGAAAAGAGTATATGAATCCCATATTAATCGATGATAAAGAGTGCGGAATGGCATGTATGACGAGTCAAGAATAACATGGCTCCAAATTTTACAAACTCTGGAACAAATAATTAAAAGATGACGATATGGAACAAGTGCAAATATGTTTTCTAATAACACCTGTGGTAGGGACGACATTTTTGGGATTAGAGTTTACATCAACACCTGTTGTATTACAGTGTTCAGTAAGCAAAACAGTAAGTAATTTAAGTAGGGTAGTAGTAGTAGTAGTAGTTTTTTTTTTTTTTTTAATCAGGGACTCAAATCTCTTTTTTTTCAACTATCCATCAGGGTGTTTGTGACTGCTGTCACATCTGCACACGTTCAATGTTGAATATACTATCCAATATCATTGGATACTAACCAGAAAACTAATCAATATCGACATAGTATAGAGTATATAGTATAGTGCTGGATACTGGAAAACAATCCAACATTGAATGACTCATTCAACATTGAACTACTCATTCAATATTGAATGGTATTCCAATATTTAATATAATATCCAATATCACTTAATACTGGAAAACTACTCAACAGGATAAAAACAATAACATATTTGACTTTGGTTGCATAATTACTTTATTTTTTAAAAATATCTGAATTAAAAATCATATAATTAAAAAAAGAGAAAATTAAGAATGAATAATCTACTGTCAACAATTATTATGTTAATAATATTAATTATTTTCCTAACAGTTATAGTAGTCATTAATTCATGGAAAAAATCTAAAAATATTAAAAAATTATATAAAAAGGAAAACAATTACAATTCCATCAGCCATGACACAACACCAAAGTCCATTGAGCTAATAAAAGATGTAGGAGGAGGAGTGGGAGGGGAATTACACAACGTAGGAGTAGTGGGAGGGGAATTATACAACGTAGGAGTAGTGGGAGGGGAATTATACAACGCAGGAGAAGGAGTAGAGTTACATGATGCAGGGGAAGGAGGAGCAGAAGAATTACAAGACGATGGAGAGGGAGGAGGAGGAAGAGGAAGAGAATTACAAGACACTGGAGAAGGAGGAGTAGGAGGAGAATTACAAGATGCCGGAGAAGGAAGAGGAGGAGGAGGAGGAGGAGGAGAATTACATGATGCCGGAGAAGGAAGAGGAGGAGGAGGAGGAGGAGGAGGAGGAAGAGGAGGAGGAGGAGTAGGAGAATTACAAGATGTCGGAGAAGGAGGAGGAGGAGAAGAAGGCGGAGTAGAATTACAAACAAGTGAAAATGAGTCCTCTGGCGTTCCTCACGTCATCAGTCAAATGGAATCCGTCGAACAACCTCATGAATTACTTCAAGAATTATTACAATCCTCCACAGATTCGTCTAAACTTCGAAAATCCCAAATGAAATCCAAACTTATAGAATCATTATTCTCGCCATTTATCGAAGACATAAAAACTTATAAAGGTCTCTTTATTGTTCCCAAACCACCAATTTCGTATAATCCTAAAACTATTACTGAAACTGATAAGACACTAATTCAACCCTTTAATAAATTCCTTAGTTATTATGATGAAATCCACAACTTTACCAATGGTTATTCTGCATATTACATAAATAAACTATATACAAATTCTAATATTGATAGGGGATATTATACAAAAAATCCAATTATATTAATATTTCCATGGAATTTCCATAATTTCACACCTGATATTTATACAGATCGACGTGAAATAAAAGACGTCAAATTAAAGAACAATTTAGATGCATCACGTAAAAAATGTCGAAAGGAAGGAAAACGATTTTACATGAACAAATTGTTGATATCATGTACCCATGCTGCAAGTCAAGATATATTTAATTGTGGATTTTATTCGGACAGTTTCCCAATGAAAGAAAATTCACTACCCCCATTCGTGGTTATGAAACTTGAACTCGAAGACGGTCATAATGAGGTGGAATGTAAAATGTTAGCTAAGAATATTAATTCCTCAGACACATTTGCTAGCATTAAATTTAACATTTATGTGGAAGTCGAGAAAGAAGAACAAACAAAAGAATCACATGGAGGAGGAGAATTACAAAATGCAGGAGAAGGAGTAGGAAAGGTACAAACTTCACAAACAGTAGAAGGAGGAGGAGGAGGAGGAGGAGGAGGAGGAGGAGGAGGAGGAGGAGGAGACCCACAAACAGTTGGAGGAGGAGGAGGAGGAGGAGGAGGAGGAGGAGGAGGAGACCCACAAACAGTTGGAGGAGGAGAAGGAGGAGGAGGAGGAGGAGACCCACAAACAGTTGGAGGAGAAGGAGGAGGAGGAGGAGGAGGAGGAGGAGGAGACCCACAAACAGTTGGAGGAGGAGAAGGAGGAGGAGGAGGAGACCCACAAACAGTTGGAGGAGAAGGAGGAGGAGGAGGAGGAGGAGACCCACAAACAGTTGGAGGAGAAGGAGGAGGAGGAGACCCACAAACAGTTGGAGGAGGAGAAGGAGGAGGAGGAGGAGGAGGAGGAGACCCACAAACAGTTGGAGGAGGAGAAGGAGGAGGAGGAGGAGGAGGAGGAGGAGGAGGAGGAGGAGACCCACAAACAGTTGGAGGAGGAGAAGGAGGAGGAGGAGGAGGAGGAGGAGACCCACAAACAGTTGGAGGAGAAGGAGGAGGAGGAGGAGGAGGAGGAGGAGGAGACCCACAAACAGTTGGAGGAGGAGAAGGAGGAGGAGGAGGAGGAGGAGGAGGAGGAGGAGGAGGAGACCCACAAACAGTTGGAGGAGGAGAAGGAGGAGGAGGAGGAGACCCACAAACAGTTGGAGGAGGAGAAGGAGGAGGAGGAGGAGACCCACAAACAGTTGGAGGAGAAGGAGGAGTAGACCCACAAACAGTTGGAGGAGAAGGAGGAGGAGGAGGAGGAGGAGGAGGAGGAGGAGGAGGAGGAGACCCACAAACAGTTGGAGGAGGAGAAGGAGGAGGAGGAGGAGGAGGAGGAGACCCACAAACAGTTGGAGGAGAAGGAGGAGGAGGAGGAGGAGGAGACCCACAAACAGTTGGAGGAGGAGGAGGATCACATAGAACCCCCCACCGAAAAAAAGATAAAAAAAACTGGATTCAGTTTAGTGGAAGAAAACGTATTTATCTTGACCCAGACGCTGGTCTTATAGAGTCATTTTAATTTTATTTACTCTGATATATAAAAGGCCCGGAGATTTTATATACTCGGGTATATAAAACGTCAAAAAAGTATATAAAACTATCAATTGAATATAAAATTAAAGGTTCCCACCAGGCTTCTGTGCTGGCTAGGGTTCAAGTCTCCTGGTGGGAAAGTGTTCTCAATAACTTCACTCTCGTGTTTAGGAGAGTTGTGAATCAAGCATAGACATAGTGTTCTCCCATATTAACAGGGACTTGATGAAAAACGTAAAAATGATAGTCATCCTTAAGAATTATTTGACTCTAAAATTCAGGGATGGTCAACTTCTTGGGCTGCTCCCAAGAGAACTGTTGCCGTCCAAAATGTCCATAACACGACGTATCACTGTAAATTGGTCTCTTTAAGCCCAGCTCCTTGACAATATGTCCTAGTCGTAGATCAAAGTTGTGGTTAACAATCTTCAGAAGCTGTTTTGATGTGTACTGTGAGGTACCATAGTGGAAGATGCTGATGCTTATGGGGCGCACAACACTAATGGCGTAAGATACCTGAACCAAACAGCGTCTACATAATTTGTTTTTCACCAGTGACTTGGCAACCCATCGGGCGGCATAGGCCGCTGAGCGGTCAATCTTTGTGTAATCTTTGCCAGAGAATGCTCCCCCGCCGTGAGCGCCCCACCCACCGTAAGTGTCAACGATGATTTTCCTACCAGTTAGCCCAACGTTACCTTGAGGTCCACCCATGATTAATTCTCCGCAAGGGTTGATGTGGTATTTCGTTTGAGTATCTATATATTTTTCAGGAATAATGACCTTGATGACCTTCTCTATAACCTCGTCACGCAAAGCTTCGACAGTAATTTGTTCCGAGTGCTGTACAGAAGCGACAACAGTGTTCACTCTTTTGGGAATAACAGCTCCTTGATCGAAGGCATACTGGCATGTGACTTGAGTCTTACTGTCAGGTCGCGCCCACCAGAACGTCCCATCTCTTTGCAGCTCTGCAATCTTCTGATTGAGACGGTGTGCCAGCATAATAGTTAAGGGCATGCACTCGTCGGTCTCATCAGTGGCATAACCAAACATCAGTCCCTGGTCCCCTGAACCAGTGTTGTCATCACTGCGCCCGATGTGTACACCATTAGCAATCTCCGCACACTTTTGCTCCAGGGCCAGAAGAATATTACAGGTCTTGTAGTCAAAGCCCTTTCGTGAATCATCAAAACCAATTTTCTTAACAATATCACGCACAATTTGTTGATAATTAACTTGGGCCTTGGACGTAATCTCCCCACAGATCAGGATCATACCAGTTTTGGTACACGTTTCACAAGCAACTTTGGCGTCAGGGTCCTGTCTAAGATGGGCATCAAGCACTTTGTCGCTGATCTGATCGCAAATTTTGTCGGGGTGGCCTTCGCCTACGCTCTCACTGGTGAAGAGGAACGTCTCATGATCTCCATCCATGCTCTCAGCACACTATCCTGGGGAACGAAAATGTTACTTCTAAGTACTCTTGAATTTGGGACCAGGTTTCCTTGGCTAGATTTTAACTAAATAAAAATCCGTTATGTAAAGGAATATTATTAAAAACATTGACCTAATTGTGTGAAGAGAGAAAGAGAGAGAGAGAACGCAAACCTGGTCACGTGGAGAGAGAGCAACTGAGCAACTGTAAAGCAAGTGTGCAGCTGCTCTGTCTTATAACAAAACTGTGAGTCAAAAAAGAATATGGATCATTTATTTTATTTTGAAATGATTATAAACCATTAAAAAAAACCATTATTACTCATTCTAATTGGAAGAGTGAATGTATAATTTGGTAACCTGTAATCCTTAACTCTTTATGAACATAATAATTCCATCTGGTGAAAGGGATAATAATAATATTGTGTTAATAATTATAGAAGTATTTATTAGTCATATATAAAAATGTAATAGAAGGAACAATAAGATTTGAAATTCAATTCATATATTTCCAACCAGTCTCCAAGGTAAACAGCCTCTGTCAAATGGTAGATAAGATACATTATAAATCATCTTTATTATATGTTGTTAACAAAAAGCTGCTGTACGTGTGGACATTTGTATCCAAGATGTTTTTTCTCTATTATTAATTCTCTCCCGCAACTACCACATTCTCTTTTTTGGGGGGTTTCATAATGATTGAGATGACGATGATGTTCCCTAATAATACTTCTAATTTCTAGAAGAGTCTTGGGTATGAAGTATTCAATATGGTCTTCCTCAGCGCCTTCAGCTGCCAACACATCTGCGCGTTCATTTCCATAGATTCCAACATGGGAGGGAATCCACAGGAACTTGACAACTCTTCCCTGGTTGGTTAGTACCTTCACAACTCTCTTAATTTCAGCGACTATTGAAAGATTCTCGTCCCGATCTTTATTTAGGCTTTGCAGTGCTGCTCTCGAATCGGTGCAAATCACTGCACCAGTAGTATTCTGTTCAATAATATACCTTAACGCCATAGCAATGGCAGTTAACTCTGCTTGTGTTGAAGAGGTATAGTTCTCAATGCGCGCTTTTTCCTCATTTTTTGGTGGAAAAAATACATCATCCTTCTTAATTACCGTGTATGCTGCACCCGCCCGGCCATTAATAGGATTAGATGACCCATCAGTGAAGATTTGATCTAGTTCATCTCCAGCTTCATTATAAATTTCCTTAAGATACTTGTGGCTTATTTCTTTGGGTACCATGTTGGTTTTTTTCTTTACCATATCATTGATGATAATCCTGCACGAGTCATTCAGGGGATCCACCCAGGGAGGTAATCTTTCTACAGGCATGAGCTCACGAGCTTGTTGAAGTAGGTGAAGATCTTCAAGGTAGCCGACTGCTCTGTGATGCCATTTTTTGCTTCTCTTGTTTCCCCCTGAAAGTAGCACAGAGCTCAATTTTTTTTTAGCCATGTCATTATAATGGGGATCTCTGGCAATCCTAATTGCAAGCTTAGCATTCAGTTCCACAATTCTTTCTTTAATACTGGGAAGGGATAATAACTCTTTTTGTAGATTGGACATTTCAGCAGTTTTTTTCTTTGGAACTCCAAGAATGATTGAAATGGCTTCATCCTGTATGCTTTCTAGCCTATTCATATCACTTTGTGAATAAGTACATAAAACAGGTGCTGCGTTGTCAATGACGGAGCGTACATAGTTTGTGTACATCATTTTAAGTACAGCAATAGAGGCTCCATGGCCATCATTCCAAGTCATAGCTTTCAGTTTCAGTTCCCTGAGTCGACTTTTGCATGTTCCTATGATTTGATTGAGGTCCTCTTTCTTTCCCTTGTTTGAGCCGACGGTGACGCCAAGATACCGATAGTGGTCAACCCATTCAAGTGGTCAACCCATTCAAGGAATTGAAGAGTTTGATCATATCTACAGTTTCATCGTCCTTTAATATTGGTGGTAACTGTATTTTTTGTTTTTTGGGTGATTTTGATTGCATATGTTGATTTACAATACTATCCTTAATACGATTATATTCATTATGAAGAGAAAAAATGTTTAAAACTGCTTTCCCTAAAATTTCAATTTTAATTAATTCATCCTCTTCATTTGATAATATATGTGGTTTTTTTTTTATCTTTCTTTTGGGTGATGGAACAGTTGACATTGGTACATTTTTACTTCTATTATAATAATAGTCTAATATATTATTAGTAACAGAATCCAGTAATGTATTTACAAATTTAGAGGGATCTTCTTTCATTTTTAAAACAATAAAATTAATATCCACATTTTTATCAGACCCAGAACCTAGATTACTTAATGGTTCAATCACCTCCTGAACTATGTCATCGACAAAGTCTTTACAAATTTGTTGACGTCGATTCATTGTTAAGTTTTATAAGACTAAAAAAAAAAAAAGAATTAATCTCCTTTTATGCCCTTCTAAAAAAAAAATACTATAGAAATTTAGTTTTCTATTTACCATTCCAAATACAATTGTTTAGGACAAAATTCCAATAAAACCATGATTATATATGTTCGTTGCCATTTATTTAAATTGTTCAATTGTATTCGACCAAACTGTCGAATTTTATATTGCTTACTAAAATACAATATAACTAGGATGTGGAATGAAATCAGTCTCTCTATTTTTTCAAACTCCTTCTCTCATATATTAAAAATATTTCTATCAATCTTAAAGTACTATACAAAACAGTATGTTATCATTCAAATAGCTATTGATTGAGGTGCTTATCAGAGTCAGTCTCTGAAAAATCTTCAAATCAAGTAACATGAAGAAAAACACCATAACTAAGTATTTACAATCACATATAGTTGGGAGAAGAGCGGCTTCTATGAAGTTCGGAAAGACTGTTGTTGGACTTTACATCTTTAACTTCATCTGTTCACCAATCCCTGAAAATTAAAATAATGAATTTATGATTCAACAAATTTCAAATAATAAATATATTTTGATGTCCAAAACTAAAACTAAAATACAAATTACTTACCACAACCATTTCCTTCTGATAAACTTTCTGTGTCTGAATTCAATAATATCAGTGACGATGAATCTTCTTGGTTCTCTGGCGCAGGGAGAGGGTTGTACCTAT
>NC_091168.1:47761674-47780399 GCF_040958095.1 Procambarus clarkii | reverse complement strand
ACATATAACAATATTCTAAATTTATTCTATAATAATGAATGTGAAATATTTTCCAATGAAATATATTTGAAATTAGTTAATGGTTTTTATATTCCCAAATTGATATAATACTTAATGTTATTTGAAATTTAAATTAAATTTAATGTTTATAAAAACTGTATATAAATTTATTATATTTGTTATTAATTAATCCCAATATACATGAATATTTCTCTTTTCTTTTTGAATAGCTTCTACTAATAATAATATTACATCTTTCATAAGAAACGAAGAGCTAACTTTTATATCATTTTGCTTAATAATTATTTCGAAAGGTGACCTAAAAATAGTGAGTGTTTTTTTATTCTCACTCTGGTACCAACACTTATTACAATTTCCTCTCTTTACCACAACATTTTGGAGATTAGGTAAATATAATACCCAAGAATTTAACAGCTCTTCAAATTGTTTTACTTCTGATGGTACAGCTATAATTAAGTTCTCTGATTCTTCAATATACTTTATAATATCTGTAAACTTTTGTCTTACTCTCTTTTGGTAATAAGGCTCGTCAGCCATTATGTCAAGTTTCAATAATAAATAATAATAGGAGGATTCAGCTTCCAGTCCCTCTTAAAAGACTTATGTATGTACAAAGGAGCAGCAATATAAAGAAAATTATAGAATATTAAAAAAATATGAAAATTGGTAACAAGAATTTGAAGAAAATACTGTTGTAGTTGGCCTGACAGAATTCAGTGTCGTGCGCCGATCATATTTGCACGATAAATATTTTACTTCTGACATATATAGGTTCTCTGATTCTACAATATCCTTTATATTATCTTGTAAGCTTTTCTCTCTCTCTCTATTGTTTAGTGATAAGGATCATGTACCAATATGGCGAGTGTTTCATTCATATATCGATGTATTGAGACTTCAATAGAATTTACTAGTATCAATGAAATTAAACAGGGACACTTATCCACTAGAAATAATATTTTTGAAATAATTATTATTATTAATAATAATAATAATAATAATAATAATAATAATAATAATAATAATTTAGGAGGAGGAGGAGGAAATGTAATTAGTCGTCCTAGGTTGGTTTTAAAACGATCGCTGCATCAACCAAAAATTAAACAATTTTAAAAAAAAAAACTCAGAGATAATTACACAAAAATGTGCTGATTTATTATGTAAGGAGCCATATAATGAACTCTTAGCAATGAATCAAAAATGGCAATGTAATATTTTTTGTCCTTTTCATGAAGTTCGTGGTAAATCTCGTACACCTTCAGGTAAACTTTATATTCATCGTCATCGTTTTCACTGTTATTCCACAAATTGTAATAAAAGAGTTTCAACTGAGAAACTCCTAAATTTTCTCTTAAATAAAAACCAAAAATGATTTCTTCGACATACCAGTATTTTCTTCAAATTCCTGTTATAATTTTCGTACTTTTTTTTATATTTTTTAATTTTCTTTATATTACTGATCGTTTTTACATTCATAGTTTTTTACGTCAAAGTATTAAAGAGGGAATTGAAGCTGAAGAAATTGCATTTGAAGAAAGACACGAATTTATTGATCTACAAGGTTGGCTAAATTATAATGAATATGATAACAATAATGACATTAAAATCAATAAATGTAAGGGAATGATTTTAAAAGTAGATAGTTCTCAGTCACATGACAATCAAATTTGTCAAAAACTTGGGGGCCGTAAATGTGGACGTTATTTAGAAAAGGTCGTAATACCTATATCATCTTCTACTAGCAATATAAAATATTATTATGGAGGTGGAATCCTCAAACCAGGATGCACATACTGTCTTTGGAAACAACCAGAAGAAAAATTCTGTGACCCAGTATGGGGTTTTCTACAGTATTCATTTGAAGAAGATCGATGGAAGTGTAAATCCTACCTACCAGGTCTTTATAACGCAACTACAAATAGATTAACTGCATGTGAACCAGGAGGAACTTTGGTTAAAATTACCAATGGGCAGGATGAAGTAGTGGACCTTACTCAAATGACCCCCCAAGACTTTTTTATACCATTAAAAGAACAAGAAAAATATATATGTCGATGTTCCCCTGGATATATTTCTAATCCAGATATCTCACGTTCAGCCTGTTTCCGCGATCCTTGTCTGGTACATTTACCATCTGGTGTAATTACAGCTCCAGGTTATTCTAATGGTCTATGTAACTGCGGTCCTATGTATACTAACTTACATGACAATAAACATTTTCCGTGTACAGCGTGTCCGGATCCCCATTTTGATGAGGAAAAACAAGAATTATCTATTTGGATGAAGTGTAAGATTGATAAAAATAATATTGAAATACATAAAGGAACATATCCATGTTCAAATTTGGAAGATATTGAACGTGGATGTGCAAAGGTAATTTTAAAGGCAAAATTTGTATCCAAGACTGATTTGATTGATTACGAAAATACCGAAAAATTTTTTAATCGATTTATGAATTCACTCAATATTAAAAACAAAACTAAATAATGTTTGCATGTAACTCTGATGGTAGTATAGAAATCCCATTATCTTATTTCAAAAAATTACACTTTTATCCTCCTGCTTTACCTTTAGGAACAATTGTTCTAACCAACTATCATCATCATAATATTATTAATGTTGATAAGAATGATGATGATGTTACCTTTGAAAATAATAGTGTAGAAGACTTACAATTATTTGTACAATACTTACTCATAAAATTGAAAAGGAAATTTATTATGAAATTGGATTCCCATTCAGTCTGTGATTACTCTCCTAATATAAATAATGTTGCACAGTTCTTAGAAAATGGGAGTGGGAGTGGTAAAATTAACATTTTATTTATTAATATTCCAATTTTCTTTTTCCCTGATATTAAAAAAGATGAGCCATTACATAAACGGATATTACGAGTTGTATCCAACACTCATAAAATTACTCAGCTAGTGGAAGAATATATGTCTTCAAAATACAAATCCTCACAGAAAAAATAATGTTATATGATAACGTTACAACTTGTTTTGAAAATTATGGCATTAAATGTCTCTGTAATACAAATTTTCGAATGGATTATTTTGAACAAATGACTAAACAAAAATTCAAATTTTCCTTTTTTACAGTAGGAAATGTAACCACTTTTCTTGAAAGAATATATGGGAGAGACAATTTAAAACATCCGATATGGTCTTTGTCAGTACACACAACAACACCGGAAGAGTCCGTTATGGTTTTGAGAATCTTAAACGTGAAATTTTGTAATGGATGTAAGAAAGAAATAATAGGAGATGGTATACCTTCGTCTTACCATACTGGATCGCTAAAAATTGTTTCAAACAATCCTCCTTCAGTTCAATATTTTGATAATACAGGACGTGAGTTGTTTCAGAGTATAAGCAAAAGTAATAATTTTGTAGCAACGGCTGCCTACTATCTCTATTGTGCATTAAGTGATGATGAGTATCCCTTATGTAATTTATATGGGAAATGTTTTTGTAATGAAAATTACCGATGGAATTATATTTTATCTGTTCTGAAGAAAAGCTTCAAACCTAAGATGTCACAATCAAAAATTGAAGATGCAGTTCATTTTATATATGGAGATAAACCATACTTTTTAAACATAACAAATAAGGAAAATAATCAATATCATATTGTTATATCAAATTTAAAATTTTGATGTTTCAAAGAACGAGGTTCAATGAATATTCTTTATGATCAGGAAAAATGTTGTATTCAAGTACAATTTTTAGATGTTTATGGAAACATTTTACCAACTTCTTGGTTTAAATTATTCGATGAATATTATTATATCCAAATTGGTATTCGCAAAGTTATTACTCCCATAATGTTATTAGCATTTGTAAGTCATTATTATTATTTTGTATTTAGGGATTTTGAAGTTGGCATGTATTGTTCGTTCTTCAAATGGATTAATGATGAAAATAGTGATAATATAGATTATAATTATGATACAGAGGCAAGTAACGACTACAAAGAATATGGAAGTAGTGATTATGAAAGTAGTGATGAAATATTTGTTTAATAAAAAGAATATATATATATATTTTTTCAGTTTTTTATTAATTTTATTTAAAATAAATGTTTATAAAATAAATAAATAATATATAAAATGACTTTGAGTGACTTTTTGTTTGTTTTATTTTTATATAAAATATCGAATTTAACTATAAAGGGGAAAATATTATTTCAGTTTTCTTAAATTTTATCTCAAATTATAAAGTAACTATGAATATTTTAATCAAAATGTATATTTTGTTTTTTTTATTTTAAATATAAATAAAAAATTATACATAAAATTAATAATATTATATATTTAATATCTATGATAAATAAAATTATGTTTATAAAATTAACAAAACTTAAACATCAAAAATTTTATATTATATAGAAAGGTTTATAAGTTTTATTTTGCAATAAAATTTGGAAAAATATATAAATCCATAAAGAATTAATTGATTCTCTTCTTTTTTTTTGCCTTAATTAAAAAAAAAAAAATACAAAATTTGGAGTTATAAATAAAATTTGATGTCTTATTTGGGAAACTATTCAAGATCTGATTTGCCTAATAAGCCAATGAATGGTCCACCACCGGCTTATGGTCCACCACAGGGTCCCCACTGACCACAGGCTGGTGGTCAACCCCATTTTTTTCCACAAAATATTTTTTATGGATGAGATACCATATCTAAAAAAAAAAAAAAAAGAATGATGTGCTGTTACACTGCCCCTAGATATCATTCGGTTCCCAAGAGTTCAACTTAATCAAACCAGAAATGCTGCTCTTCAAATCAAGGGTCTTAAAATGTTGAATGCCGTTCCCAATCATATCAAAGACTGTACCTCTCCCAACTAGTTTAAGAAAAAAAATGTAAAGTGAGTATAATAAGAGTTTTGGTGAACTTTTGGGATTCCTGTGTGTGTGTGTGTGTGTGTGTGTGTGTCTTTGTGTCTTTGTGTGTGTGTGTGTGTGTGTGTGTGTGTGTGTGTCTTTGTGTGTGTGTCTTTGTGTGTGTGTGTCTTTGTGTCTTTGTGTGTGTGTGTGTGTGTGTGTGTGTGTCTTTGTGTGTGTGTGTGTCTTTGTGTCTTTGTGTGTGTGTGTCTTTGTGTTTTTGTGTGTGTGTGTGTCTTTGTGTGTGTCTTTGTGTCTGTGTCTTTGTGTGTGTGTGTCTTTGTGTCTTTGTGTGTGTCTTTGTGTGTGTCTTTGTGTCTTTGTGTGTGTCTTTGTGTGTGTGTGTGTGTCTTTATGTGTGTGTAAGTGTGTGTGTGTGTGTGTAAGTGTGTGTGTGTGCGTCGTTGTGTGTGTGTCTTTATGTGTGTTTAAGTGTGTGTGTCTTTGTGTCTTTGTGTCTTTGTGTCTTTGTGTGTGTGTGTGTGTGTGTGTGTCTGCGTGTGCGTGTGTGTGTGTCTTTGTGTGTGTCTTTGTGTGTGTGTGTGTCTTGGTGTGTGTAAGTGTGTGTGTCTTTGTGTGTGTGTGTGTGTCTTTGTGTGTCTTTGTGTGTGTGTGTGTGTGTGTCTGCGTGTGCGTGTGTGTGTGTCTTTGTGTGTATAAGTGTGTGTGTCTTGGTGTCTTTGTGCGTCTTTGTGTGTGTGTGTGTCTTTGTGTGTGTAAGTGTGTGTGTCTTTGTGTGGGTGTGGGTGTGTGTCTTTGTGTGTCTTTGTGTGTGTGTCTTTGTGTGTGTGTGTGTGTGTGTGTGTGTGTGTGTGTCTTTGTGTGTGTGTGTGTGTGTGTCTTTGTGTGTCTTTGTGTGTGTGTGGGTGTGTGTCTTTGTGTGTCTTTGTGTGTGTGTGTGTCTTTGTGTGTGTCTTTGTGTGTGTAAGTGTGTGTGTCTTTGTGTGTGTGTGGGTGTGTGTCTTTGTGTGTCTTTGTGTGTGTGTGGGTGTGTGTCTTTGTGTGTCTTTGTGTGCGTGTGTGTGTGTCTTTGTGTGTGTAAGTGTGTGTGTCTTGGTGTCTTTGTGTGTGTGTGTGTGTGTGTCTTTGTGTGTGTAAGTGTGTGTGTGTGTGTCTTTGTGTGTGTAAGTGTGTGTGTGTGTGTCTTTGTGTGTATAAGTGTTTGTGTCTTTGTGTCTTTGTGTGTGTGTGTAAGTGTGTGTGTATGTTTTTGTATAAAAAAAAGATGAATAAAAAGGATAAACTTTCAATTAACATACAAATCGAACATATAAATAATGAGAAGTTTAACATTAAAAAAACCCCTGGATTATATTATTTTCCCCTGAGATTTAATCTAGCAAGACAATTATTTATAGCTGATAAATTATATTATAATAATAATATCGATGATTCTCATATTACTTTTACTTATCCAAACAATCTTAGCAGAAGTCAATTAATATATCATAAAATTTATGACATGTCAGGACTAACAGCTGATAATAAATTTGTCTGGTATGAAAGATTTTTCACGCAAATTCATAATCAAAATATTTTATATGAAGAGGATGATCAGGATTTTTCACTTTCAGTGTATTCTAGAACTCATTCCCCTTTTAAATTTGAAAAAACCAAAATGATACTTTTTATCAACGAGGTTGTGTATTTAATGTTGTTTCTTTTAGATGGGGTAAGAGATATTACCCAAAGTTTAAAAGAAAGTTCATTAAGGGAGTATATTATTAATAATTGTATAAATTATCAAAAAGTATTAAAAGCAAATAAAAAAAACTCTTAAAACTATTGATATGTACATTTGTATTGATGATGTAATTAAATATGATGAGCTTATCATTGAGCATCTTATTAAATATTTTGAAAAAGATAAAAATTGGTCCGAAAGAAAACATATATCATTATCCACTGCATGGCATATGCATTGTGAGTTATTACAAGAATTTAGTATAATTAAAGAAAATAAAATGATTATATCAATACCAAGACTTGCAAAATTTAATTTACAACTTTTACCCGATTATCAAATAACTAAAGTGATAGCTTATCTTCCACAACAAAGCGGACATAAATATATTTGGCACAATCAGTACCAAAATTATTATATTTATAACAATGGGATTATTATTAAAAAGAGGAAGGCGTTGGATGAGATGGAGGAGGGAGGTTTGGAGGATGTGGAGGATGAAGCGGAACAGGCGTTGGAAGATCAAGTGGATCAAGATATGGAGGAGGTAGTGGAAGAGATTGATGATGCTGGAGAGGAAGAGGAGGAATATATTTGTTCAACATACCATGGTGCACGGCTTCGGGCTGAGAGAATATGATGGAGTCTGGTGGGATGATCGGTGATCATGAGTCTACCACAAAGACACACACACACACAAACACACACACACATTCTGACACACACACACACACAAACACACACACACACAAAGACACACATATACAAAGTCACACACATACAAAGTCACACACATAAAGACACACACACACACACACATAAAGACACCAAGACACACACACAAAGACACAAAGACACACACACACACAAAGACACACACACTTACACACACAAAGACACACACACACACAAAGACACAAAGACACACAAGAGGTTCCAGGTGGTCTTCACAATAGAACAGGGTGAGGTCACTGTGCTAGGAGAAAGGGAGGTAAACCAGGCGGCCTTGGAGGAGTTCGAAATTACGAGAGAGGAGGTCAAGAGACACCTGCTGGATCTGGATGTTAGAAAGGCTGTTGGTCCAGATGGGATCTCACCATGGGTACTGAAAGAGTGTGCAGAGGCACTTTGCCTGCCACTCTCCATAGTGTATAGTAAGTCACTAGAGACGGGAGACCTACCAGAAATATGGAAGACGGCGAATGTGGTCCCAATATACAAAAAGGGCGACAGATAAGAGGCACTGAACTACAGGCCAGTGTCCTTGACTTGTATACCATGCAAGGTGATGGAGAAGATCGTGAGAAAAAACCTGGTAACACATCTGGAGAGAAGGGACAAATCGCCAACATGGATTCAGGGAGGGTAAATCTTGCCTTACAGGCTTGATAGAATTCTACGATCAGGTGACACAGATTAAGCAAGAAAGAGAGGGCTGGGCGGACTGTATTTTCTTGGATTGTCGGAAAGCCTTTGACACAGTACCACATAAGAGGCTGGTACATAAGCTGGAGAGACAGGCAGGTGTAGCTGGTAAGGTGCTTCAGTGGATAAGGGAGTATATAAGCAATAGGAAGCAGAGAGTTACGGTGAGGGGTGAGACCTCCGATTGGCGTGAAGTCACCAGTGGAGTCCCACAAGGCTCTCCCAGAGGGTATCGATTCATTTCTCTCAATGTTTGCGACAATCCTGGAGTATGCAGCCCCAGCATGGAGTCCATATCTAGTCAAGGATAAGACTAAACTGGAAAAGGTTCAAAGGTTTGCCACCAGACTAGTAATCGAGCTGAGAGGTATGAGCTACGAGGAGAGACTACGGGAATTAAACCTCACTTCGCTGGAAGACAGAAGAGCTAGGGGGGAGGGACATAATCACCACATTTATGACAGAGCCCGATAGGCTCATGAATCTGTACACCTGTTGATTGACGGTTGAGAGGCAGGGCCAAAGAGCCAGAGCTGAACCCCACAAACACAACTAGGTGAGTACACACACACACACACACACACACACACACACACATATATTCTGACACATAAAACGTACTCTCACATAGGAATCATACACACAGGAATCACACACACATTCTCACAAATACACACACACACACACACACACACACACACACACACACACACACACACACACACACACACACACACACACACACACACACACACACTCATTCTTACACACACACACACACACACAAAGACACAAAGACACACACACAAAGACACACACAAAGACACACACACACACACACACACACACACACACACACAAAGACACACACACACACAAAGACACACACACACACACACACACACACACACACACACACACACACACACACACACACACACACACACACACACACACACACACACACACACACACACACACACACATATTCTGACACATAAAACGTACTCTCACATAGGAATCATACACACACACACACACATATATTCTGACACATAAAACGTATTCTCACACAGGAATCACACACACATTCTCACAAATACACACACACACACACACACACACACACACACACACACACACACACACACACACACACATACTCATTCTTACACACACACACACACACACAAAGACACAAAGACACACACACAAAGACACACACAAAGACACACAAAGACACACACACACACACACACATACTCATTCTTACACACACACACACACATACTCATTCTTACACACACACACACACATACTCATTCTTACACACACACACACACACAAAGACACACACACACACACACAAAGACACACACAAAGACACACACACACAAAGACACAAAGACACACACACACACTAGTGAAAATCCTCTCGTTGGCTCCACCCACTTCACCCGTGATTGGTGCTCCATCAAGCCAATCACAGCAGACCGGCCACACAGTTACCACGACTCACATACCAAACACTTATTTGTTTTTAAACAGTAAAATTAACTCTTTTTTAATACTTATTTAAAAAAGAAAGAATAGCTCATGACAGAATTGATGATAAAAGAAATTGACCATGGTCTTCAGCCTTTTATTCACATCACCCAAAGTTTGGTTGATGAAAATAAATCTTTTTTAAATACAAATAAGTATCTGACAGATTTGACAGAAAACATTAAATTGTCAAATCTTCATCACCCAGCCAAATCTTTTATTAATTCTATCAATGAAAACCTAAATTTTAAATCCCAAAATGATTTTAATAAAATTATGAAAAATATTTTGCATGGTGATGTAGAATCCCCTATTCTAAATATTATAGAAAACAAAGCTCTTAAACAACATATGTTAAAAAAATACCCATTTAAACTCTATGAAGAACACATTAACAATGTAAATAAACTTGCCCAAGATCTTGGGTTTGAAAACGAAACTCAATTTCTTGAATATTTAGAAAGTAATCCTTCACCAACTGATTCCAAATTAACTAAAATTTTTAACACTATGACCAAATGGGCTGGTAAACATAAAAGTTTGATATTGAAATCTGCGATAATATTAGGTGTAGGTGTTGCTTTTCTTGAATATTTGAACAAATACAATCGGAAGAACAGTGGTTGTTTTAGATACCATGTTGGAAAAGGACATTCCCTAAAAAAAGAAGTATATTTGACCAGATTTTGTAAATTCCCTATCAATCGGGTTGATTATATTAACTATGACATACTAAATGATAATACTCATCCATTGTTCAATAAAAAAGTCTGGAACTGTCAATTTGATATTCCAAATTCTGCAGAAACCCAAAACATATTAAATTTGGGTTGTAAGGGAATATGTTGTCCCCATAACTACAATTATCTTTCACAATTTGTCAAGGGTTATGAACCTATTTCTAATTTAGAAAATAAAGAAATATTTTATATATATAAATGTGAACAGGGAACAATTTTAAGAAATATTGCCGAAATTTTAGGAGATGGTATTGGTGAAGTGATTCAAGGCATTGGGCAATCTGATATATGGCAATTTATATTGAAATCAATTAAAAATATTGGCTGGGTTATACTTTTAATTTTATTATTAATAATAATGTTAGGCCCATTGATAATGGTGATCAAATAGCGACATATGAGTGCACTAATGGGTGGTGTAGTGTATGGTGCATTGATGTAATAATATACAATATTTACTCACTGAGCTTATTTGCAAAGAAAATGTTTAACTACCATTGCAACATTCATTAACATATTTCATAAATAATTCTCGAGGTAACCCACCATATTCATATGCAATGTATATGAAGGATATACCCCAGGGGACCTCTGTTATATGTCCATCAATATTTCGTAAAATTTTCCATGATTTTAAATTTTCTTTTTCCTTTTCTAAAAAGGAAATTTTATATTGAACTTCAACACTGTAATGGGAATAAATTTCTGATGATTGTGGTAGCGGTGGTTGTGGTGGTGGTGGTGGTGGTGGTAGTGGTGGTGGCGGTGGTGGTGGTGGTGGTGGTGGTGGTGGTGGTGGAGCTAATTGATAAAAATATTTTGAAGGAAAATCATAAACGTAACATGAAGAAGGTGGAATTACATAAATTGAATGTGGCACTGAAGTCATATAATAAGGTACAATCATATATTGAGTTGTTTGTAATGGTATTTGTGGAATGGTTGGTTGATAATAATAATCATTTCGATGACACCCATATTCTTCACAACCACCACCACTATTCCAACTTTCAGCATCACCATTTACTCCAGCTTCCACCATGATTCCTCTCAGTATTCTGGTAAATGAATTCTCAAATTTCTTTATTATATTGATCAATATTAAAAAAAATAAATAAATACTCTTAACATTTTCGTAATGAAAACTGTTACTGTCTCTGATATTGCAATTGCAACTTACATAGTACATCGTATATCACAACGAAAAACAATGGAGATTCTTCAACAAAGAAATGGAAGTAAGTATTTTAAAAATATTATCATTAAGAATATACCATGGAAAAATATTCCTCCCAATTTCCCCAAAGCTTTCTTAGATGAAAATCCTAACGACTTTGAAGTTAAATTCACAACGCTAGGTTGTAACATGCTAAAATGTTATTATGATGTAAAAACTGCTTGTCAGCCCGGATCTGGATCAGCTATTTTAATAAACGAACGTGAATATGCCTGTAGTGAAGCATGTTATGCTGTTCATAATGAGGTCCTTGAATTTCTTCAAGAAAGATTTGGTAATGATTTAAAATCTATTCTAAACAATACAGAAACAGACAATCATTATTTCTCGAAACCTATTCCCGTTGAAACTTGGTCGATTAATGTCAAAGAATCTAACGAAAATTATTGTGGTGTACAGTTGTCTGCACTTAAAACATTGGCTCTAAGACCTTCAAGTCGATGGAGTCCTTCTAATGAAAACGATTTACAATCTTATCAAAAGAACCCCATTGCCTATGCCAAGAATACAAATACATATCAACTGAGAAAAGCTGTTGCTGGCTTAATCGATGCTCCACCATTGACATGGAATATTCAGCAACAGAATATAAACTTTAACTCAATCTATTGTAAATTCTTTCATAAATACTACGATAGCCAGTCAGATCAATGCCATAGTCATGTCCACCGCCAGATATTAGGTTTTATATTTGGCAATCAAGTTATCAACCAATTAACCGATGGTGAATTAGTGGACTTACTTAATCCAACATCAGGAATGAGTATGATTCTTATGGATAAATTGAACAAACAAAATTATATGGATGTTGACAGAGGTTATATTGAAACAGTTGTTCCACAGTCAATACTCGAAAAAGAACAATTTGTTGACGAAGCGGATATAGTAGTATCCTCCGAAAATGTATCATTTATTGAACAGTATACTACTACAACTACTAATTTCATAGATGTTATAATAACACGTTTAGAATCTGAGTTTTCCGATTTATTATCATTAATAAAAGATGAGGCTATTACTATAACCGAAATTGAAGTTACAACTCGAGTGCCTAAGATAATTTCAAGACTGTTAAAATATTTCTCCGAAAACATTCTTCATGATGCTCTTCAAGAATTATTATCTGTAATTATGGTAGAAGCTTCATCTCAACAAATGATTATTCAACTTTTGGCGATGATCATTCGATCATCTATGGTTGAAATGAGCATTCAATTTTCAATACGGCTTTTATCCGTTATATCTTCGTCTTTATCCCTTGTTTTATCTGTGGGATTAGTGTTGTTACCATTAGAATTATATTTATCAATAGGTAATATTGGTGGGTACAATAATGAAATAACTCATGCTGCATTAGAAAACCTTCGCCATAAAATAATTAATCAATTGTTAGAACAAGATATAAACTTTGGACAATATATTAAATTGGGGCCTCCACAGTCTATAACCACACCACAAATAACACCAGATATGATATATTTATCTGCCATAAATGAAATAATACGCATTTATCCCCAATGTATAAACATAATTGGTATGGATGGAACTACCACAAATTCTTTAGAAGAGAACAAGATGATTTTAAGCCTGCTTAGTCAGTTTGATGTAAACAGCCTTGGTCAAGCAATTACTCACAAGATTAATTCTAAAACCTATGATAGAGATTCTAAAGTGATAGATATGAGTAATTATATCATTAATGAAGCTAAATATAAACATTATCCCATTCAAACTGCAGATTTGGAATTACAAGAAGTAGAAAATTTAATTTCAAATTCTAAAAGGGATATATTAATTTTATGTTTAGCTTTGATATTTTTAATTGTCAGTCTGTTCCTCTTTCTCTTCAAGAAGCAACTTTATTCTTTTTATACACTAGGCATAAGTAATTGTTTTTATATATATTGGTCTCTTTCTACAGCTTGGTTAAATTAAAAGCCATAATAAAAATATTATTGAGTGTGTGTGTGTGTGTGTGTGTGTGTCTGTGTATGTGTGTACATCCGGTGGTATTCTGAGGCCCCAAAAATAACAACTTGGACCATTTTTATATAAAGAGCTTCACACCAACAGAGAGATCAGACAAGACTCAATTCGTCTCGTTGATAGAGCCGGTGCCTGTCTGGGTGTACGTCTTTATGCTGAGTCCAGTCCCATTCCCTTTTTTAATTCTACTAACTCCAAACGTTTTAATGAGTAAATGTCCTCCATTGTACAAGGTGAGCTTGTCATATGTGGCAAAGACCTCGATCCCCTTCACATATTAAACATATGGAATGGTATCCGTATGGATAGTTCCCTTCCCAAAATTAACATGTCATTGTTCACTCTGAACAAAATCGACCCAAATGAGTTTCCCTTAACTCAATCTACCCCAGACCTTTCCCCCCCCCAAAAAAACACCAACATCAAAAAGACATCATCAGATGATAATGATCTTAACCCACCCTTCAAGAAAAGAAAGAAAAATGCCATCAGAAGTAGGTTTGGAATGGTGAACCGAGACGATGAAGATTCATCTGAAGATTCATCTGAAGATTCATCTGAAGAATCATCTGAAGAATCATCTGAAGATTCATCTGAAGATTCCTCCTCGGAATACTCTGATGAGGGGTCCCTCTCATTGATCAAGTAAGTAATGACATTTCTCATAAATATTGGTGTTGGCGTTATGGTGTGTTAACTCAATGGCTCCCTGAAGTCCATTGGGCCAAATATTATATACAGTATCGGATAACATAATACTCGCCGGAGCTTCGAGACCTGAGCTCTTCGTCGCTGGCCACTAGATTGTCCTCAATGAATAAAAAGGATGTGATAGCTCCTTACTCCCTCAGTCTACCTCGTAGTTCACGCCCAGTGACAACATGTGTTTAAATCCTTGAAGAAATCCATTCAGTATAGTGAGTGAAGTCGTATTCTCGTCGTTCCTTCTTAAGGGTTATAGTATTAATTTGTTTTGTTTTTTTTGTTTTTTTTTTTGTGTGTGTAATTTTTGTAATTTTTTGGATGAATAATTGTCTAAAATTTAATTTTATGGAATGCCTAGGGATGTAAAAATTACAATGTAAAATTTACCAGCAATGAATATTGTTTCTCAATGATCATAGTTTTTTTTTTTTTTTTTTTTTAAGTTTGGATGTTTATAGACTAATTTAATAATGGTCTGATTGTAACAACCTAAAAAAATTTCAGGACCCCAGTACTAAGCGGCTCATCAATCATCTGAACATGGCGCATGTTGGACCTGACACACAGTCCTCTTCCAACCCAAGAAACTGTCACTCAGGCAGTTGTCTAGAGGCTGGGTTTGTGCCCCGGGGCAGTGACAATGGACAACAGCAACCATCTCAACATAACTTTTCTCAGTCCCAACATACTCAAGGGCACATCAAAGATGTCGCTGGTGGATGCCATGAAGGCATGGACGATGGGGCAATGGGCGAGACGCAGGGACAAAAAGTGTGTGAATGTGGCACTGTGGGGGGGGGGAGGCTCTCATCTCCTGGCGATGCCCACATCAACACACTCTTGAGTGGTTAGATGAACAATTCCATCAACAACAACAAAAAATACAGCAACAACATCAAAAAAATAACATTTTGGGGAGTAGGGATGATGAAAGAGATGCAGATTCTGCCCAGACCACTAGTAATGGAAAGAAGGTTCGTTCTCCACGTTTCAGTGACTATTGTGAGGGTCAGTCAGCTCCATCCAACACTCAGGCTAATCCCAAGGTTGTAAGCATTGACTCGTCGTTTTACCAGTTCCTGAAGTTGGCACCCCCCGGTTTAGCCTACTACCCTCCTCTTAACAATGATCATGCAATGACAGCAGATGGAAATGAGGTTGATGATGTACAACCGATCGATCTCTCCCTTAAATCTAAATCATCAGCATCGCCAAAACTAACCTCTGTACAGTCAGCTCCATCCAACACTCAGGCTAATCCCAAGGTTGTAAGCATTGACTCGTCGTTTCTTAACAATGATCATGCAATGAGAGCAGATGGAAATGAGGTTGATGATGTACAACCGATCGATCTCTCCCTTAAATCTAAACCATCAGCATCACCAAAACTAACCTCTGTACAGTCAGCTCCATCCAACACTCAGGCTAAGTCCCTGAAGTTGGCACCCCCCGGTTTAGCCTACTACTCTGCTCTTAACAATGGTCATGCAATGAGAGCAGATGGAAATGAGGTTGATGATGACGAACACAGATTCATATGTGATATTTGCCAAAAAGTATATAAGCGAAAAGAAGCCTTAACAGAACACCGTCGACTCCATACAGGGGAGAAGCCTTTTGAATGTGACAAGTGTTTCAAGAGGTTCTCTTACAGGGGTTCCCATTCTAGACATAAACAGAAACACTGTCCAGTTTTACACTGTTTTACTTTCTTCAAGTTCATCCAGGAGTTCTCGTCTAATAACAATTTTAAGGGACCTATGAACTTTGTATAGGACACTTCATTTTGTATTTTTTCCAGTCTATCAATACTTTTGCCATTCTGTAGGACCAAAGCTGGTACATGATAGTCTATCAGAGACCTTTATACGCTAAATACATCATTCTTACTATTCTAATATTAACACCATATTTCGGGCTGTACCCCACTACAGTTCTGAGAGCCTTGAGTCTGTCTCTACATTGTTGATGTAACTTATTGATTGCAGTTGAGGTACAAGGGACAGAGACTCCAAGGTATTTGAAAGAAGAGACATAGTCTATTGGTATGTCCCATCACTTAACCTATTTTCACTAATTGTAATATTTTTGGTATAAAAATTAGTACTTGCAAACTCAAAATATATGCAATAAGTCCTAAATCAGGCTTAATATATAAGATCAACGAAAAATGTTGTTTTTAATATAAATTATTGTTTTTAATATAAATTATAAAAATCAATGTGTTTTCATAATAATAAATATCCCATTGGAAACTGGAAACAATTTCGATATTGAAGGGTTGGTTAGGTACTGTTACTAAAAGTATAATAGACTCAAAAGCTACACGAAAAACAACGTAGAAATAAATCACCATCGGAATCTTTCACGCAATCCCCAAAGGAATTAAATTTGGTTACAGATTCATTAATTAAAATGGGGGATTGGTAAACCCCACCGGAAGAAGATGGTTCCCTCCTCCCAATCTTGCAGTAACCATAAAATTTATTTCGTGTCATAATACAGTATGAAGGATCAGACTCTTATAATCAGTGAAAATTTTGATGAACTCCTGTCTCAAAGACACGAGTGTGTGTGTGTGTGGCTGTTGTGTTTAGCTAGTGTATGTAGCTAGCTGTTGGGTGTAGCTAGTGGGTGTAGCTAGGGTGTGTAGCTGTTGGGTGTGGCTTGTGTGTGTGTGTGTGTGTGTGGCTGTTGTGTTTAGCTAGTGTGTGTAGCTGTTGGGTGTGGCTTGTGTGTGTGTGTGTGTGTGTGTGGCTGTTGTGTTTAGCTAGTGTATGTAGCTAGCTGTTGGGTGTAGCTAGTGGGTGTAGCTAGTGTGTGTAGCTGTTGGGTGTGACTTGTGTAGCTAGTGTGTGTAGCTGTTGGGTGTGGCTTGTGTGTGTGTGTGTGTGTATGTGTGTGTGTTTGTGTGTGTGTGGCTGTTGTGTTTTGTAGCTAGCTGTTGGGTGTAGCTAGTGTGTTTAGCTGTTGGGTGTGGCTTGTGTGTGTGTGTGTGTGTGTGTGTGGCTGTTGTGTTTTGTAGCTAGCTGTTGGGTGTAGCTAGTGGGTGTAGATAGTGTGTGTAGCTGTTGGGTGTGGCTTGTGTGTGTGTGTGTGTGTGTGTGGCTGTTGTGTTTAGCTAGTGTATGTAGCTAGCTGTTGGGTGTGGCTTGTGTGTGTGTGTGTGTGTGTGTGTGTGTGTGTGTGTGTGTGTGGTTGTTGTGTTTAACTAGTGTATGTAGCTAGCTGTTGGGTGTAGCTAGTGGGTGTAGCTAGTGTGTTTAGCTGTTGGGTGTAGCTAGTGTGTTTAGCTGTTGGGTGTGGCTGGTATGTGTGGCTGGTAGGTGCAGCTTGTGAGTGCAGTTTGTGGGTGCAGCTTGTGGGTTTAGCTGGTGTGTGTAGCTTGTCATGCGACCAGTGGGGCGAGGGTCACCAATGGTCGGTGGGGGTCAACGCCTTTGAAAGTGTTCTATGTTGCTTTTATTGGACAGAATAAACAAAATGTGAAAACTAATAAAATTTATAGAAAATCTAACAAAATTCAAAAGTATATAATAATTTGAAACATTACGAACAAAAAAAAAAGTGAGGTACCACTAGAGGCACCCATTCTCAGTCTGTATCCTTCTGGGACCCAGTGCATTAAACTTCAACACCCACACCCACACCCACACCCACACCCACCACCCACACCCACATCACATACCACACCCACTACAGCCACACCAACATATCACACCCACTCCAGCCAACCCAACATCCACACCAGCCAATCACACCCACACTACACCCACACCAATCTACCAGAAGCCAATCACACCCACTACACCCACACCCACCCACACCAAACCCTCAACCCACAACACCCACACCAACCAACAAAACCCACCACCCACACCCACTACAGCCACACCCACCCACACCAAACCCTCAACCCACAACACCCACACCAACCAACAAAACCCACCACCCACACCCACTACAGCCACACCAACCTACCTCACCCACTCCAGCCAACCCAACATCCACACCAATCTACCACAAGCCAATCACACCCAGTAAAACCACACCAGCCAACCACACCCACACCCACACCAGCTAACCCCACCCATACAAAACCCTCAACCCACAACACCGACACCAGCCAACCACACCAAACCTCAACCCACATCACACCCACACCAGCCAACCACACCCACCACCCACACCCACCCACACCAAACCCTCAACCCACATCACACCCACACCAGCCAACCACACCCACCACCCACACCCACCCACACCAAACTCTCAACCCACATCACACCCACACCAGCCAACCACACCCACCACCCACACCCACCCACACCAAACTCTCAACCCACATCACACCCACACCAGCCAACCACACCCACCACCCACATCCACATCACATCCCACACCCACAACACATCCACATCACATACCACATCCACAACACATCCACATTACATACCACACCCACAACATATCCACATCACATACCACACC
>NC_091168.1:47741376-47761174 GCF_040958095.1 Procambarus clarkii | reverse complement strand
GGGTTGTGGTGTGGCTGGGGTTGTGGTGTGGCTGGGGTTGTGGTGTGGGGGGTTGTGGTGTGGCTGGGGTTGTGGTGTGGCTGGGGTTGTGGTTGGCTGGGGTTGTGGTGTGGCTGGGGTTGTGGTGGGCTGGGGTTGTGGATGGTGTGGCTGGGGTTGTGGTGTGGCTGGGGTTGTGGTGTGGCTGGGGTTGTGGATGGTGGCTGGGGTTGTGGTGTGGCTGGGGTTGTGGTATGGCTGGGGTTGTGGTGTGGCTGGGGTTGTGGTGTGGCTGGGGTTGTGGGATGGTGTAGCTGGAGTGGGGTGGCTGGGGGTGGTAGTGTTGCCGGCGTGGCGTGGCTGGAGTGGGGTGGTAGTGAAACTGTGATAGTCTTAGGGGTGTGTGGGTGTAGTGGATGTGGTGGAGTTTTGTTGTTAGAGTGGGTGTGGTGGGTGTGATGGGGTGTTGTAGGTGGTGTGGGTGTAGAGGGTGTGGTGGGTGTCGTGGATGGTGGGTGTGGGTGTTGTGGGTTGGTGTGGCTGTAGTGGGTGTGGTATGTGATGTGGATGTGTTGTAGGTGTGGTATGTGATGTGGATATGTTGTGGGTGTGGTATGTAATGTGGATGTGTTGTGGATGTGGTATGTGATGTGGATGTGTTGTGGGTGTGGGATGTGATGTGGATGTGGGTGGTGGGTGTGGTTGGCTGGTGTGGGTGTGATGTGGGTTGAGAGTTTGGTGTGGGTGGGTGTGGGTGGTGGGTGTGGTTGGCTGGTGTGGGTGTGATGTGGGTTGAGAGTTTGGTGTGGGTGGGTGTGGGTGGTGGGTGTGGTTGGCTGGTGTGGGTGTGATGTGGGTTGAGGGTTTGGTGTGGGTGGGTGTGGGTGGTGGGTGTGGTTGGCTGGTGTGGGTGTGATGTGGGTTGAGGGTTTGGTGTGGTTGGCTGGTGTCGGTGTTGTGGGTTGAGGGTTTTGTATGGGTGGGGTTAGCTGGTGTGGGTGTGGGTGTGGTTGGCTGGTGTGGTTTTACTGGGTGTGATTGGCTTGTGGTAGATTGGTGTGGATGTTGGGTTGGCTGGAGTGGGTGAGGTAGGTTGGTGTGGCTGTAGTGGGTGTGGGTGGTGGGTTTTGTTGGTTGGTGTGGGTGTTGTGGGTTGAGGGTTTGGTGTGGGTGGGTGTGGCTGTAGTGGGTGTGGGTGGTGGGTTTTGTTGGTTGGTGTGGGTGTTGTGGGTTGAGGGTTTGGTGTGGGTGGGTGTGGGTGTAGTGGGTGTGATTGGCTTCTGGTAGATTGGTGTGGGTGTAGTGTGGGTGTGATTGGCTGGTGTGGATGTTGGGTTGGCTGGAGTGGGTGTGATATGTTGGTGTGGCTGTAGTGGGTGTGGTATGTGATGTGGGTGTGGGTGGTGGGTGTGGGTGTGGGTGTGGGTGTGGGTGTTGAGGTTTAATGCACTGGGTCCCAGAAGGATACAGACTGAGAATGGGTGCCTCTAGTGGTACCTCACTTTTTTTTTTGTTCGTAATGTTTCAAATTATTATATACTTTTGAATTTTGTTAGATTTTCTATAAATTTTATTAGTTTTCACATTTTGTTTATTCTGTCCAATAAAAGCAACATAGAACACTTTCAAAGGCGTTGACCCCCACCGACCATTGGTGACCCTCGCCCCACTGGTCGCATGACAAGCTACACACACCAGCTAACCCACAAGCTGCACCCACAAACTGCACTCACAAGCTGCACCTACCAGCCACACATACCAGCCACACCCAACAGCTAAACACACTAGCTACACCCAACAGCTAAACACACTAGCTACACCCACTAGCTACACCCAACAGCTAGCTACATACACTAGTTAAACACAACAACCACACACACACACACACACACACACACACACACACACACAAGCCACACCCAACAGCTAGCTACATACACTAGCTAAACACAACAGCCACACACACACACACACACACACAAGCCACACCCAACAGCTACACACACTATCTACACCCACTAGCTACACCCAACAGCTAGCTACAAAACACAACAGCCACACACACACACACACACACACACAAGCCACACCCAACAGCTAAACACACTAGCTACACCCAACAGCTAGCTACAAAACACAACAGCCACACACACACAAACACACACACATACACACACACACACACACAAGCCACACCCAACAGCTACACACACTAGCTACACAAGTCACACCCAACAGCTACACACACTAGCTACACCCACTAGCTACACCCAACAGCTAGCTACATACACTAGCTAAACACAACAGCCACACACACACACACACACAAGCCACACCCAACAGCTACACACACTAGCTAAACACAACAGCCACACACACACACACACACACAAGCCACACCCAACAGCTACACACCCTAGCTACACCCACTAGCTACACCCAACAGCTAGCTACATACACTAGCTAAACACAACAGCCACACACACACACACTCGTGTCTTTGAGACAGGAGTTCATCAAAATTTTCACTGATTATAAGAGTCTGATCCTTCATACTGTATTATGACACGAAATAAATTTTATGGTTACTGCAAGATTGGGAGGAGGGAACCATCTTCTTCCGGTGGGGTTTACCAATCCCCCATTTTAATTAATGAATCTGTAACAAAATTTAATTCCTTTGGGGATTGCGTGAAAGATTCCGATGGTGATTTATTTCTACGTTGTTTTTCGTGTAGCTTTTGAGTCTATTATACTTTTAGTAACAGTACCTAACCAACCCTTCAATATCGAAATTGTTTCCAGTTTCCAATGGGATATTTATTATTATGAAAACACATTGATTTTTATAATTTATATTAAAAACAATAATTTATATTAAAAACAACATTTTTCGTTGATCTTATATATTAAGCCTGATTTAGGACTTATTGCATATATTTTGAGTTTGCAAGTACTAATTTTTATACCAAAAATATTACAATTAGTGAAAATAGGTTAAGTGATGGGACATACCAATAGACTATGTCTCTTCTTTCAAATACCTTGGAGTCTCTGTCCCTTGTACCTCAACTGCAATCAATAAGTTACATCAACAATGTAGAGACAGACTCAAGGCTCTCAGAACTGTAGTGGGGTACAGCCCGAAATATGGTGTTAATATTAGAATAGTAAGAATGATGTATTTAGCGTATAAAGGTCTCTGATAGACTATCATGTACCAGCTTTGGTCCTACAGAATGGCAAAAGTATTGATAGACTGGAAAAAATACAAAATGAAGTGTCCTATACAAAGTTCATAGGTCCCTTAAAATTGTTATTAGACGAGAACTCCTGGATGAACTTGAAGAAAGTAAAACAGTGTAAAACTGGACAGTGTTTCTGTTTATGTCTAGAATGGGAACCCCTGTAAGAGAACCTCTTGAAACACTTGTCACATTCAAAAGGCTTCTCCCCTGTATGGAGTCGACGGTGTTCTGTTAAGGCTTCTTTTCGCTTATATACTTTTTGGCAAATATCACATATGAATCTGTGTTCGTCATCATCAACCTCATTTCCATCTGCTCTCATTGCATGACCATTGTTAAGAGCAGAGTAGTAGGCTAAACCGGGGGGTGCCAACTTCAGGGACTTAGCCTGAGTGTTGGATGGAGCTGACTGTACAGAGGTTAGTTTTGGCGATGCTGATGGTTTAGATTTAAGGGAGAGATCGATCGGTTGTACATCATCAACCTCATTTCCATCTGCTCTCATTGCATGATCATTGTTAAGAAACGACGAGTCAATGCTTACAACCTTGGGATTAGCCTGAGTGTTGGATGGAGCTGACTGTACAGAGGTTAGTTTTGGTGATGCTGATGATTTAGATTTAAGGGAGAGATCGATCGGTTGTACATCATCAACCTCATTTCCATCTGCTGTCATTGCATGATCATTGTTAAGAGGAGGGTAGTAGGCTAAACCGGGGGGTGCCAACTTCTGGAACTGGTAAAACGACGAGTCAATGCTTACAACCTTGGGATTAGCCTGAGTGTTGGATGGAGCTGACTGACCATCACAATAGTCACTGAAATGTGGAGAACGAACCTTATTTTCATTACTAGTGGTCTGGGCAGAATCTGCATCTCTTTCATCATCCCTACTCGCCAAAATGTTATTTTTTTGATGTTGTTGCTGTATTTTTTGTTGTTGTTGATGGAATTGTTCATCTAACCACTCAAGAGTGTGTTGATGTGGGCATCGCCAGGAGACGAGAGCCTCCCCCCCCCCCCACAGTGCCACATTCACACACTTTTTGTCCCTGCGTCTCGCCCATTGCCCCATCGTCCATGCCTTCATGGCATCCACCAGCGACATCTTTGATGTGCCCTTGAGTATGTTGGGACTGAGAAATGTTATGTTGAGATGGTTGCTGTTGTCCATTGTCACTGCCCCGGGGCACAAACCCAGCCTCTAGACAACTGCCTGAGTGACAGTTTCTTGGGTTGGAAGAGGACTGTGTGTCAGGTCCAACATGCGCCATGTTCAGATGATTGATGAGCCGCTTAGTACTGGGGTCCTGAAATTTTTTTAGGTTGTTACAATCAGACCATTATTAAATTAGTCTATAAACATCCAAACTTAAAAAAAAAAAAAAAAAAAAAACTATGATCATTGAGAAACAATATTCATTGCTGGTCAATTTTACATTGTAATTTTTACATCCCTAGGCATTCCATAAAATTAAATTTTAGACAATTATTCATCCAAAAAATTACAAAAATTACACACACACAAAAAAAAAAAAAAAAAAAAAAACAAATTAATACTATAACCCTTAAGAAGGAACGACGAGAATACGACTTCACTCACTATACTGAATGGATTTCTTCAAGGATTTAAACACATGTTGTCACTGGGCGTGAACTACGAGGTAGACTGAGGGAGTAAGGAGCTATCACATCCTTTTTATTCATTGAGGACAATCTAGTGGCCAGCGACGAAGAGCTCAGGTCTCGAAGCTCCGGCGAGTATTATGTTATCCGATACTGTATATAATATTTGGCCCAATGGACTTCAGGGAGCAATTGAGTTAACACACCATAACGCCAACACCAATATTTATGAGAAATGTCATTACTTACTTGATCAATGAGAGGGACCCCTCATCAGAGTATTCCGAGGAGGAATCTTCAGATGAATCTTCAGATGATTCTTCAGATGATTCTTCAGATGAATCTTCAGATGAATCTTCAGATGAATCTTCATCGTCTCGGTTCACCATTCCAAACCTACTTCTGATGGCATTTTTCTTTCTTTTCTTGAAGGGTGGGTTAAGATCATTATCATCTGATAATGTCTTTTTGATGTTGGTGTTTTTTTTGGGGGGGGAAAGGTCTGGGGTAGATTGAGTTAAGGGAAACTCATTTGGGTCGATTTTGTTCAGAGTGAACAATGACATGCTAATTTTGGGAAGGGAACTATCCATACGGATACCATTCCATATGTTTAATATGTGAAGGGGATCGAGGTCTTTGCCACATATGACAAGCTCACCTTGTACAATGGAGGACATTTACTCATTAAAACGTTTGGAGTTAGTAGAATTAAAAAAGGGAATGGGACTGGACTCAGCATAAAGACGTACACCCAGACAGGCACCGGCTCTATCAACGAGACGAATTGAGTCTTGTCTGATCTCTCTGTTGGTGTGAAGCTCTTTATATAAAAATGGTCCAAGTTGTTATTTTTGGGGCCTCAGAATACCACCGGATGTACACACATACACAGACACACACACACACACACACACACACACACACTCAATAATATTTTTATTATGGCTTTTAATTTAACCAAGCTGTAGAAAGAGACCAATATATATAAAAACAATTACTTATGCCTAGTGTATAAAAAGAATAAAGTTGCTTCTTGAAGAGAAAGAGGAACAGACTGACAATTAAAAATATCAAAGCTAAACATAAAATTAATATATCCCTTTTAGAATTTGAAATTAAATTTTCTACTTCTTGTAATTCCAAATCTGCAGTTTGAATGGGATAATGTTTATATTTAGCTTCATTAATGATATAATTACTCATATCTATCACTTTAGAATCTCTATCATAGGTTTTAGAATTAATCTTGTGAGTAATTGCTTGACCAAGGCTGTTTACATCAAACTGACTAAGCAGGCTTAAAATCATCTTGTTCTCTTCTAAAGAATTTGTGGTAGTTCCATCCATACCAATTATGTTTATACATTGGGGATAAATGCGTATTATTTCATTTATGGCAGATAAATATATCATATCTGGTGTTATTTGTGGTGTGGTTATAGACTGTGGAGGCCCCAATTTAATATATTGTCCAAAGTTTATATCTTGTTCTAACAATTGATTAATTATTTTATGGCGAAGGTTTTCTAATGCAGCATGAGTTATTTCATTATTGTACCCACCAATATTACCTATTGATAAATATAATTCTAATGGTAACAACACTAATCCCACAGATAAAACAAGGGATAAAGACGAAGATAAAACGGATAAAAGCCGTATTGAAAATTGAATGCTCATTTCAACCATAGATGATCGAATGATCATCGCCAAAAGTTGAATAATCATTTGTTGAGATGAAGCTTCTACCATAATTACAGATAATAATTCTTGAAGAGCATCATGAAGAATGTTTTCGGAGAAATATTTTAACAGTCTTGAAATTATCTTAGGCACTCGAGTTGTAACTTCAATTTCGGTTATAGTAATAGCCTCATCTTTTATTAATGATAATAAATCGGAAAACTCAGATTCTAAACGTGTTATTATAACATCTATGAAATTAGTAGTTGTAGTAGTATACTGTTCAATAAATGATACATTTTCGGAGGATACTACTATATCCGCTTCGTCAACAAATTGTTCTTTTTCGAGTATTGACTGTGGAACAACTGTTTCAATATAACCTCTGTCAACATCCATATAATTTTGTTTGTTCAATTTATCCATAAGAATCATACTCATTCCTGATGTTGGATTAAGTAAGTCCACTAATTCACCATCGGTTAATTGGTTGATAACTTGATTGCCAAATATAAAACCTAATATCTGGCGGTGGACATGACTATGGCATTGATCTGACTGGCTATCGTAGTATTTATGAAAGAATTTACAATAGATTGAGTTAAAGTTTATATTCTGTTGCTGAATATTCCATGTCAATGGTGGAGCATCGATTAAGCCAGCAACAGCTTTTCTCAGTTGATATGTATTTGTATTCTTGGCATAGGCAATGGGGTTCTTTTGATAAGATTGTAAATCGTTTTCATTAGAAGGACTCCATCGACTTGAAGGTCTTAGAGCCAATGTTTTAAGTGCAGACAACTGTACACCACAATAATTTTCGTTAGATTCTTTGACATTAATCGACCAAGTTTCAACGGGAATAGGTTTCGAGAAATAATGATTGTCTGTTTCTGTATTGTTTAGAATAGATTTTAAATCATTACCAAATCTTTCTTGAAGAAATTCAAGGACCTCATTATGAACAGCATAACATGCTTCACTACAGGCATATTCACGTTCGTTTATTAAAATAGCTGATCCAGATCCGGGCTGACAAGCAGTTTTTACATCATAGTAACATTTTAGCATGTTACAACCTAGCGTTGTGAATTTAACTTCAAAGTCGTTAGGATTTTCATCTAAGAAAGCTTTGGGGAAATTGGGAGGAATATTTTTCCATGGTATATTCTTAATGATAATATTTTTAAAATACTTACTTCCATTTCTTTGTTGAAGAATCTCCATTGTTTTTCGTTGTGATATACGATGTACTATGTAAGTTGCAATTGCAATATCAGAGACAGTAACAGTAACAGTTTTCATTACGAAAATGTTAAGAGTATTTATTTATTTTTTTAATATTGATCAATATAATAAAGAAATTTGAGAATTCATTTACCAGAATACTGAGAGGAATCATGGTGGAAGCTGGAGTAAATGGTGATGCTGAAAGTTGGAATAGTGGTGGTGGTTGTGAAGAATATGGGTGTCATCGAAATGATTATTATTATCAACCAACCATTCCACAAATACCATTACAAACAACTCAATATATGATTGTACCTTATTATATGACTTCAGTGCCACATTCAATTTATGTAATTCCACCTTCTTCATGTTACGTTTATGATTTTCCTTCAAAATATTTTTATCAATTAGCTCCACCACCACCACCACCACCACCACCACCACCACCGCCACCACCACTACCACCACCACCACCACCACCACAACCACCGCTACCACAATCATCAGAAATTTATTCCCATTACAGTGTTGAAGTTCAATATAAAATTTCCTTTTTAGAAAAGGAAAAAGAAAATTTAAAATCATGGAAAATTTTACGAAATATTGATGGACATATAACAGAGGTCCCCTGGGGTATATCCTTCATATACATTGCATATGAATATGGTGGGTTACCTCGAGAATTATTTATGAAATATGTTAATGAATGTTGCAATGGTAGTTAAACATTTTCTTTGCAAATAAGCTCAGTGAGTAAATATTGTATATTATTACATCAATGCACCATACACTACACCACCCATTAGTGCACTCATATGTCGCTATTTGATCACCATTATCAATGGGCCTAACATTATTATTAATAATAAAATTAAAAGTATAACCCAGCCAATATTTTTAATTGATTTCAATATAAATTGCCATATATCAGATTGCCCAATGCCTTGAATCACTTCACCAATACCATCTCCTAAAATTTCGGCAATATTTCTTAAAATTGTTCCCTGTTCACATTTATATATATAAAATATTTCTTTATTTTCTAAATTAGAAATAGGTTCATAACCCTTGACAAATTGTGAAAGATAATTGTAGTTATGGGGACAACATATTCCCTTACAGCCCAAATTTAATATGTTTTGGGTTTCTGCAGAATTTGGAATATCAAATTGACAGTTCCAGACTTTTTTATTGAACAATGGATGAGTATTATCATTTAGTATGTCATAATTAATATAATCAACCCGATTGATAGGGAATTTACAAAATCTGGTCAAATATACTTCTTTTTTTAGGGAATGTCCTTTTCCAACATGGTATCTAAAACAACCACTGTTCTTCCGATTGTATTTGTTCAAATATTCAAGAAAAGCAACACCTACACCTAATAATATCGCAGATTTCAATATCAAACTTTTATGTTTACCAGCCCATTTGGTCATAGTGTTAAAAATTTTAGTTAATTTGGAATCAGTTGGTGAAGGATTACTTTCTAAATATTCAAGAAATTGAGTTTCGTTTTCAAACCCAAGATCTTGGGCAAGTTTATTTACATTGTTAATGTGTTCTTCATAGAGTTTAAATGGGTATTTTTTTAACATATGTTGTTTAAGAGCTTTGTTTTCTATAATATTTAGAATAGGGGATTCTACATCACCATGCAAAATATTTTTCATAATTTTATTAAAATCATTTTGGGATTTAAAATTTAGGTTTTCATTGATAGAATTAATAAAAGATTTGGCTGGGTGATGAAGATTTGACAATTTAATGTTTTCTGTCAAATCTGTCAGATACTTATTTGTATTTAAAAAAGATTTATTTTCATCAACCAAACTTTGGGTGATGTGAATAAAAGGCTGAAGACCATGGTCAATTTCTTTTATCATCAATTCTGTCATGAGCTATTCTTTCTTTTTTAAATAAGTATTAAAAAAGAGTTAATTTTACTGTTTAAAAACAAATAAGTGTTTGGTATGTGAGTCGTGGTAACTGTGTGGCCGGTCTGCTGTGATTGGCTTGATGGAGCACCAATCACGGGTGAAGTGGGTGGAGCCAACGAGAGGATTTTCACTAGTGTGTGTGTGTGTCTTTGTGTCTTTGTGTGTGTGTGTCTTTGTGTGTGTCTTTGTGTGTGTGTGTGTGTGTCTTTGTGTGTGTGTGTGTGTGTAAGAATGAGTATGTGTGTGTGTGTGTGTAAGAATGAGTATGTGTGTGTGTGTGTGTGTGTGTGTGTCTTTGTGTGTCTTTGTGTGTGTCTTTGTGTGTGTGTCTTTGTGTCTTTGTGTGTGTGTGTGTGTGTGTAAGAATGAGTATGTGTGTGTGTGTGTGTGTGTGTGTGTGTGTGTGTGTGTGTGTGTGTGTGTGTGTGTGTGTGTATTTGTGAGAATGTGTGTGTGATTCCTGTGTGAGAATACGTTTTATGTGTCAGAATATATGTGTGTGTGTGTGTGTATGATTCCTATGTGAGAGTACGTTTTATGTGTCAGAATATGTGTGTGTGTGTGTGTGTGTGTGTGTGTGTGTGTGTGTGTGTGTGTGTGTGTGTGTGTGTGTGTGTGTGTGTGTGTGTGTGTGTGTGTGTGTGTCTTTGTGTGTGTGTGTGTGTGTGTGTGTGTGTGTGTGTGTGTGTGTGTCTTTGTGTGTGTCTTTGTGTGTGTGTCTTTGTGTCTTTGTGTGTGTGTGTGTGTGTGTAAGAATGAGTGTGTGTGTGTGTGTGTGTGTGTGTGTGTGTGTGTGTGTGTGTGTGTGTGTGTGTGTGTGTATTTGTGAGAATGTGTGTGTGATTCCTGTGTGTATGATTCCTATGTGAGAGTACGTTTTATGTGTCAGAATATATGTGTGTGTGTGTGTGTGTGTGTGTGTGTGTGTACTCACCTAGTTGTGTTTGTGGGGTTCAGCTCTGGCTCTTTGGCCCTGCCTCTCAACCGTCAATCAACAGGTGTACAGATTCATGAGCCTATCGGGCTCTGTCATAAATGTGGTGATTATGTCCCTCCCCCCTAGCTCTTCTGTCTTCCAGCGAAGTGAGGTTTAATTCCCGTAGTCTCTCCTCGTAGCTCATACCTCTCAGCTCGATTACTAGTCTGGTGGCAAACCTTTGAACCTTTTCCAGTTTAGTCTTATCCTTGACTAGATATGGACTCCATGCTGGGGCTGCATACTCCAGGATTGTCGCAAACATTGAGAGAAATGAATCGATACCCTCTGGGAGAGCCTTGTGGGACTCCACTGGTGACTTCACGCCAATCGGAGGTCTCACCCCTCACCGTAACTCTCTGCTTCCTATTGCTTATATACTCCCTTATCCACTGAAGCACCTTACCAGCTACACCTGCCTGTCTCTCCAGCTTATGTACCAGCCTCTTATGTGGTACTGTGTCAAAGGCTTTCCGACAATCCAAGAAAATACAGTCCGCCCAGCCCTCTCTTTCTTGCTTAATCTGTGTCACCTGATCGTAGAATTCTATCAAGCCTGTAAGGCAAGATTTACCCTCCCTGAATCCATGTTGGCGATTTGTCCCTTCTCTCCAGATGTGTTACCAGGTTTTTTCTCACGATCTTCTCCATCACCTTGCATGGTATACAAGTCAAGGACACTGGCCTGTAGTTCAGTGCCTCTTATCTGTCGCCCTTTTTGTATATTGGGACCACATTCGCCGTCTTCCATATTTCTGGTAGGTCTCCCGTCTCTAGTGACTTACTATACACTATGGAGAGTGGCAGGCAAAGTGCCTCTGCACACTCTTTCAGTACCCATGGTGAGATCCCATCTGGACCAACAGCCTTTCTAACATCCAGATCCAGCAGGTGTCTCTTGACCTCCTCTCTCGTAATTTCGAACTCCTCCAAGGCCGCCTGGTTTACCTCCCTTTCTCCTAGCACAGTGACCTCACCCTGTTCTATTGTGAAGACCACCTGGAACCTCTTGTGTGTCTTTGTGTCTTTGTGTGTGTGTGTGTCTTTGTGTGTGTAAGTGTGTGTGTCTGTGTGTCTTTGTGTGTGTGTGTGTCTTTGTGTCTTTGTGTGTGTGTCTTGGTGTCTTTATGTGTGTGTGTGTGTGTGTCTTTATGTGTGTGACTTTGTATGTGTGTGACTTTGTATATGTGTGTCTTTGTGTGTGTGTGTGTTTGTGTGTGTGTGTGTGTCAGAATGTGTGTGTGTGTTTGTGTGTGTGTGTGTCTTTGTGGTAGACTCATGATCACCGATCATCCCACCAGACTCCATCATATTCTCTCAGCCCGAAGCCGTGCACCATGGTATGTTGAACAAATATATTCCTCCTCTTCCTCTCCAGCATCATCAATCTCTTCCACTACCTCCTCCATATCTTGATCCACTTGATCTTCCAACGCCTGTTCCGCTTCATCCTCCACATCCTCCAAACCTCCCTCCTCCATCTCATCCAACGCCTTCCTCTTTTTAATAATAATCCCATTGTTATAAATATAATAATTTTGGTACTGATTGTGCCAAATATATTTATGTCCGCTTTGTTGTGGAAGATAAGCTATCACTTTAGTTATTTGATAATCGGGTAAAAGTTGTAAATTAAATTTTGCAAGTCTTGGTATTGATATAATCATTTTATTTTCTTTAATTATACTAAATTCTTGTAATAACTCACAATGCATATGCCATGCAGTGGATAATGATATATGTTTTCTTTCGGACCAATTTTTATCTTTTTCAAAATATTTAATAAGATGCTCAATGATAAACTCATCATATTTAATTACATCATCAATACAAATGTACATATCAATAGTTTTAAGAGTTTTTTTATTTGCTTTTAATACTTTTTGATAATTTATACAATTATTAATAATATACTCCCTTAATGAACTTTCTTTTAAACTTTGGGTAATATCTCTTACCCCATCTAAAAGAAACAACATTAAATACACAACCTCGTTGATAAAAAGTATCATTTTGGTTTTTTCAAATTTAAAAGGGGAATGAGTTCTAGAATACACTGAAAGTGAAAAATCCTGATCATCCTCTTCATATAAAATATTTTGATTATGAATTTGCGTGAAAAATCTTTCATACCAGACAAATTTATTATCAGCTGTTAGTCCTGACATGTCATAAATTTTATGATATATTAATTGACTTCTGCTAAGATTGTTTGGATAAGTAAAAGTAATATGAGAATCATCGATATTATTATTATAATATAATTTATCAGCTATAAATAATTGTCTTGCTAGATTAAATCTCAGGGGAAAATAATATAATCCAGGGGTTTTTTTAATGTTAAACTTCTCATTATTTATATGTTCGATTTGTATGTTAATTGAAAGTTTATCCTTTTTATTCATCTTTTTTTTATACAAAAACATACACACACACTTACACACACACACAAAGACACAAAGACACAAACACTTATACACACAAAGACACACACACACACACTTACACACACAAAGACACACACACACACACTTACACACACACACTTACACACACAAAGACACACACACACACACACAAAGACACCAAGACACACACACTTACACACACAAAGACACACACACACGCACACAAAGACACACAAAGACACACACCCACACACACACAAAGACACACAAAGACACACACCCACACACACACAAAGACACACACACTTACACACACAAAGACACACACACTTACACACACAAAGACACACACACACACAAAGACACACAAAGACACACACCCACACACACACAAAGACACACAAAGACACACACACACACACACAAAGACACACACACACACACACACACACACACACACACAAAGACACACACCCACACACACACAAAGACACACAAAGACACACACCCACACACACACAAAGACACACACACTTACACACACAAAGACACACACACACACAAAGACACACAAAGACACCAAGACACACACACTTACACACACAAAGACACACACACACGCACACGCAGACACACACACACACACACACACACACAAAGACACACAAAGACACACACACACACACAAAGACACACACACTTACACACACCAAGACACACACACACACAAAGACACACAAAGACACCAAGACACACACACACACAAAGACACACACACACGCACACGCAGACACACACACACACACACACACACAAAGACACAAAGACACAAAGACACACACACTTAAACACACATAAAGACACACACACAACGACGCACACACACACACTTACACACACACACACACACTTACACACACATAAAGACACACACACACACACAAAGACACACACACACACACACAAAGACACAAAGACACACACAAAGACACACACAAAGACACAAAGACACACACACACAAAGACACACACACACAGACACAAAGACACACACAAAGACACACACACACACAAAAACACAAAGACACACACACACAAAGACACACACACACACAAAGACACACACACACACACACACACACACACAAAGACACACACACACAAAGACACACACACAAAGACACACACACACACACACACACACACACACACACACAAAGACACAAAGACACACACACACACACACACACACACACACACACACACACACACAGGAATCCCAAAAGTTCACCAAAACTCTTATTATACTCACTTTACATTTTTTTTCTTAAACTAGTTGGGAGAGGTACAGTCTTTGATATGATTGGGAACGGCATTCAACATTTTAAGACCCTTGATTTGAAGAGCAGCATTTCTGGTTTGATTAAGTTGAACTCTTGGGAACCGAATGATATCTAGGGGCAGTGTAACAGCACATCATTCTTTTTTTTTTTTTTTTAGATATGGTATCTCATCCATAAAAAATATTTTGTGGAAAAAAATGGGGTTGACCACCAGCCTGTGGTCAGTGGGGACCCTGTGGTGGACCATAAGCCGGTGGTGGACCATTCATTGGCTTATTAGGCAAATCAGATCTTGAATAGTTTCCCAAATAAGACATCAAATTTTATTTATAACTCCAAATTTTGTATTGTTTTTTTTTTAATTAAGGCAAAAAAAAAAGAAGAGAATCAATTAATTCTTTATGGATTTATATATTTTTCCAAATTTTATTGCAAAATAAAACTTATAAACCTTTCTATATAATATAAAATTTTTGATGTTTAAGTTTTGTTAATTTTATAAACATAATTTTATTTATCATAGATATTAAATATATAATATTATTAATTTTATGTATAATTTTTTATTTATATTTAAAATAAAAAAAACAAAATATACATTTTGATTAAAATATTCATAGTTACTTTATAATTTGAGATAAAATTTAAGAAAACTGAAATAATATTTTCCCCTTTATAGTTAAATTCGATATTTTATATAAAAATAAAACAAACAAAAAGTCACTCAAAGTCATTTTATATATTATTTATTTATTTTATAAACATTTATTTTAAATAAAATTAATAAAAAACTGAAAAAATATATATATATATTCTTTTTATTAAACAAATATTTCATCACTACTTTCATAATCACTACTTCCATATTCTTTGTAGTCGTTACTTGCCTCTGTATCATAATTATAATCTATATTATCACTATTTTCATCATTAATCCATTTGAAGAACGAACAATACATGCCAACTTCAAAATCCCTAAATACAAAATAATAATAATGACTTACAAATGCTAATAACATTATGGGAGTAATAACTTTGCGAATACCAATTTGGATATAATAATATTCATCGAATAATTTAAACCAAGAAGTTGGTAAAATGTTTCCATAAACATCTAAAAATTGTACTTGAATACAACATTTTTCCTGATCATAAAGAATATTCATTGAACCTCGTTCTTTGAAACATCGAAATTTTAAATTTGATATAACAATATGATATTGATTATTTTCCTTATTTGTTATGTTTAAAAAGTATGGTTTATCTCCATATATAAAATGAACTGCATCTTCAATTTTTGATTGTGACATCTTAGGTTTGAAGCTTTTCTTCAGAACAGATAAAATATAATTCCATCGGTAATTTTCATTACAAAAACATTTCCCATATAAATTACATAAGGGATACTCATCATCACTTAATGCACAATAGAGATAGTAGGCAGCCGTTGCTACAAAATTATTACTTTTGCTTATACTCTGAAACAACTCACGTCCTGTATTATCAAAATATTGAACTGAAGGAGGATTGTTTGAAACAATTTTTAGCGATCCAGTATGGTAAGACGAAGGTATACCATCTCCTATTATTTCTTTCTTACATCCATTACAAAATTTCACGTTTAAGATTCTCAAAACCATAACGGACTCTTCCGGTGTTGTTGTGTGTACTGACAAAGACCATATCGGATGTTTTAAATTGTCTCTCCCATATATTCTTTCAAGAAAAGTGGTTACATTTCCTACTGTAAAAAAGGAAAATTTGAATTTTTGTTTAGTCATTTGTTCAAAATAATCCATTCGAAAATTTGTATTACAGAGACATTTAATGCCATAATTTTCAAAACAAGTTGTAACGTTATCATATAACATTATTTTTTCTGTGAGGATTTGTATTTTGAAGACATATATTCTTCCACTAGCTGAGTAATTTTATGAGTGTTGGATACAACTCGTAATATCCGTTTATGTAATGGCTCATCTTTTTTAATATCAGGGAAAAAGAAAATTGGAATATTAATAAATAAAATGTTAATTTTACCACTCCCACTCCCATTTTCTAAGAACTGTGCAACATTATTTATATTAGGAGAGTAATCACAGACTGAATGGGAATCCAATTTCATAATAAATTTCCTTTTCAATTTTATGAGTAAGTATTGTACAAATAATTGTAAGTCTTCTACACTATTATTTTCAAAGGTAACATCATCATCATCATTCTTATCAACATTAATAATATTATGATGATGATAGTTGGTTAGAACAATTGTTCCTAAAGGTAAAGCAGGAGGATAAAAGTGTAATTTTTTGAAATAAGATAATGGGATTTCTATACTACCATCAGAGTTACATGCAAACATTATTTAGTTTTGTTTTTAATATTGAGTAATTCATAAATCGATTAAAAAAATTTTCGGTATTTTCGTAATCAATCAAATCAGTCTTGGATACAAATTTTGCCTTTAAAATTACCTTTGCACATCCACGTTCAATATCTTCCAAATTTGAACATGGATATGTTCCTTTATGTATTTCAATATTATTTTTATCAATCTTACACTTCATCCAAATAGATAATTCTTGTTTTTCCTCATCAAAATGGGGATCCGGACACGCTGTACACGGAAAATGTTTATTGTCATGTAAGTTAGTATACATAGGACCGCAGTTACATAGACCATTAGAATAACCTGGAGCTGTAATTACACCAGATGGTAAATGTACCAGACAAGGATCGCGGAAACAGGCTGAACGTGAGATATCTGGATTAGAAATATATCCAGGGGAACATCGACATATATATTTTTCTTGTTCTTTTAATGGTATAAAAAAGTCTTGGGGGGTCATTTGAGTAAGGTCCACTACTTCATCCTGCCCATTGGTAATTTTAACCAAAGTTCCTCCTGGTTCACATGCAGTTAATCTATTTGTAGTTGCGTTATAAAGACCTGGTAGGTAGGATTTACACTTCCATCGATCTTCTTCAAATGAATACTGTAGAAAACCCCATACTGGGTCACAGAATTTTTCTTCTGGTTGTTTCCAAAGACAGTATGTGCATCCTGGTTTGAGGATTCCACCTCCATAATAATATTTTATATTGCTAGTAGAAGATGATATAGGTATTACGACCTTTTCTAAATAACGTCCACATTTACGGCCCCCAAGTTTTTGACAAATTTGATTGTCATGTGACTGAGAACTATCTACTTTTAAAATCATTCCCTTACATTTATTGATTTTAATGTCATTATTGTTATCATATTCATTATAATTTAGCCAACCTTGTAGATCAATAAATTCGTGTCTTTCTTCAAATGCAATTTCTTCAGCTTCAATTCCCTCTTTAATACTTTGACGTAAAAAACTATGAATGTAAAAACGATCAGTAATATAAAGAAAATTAAAAAATATAAAAAAAAGTACGAAAATTATAACAGGAATTTGAAGAAAATACTGGTATGTCGAAGAAATCATTTTTGGTTTTTATTTAAGAGAAAATTTAGGAGTTTCTCAGTTGAAACTCTTTTATTACAATTTGTGGAATAACAGTGAAAACGATGACGATGAATATAAAGTCTACCTGAAGGTGTACGAGATTTACCACGAACTTCATGAAAAGGACAAAAAATATTACATTGCCATTTTTGATTCATTGCTAAGAGTTCATTATATGGCTCCTTACATAATAATTCAGCACATTTTTGTGTAATTATCTCTGAGTTTTTTTTTAAAAATTGTTTAATTTTTGGTTGATGCAGCGATCGTTTTAAAACCAACCTAGGACGACTAATTACATTTCCTCCTCCTCCTCCTAAATTATTATTATTATTATTATTATTATTATTATTATTATTATTATTATTAATAATAATTATTTCAAAAATATTATTTCTAGTGGATAAGTGTCCCTGTTTAATTTCATTGATACTAGTAAATTCTATTGAAGTCTCAATACATCGATATATGAATGAAACACTCGCCATATTGGTACATGATCCTTATCACTAAACAATAGAGAGAGAGAGAAAAGCTTACAAGATAATATAAAGGATATTGTAGAATCAGAGAACCTATATATGTCAGAAGTAAAATATTTATCGTGCAAATATGATCGGCGCACGACACTGAATTCTGTCAGGCCAACTACAACAGTATTTTCTTCAAATTCTTGTTACCAATTTTCATATTTTTTTAATATTCTATAATTTTCTTTATATTGCTGCTCCTTTGTACATACATAAGTCTTTTAAGAGGGACTGGAAGCTGAATCCTCCTATTATTATTTATTATTGAAACTTGACATAATGGCTGACGAGCCTTATTACCAAAAGAGAGTAAGACAAAAGTTTACAGATATTATAAAGTATATTGAAGAATCAGAGAACTTAATTATAGCTGTACCATCAGAAGTAAAACAATTTGAAGAGCTGTTAAATTCTTGGGTATTATATTTACCTAATCTCCAAAATGTTGTGGTAAAGAGAGGAAATTGTAATAAGTGTTGGTACCAGAGTGAGAATAAAAAAACACTCACTATTTTTAGGTCACCTTTCGAAATAATTATTAAGCAAAATGATATAAAAGTTAGCTCTTCGTTTCTTATGAAAGATGTAATATTATTATTAGTAGAAGCTATTCAAAAAGAAAAGAGAAATATTCATGTATATTGGGATTAATTAATAACAAATATAATAAATTTATATACAGTTTTTATAAACATTAAATTTAATTTAAATTTCAAATAACATTAAGTATTATATCAAATTTGGGAATATAAAAACCATTAACTAATTTCAAATATATTTCATTGGAAAATATTTCACATTCATTATTATAGAATAAATTTAGAATATTGTTATATGTTACATTTGAATTTTTATGTTTATTTATAATATCCCAAACTTTTAAATATGAAATTCCGTCTTATCAATATATAACGGATCTATTTGTAGATAAAAATCAATTTCTTCAGTATTTTCGAGGAATTCACTCATTTTTTTAATATTTATTAAAAAAGACATGATTATTCAGTACTATTCCAAGAAGTATAACTTCAACTAAATTAATGTGAAACATCAACTTAAACTAAAATTTCAAATGATGATATTAACATTTAGTGATTATTTAAGACACCAGCTAGCTCTAGTAGCCAATGTGATGAACCAATTGGCTTATAATGTCAGGTGTGAATAATTTCCTATAAAATTTTGTAAAAATACACTTATATATGTCGATTGAAAAATTTGCTTTAAGGTTGTTAGAGAGGTTCAAAACCTCTTTATCCTCATAAGATGGGATAATCTTAAATATTTTGGCTAAGTTAACATTAGGAATAATATATAAAATTCTTTTGA
>NC_091168.1:47637014-47734514 GCF_040958095.1 Procambarus clarkii | reverse complement strand
GTGCCAAATGCTCAAACGTAGGAAACGGAATTCGGAAATAAACGAGGCTCAGTTTGATGATGAGATGGATAAACATCTACCACATTGTGATAAAAACTATTACAGCAGGCCAAAAAATATGGAAGAGGATGCTGCATTGTTGATGTGGGGTCGATCACAAAACATCAAACTCAGGTATACAACTTTGGTGGATAACAGTAACTCCTCCTCTACCTACAATAAAGTTTGTGGAATGAACTATGGTGCTGGACCATATGGAGACGTTAAGGTGGAAAAGACTGAGTGTAAAAATTACTTAGTCGAGAGACTTGTTACACAGATCATCCATTTGGAGTCAAAAGGGGAGGCCGAAGGTAATGGAAAGCTAAGTTACGAGACCTTTGGGAAGTTGATGGTTCACTTCAAACGAGCCATCAGGGACAACATCAACACAGACTGGAGAAAAATGAGGAAGGCCTGCCTATCCGGACTGTTCCATGAAACGTCCACAGATGAAAATCCATTACACCATTTCTGTCCTGAAGGCAAAAATTCTTGGTGTTTTTACCAACACGATCTTGCAAATAAAAAGATCCAACGAACACACAAGACCATGAATATCCCACAATCGAATGAGGATGAATTTGAAATCCAAAAGATCTACTTCAAGTTCTACGATGATCTTATCTCGGAGGAAAACATGAAAAAGTGTCTGAAGGGAAAGCCAAATGAGTCTCTACACAACCGAGTTTGGAATAGCGTCCCCAAAGACAGATCTGTAAGTCGTTCAATGGTTGAGTTCAGCATGGCAGTGACGGCCATCAACCACAATGCCGAGTCTCTGGGCAGTCTTACTGGTATACCTCAGCATGATATTACTATCTTGATGATGATGTCACCTTGAGGAACTATATTTCGGACCAATTATAAAATAGTTAGTATAAAATTAGTTGAATAATAAAAGTTTTGTATTTTTTGTCTTCCTTTTTACAGATGTATGCCCTAATATGTCCCCACTACAATGCAACCTTCGTTAGTAGGCTGAGAAGTGCGTTCTGGCTACTAGACATGAAAACGTGACTTATTATGTAAATCGGGCCTTGTATAGTAGACTGAAAAGTGAGCTCTGGCTACTAGGTACGACATATAATATATAATATATATATATATATATATTATATATATATATATTATATATATATTATGATATATATATATATATATCATATATATATATATAATATATATATCATATATATATATATATATATATATATATATATCATGCTTAATAGGCTAAATAGATAGACATCATCGTCTACTAGTCTTAATATTCAAGAGCCCTGCAAACTTGGCCTACTGCGATGAGGGTCCTGTATAGTAGGCCAAGAAGTGAGTTCTGGCTATTAGGTACCACATATATATATATATATATATATATATATATATATATATATATATATATATATATATATATATATATATATATATATGTCGTACCTAGTAGCCAGAACTCACTTCTCAGCCTACTATGCAAGGCCTGATTTGCCTAATAAGCCTAGTTTTCATGAATTAATGTTTTTTTCGACAACCTAACCTACCTAGCCTAACCTAACCTATAAAGTTAGGTTAGGTTAGGTTAGGTAGGGTTGGTTAGGTTCGGTCATATATCTACGTTAATTTTAACTCCAATAAAATTTTTTTTACCTCATACATAATGAAATGGGTAGCTTTATCATTTCATAAGAAAAAAATTAGAGAAAATATATTAATTCAGAAAAACTTGGCTTATTAGGCAAATCGGGCCTCGCATAGTAGGCTGAGAAGTGAGTTCTGGCTACTAGGTACGACATTATATATATATATATATATATATATATATATATATATATATATATATATATATATATATATATATATATATATATATATATATATATATATATATATATATATATAATGACGTACCTAGTAGCCAGAACTCACTATTTGGCCTACTATTCAAGGCCCGATTTGCCTAATAAGCCAAGTTTTCCTGAATTATTATATTTTTTCTAATTTTTTTCTTATGAAATGATAAAGCTACCCATTTCATTATGTATGAGGTCAATTTTTTTTTATTGGAGTTCAATTTAACGTAGATATATGACCGAACCTAACCAACCCTACCTAACCTAACCTAACCTATCTTTATAGGTTAGGTTTGGTTAGGTAGCCGAAAAAGTTAGGTTAGGTTAGGTAGGTTAGGTAGTCGAAAAACAATTAATTCATGAAAACTTGGCTTATTAGGCAAATCGGGCCTTGCATAGTAGGCTGAGAAGTGCGTTCTGGCTATTAGTTACGACATATATATATATATATATATATATATATATATATATATATATATATATATATATATATATATATATATATATATATATATATATATATATATATATATATATATATTTATATATATTATTATTATTAAATATGACCGAAAAGTAAGATTAATAATTCTAACACGAATTTTCTCAATCTTTCGTACATTTCTTTTCACTGTTGGAGGTAATTCAAAAATCAATTCTCCAAAATTCATTTTTATTTCTAGTCTGACGCGACAGTTGAGCGCGTTTCGTAAAACTTAATACATTTTCAAAGACTTTAGTTAACACATACACAACTGAATAGAACTTACACATCTCCGATTTTGTTTATATCTACATTTGAGTGAGGTGGATGGGGTGAGGTGGTATTTAATAAGGTATTAATTTCATCAACACAAGCCAGAACATGAAACAATGGGTATTGAATAGAAGTGATTGTAGAAAGCCTATTGGTCCATATTTCTTGATGCTTCTATATTGGAGCGGAGTCTTGAGGTGGGTAGAATATAGTTGTGCATTAATTGGCTATTGATTGCTGGTGTTGACTTCTTGATGTGTAATGCCTCGCAAACGTCAAGCCGCCTGCTATCGCTGTATCTATCGATGATTTCTGTGTTGTTTACTAGGATTTCTCTGGCGATGGTTTGGTTGTGGGAAGAGATTATATGTTCCTTAATGGAGCCCTGTTGCTTATGCATCGTTAAACGCCTAGAAAGAGATGTTGTTGTCTTGCCTATATACTGGGTTTTTTGGAGCTTACAGTCCCCAAGAGGGCATTTGAAGGCATAGACGACGTTAGTCTCTTTTAAAGCGTTCTGTTTTGTGTCTGGAGAGTTTCTCATGAGTAGGCTGGCCGTTTTTCTGGTTTTATAGTAAATCGTCAGTTTTATCCTCTGATTTTTGTCTGTTGGGATAACGTTTCTATTAACAATATCTTTCAGGACCCTTTCCTCCGTTTTATGAGCTGTGGAAAAGAAGTTCCTGTAAAATAGTCTAATAGGGGGTATAGGTGTTGTGTTAGTTGTCTCTTCAGAGGTTGCATGGCGTTTCACTTTCCTTCTTATGATGTCTTCCACGAAACCATTGGAGAAGCCGTTGTTGACTAGGACCTGCCTTACCCTACAGAGTTCTTCGTCGACTTGCTTCCATTCTGAGCTGTGGCTGAGAGCACGGTCGACATATGCGTTAACAACACTCCTCTTGTACCTATCTGGGCAGTCGCTTTTGGCATTTAGGCACATTCCTATGTTCGTTTTCTTAGTGTAGACTGCAGTGTGGAAACCTCCGCTCTTTTCTATGACTGTTACATCTAGAAAGGGCAGCTTCCCATCCTTTTCCATCTCGTAAGTGAAACGCAGCACGGAACTCTGCTCAAATGCCTCCTTCTGCTCCTGCAGATGTCTGACATCAGGTACCTGTGTAAAAATGTCAACATACCTGCAGTATATGGCCGGTTTCAAGTTCATGTCGACTAAGACCTTTTGTTCGATGGTACCCATGTAGAAGTTCGCAAACAGGACACCTAGGGGAGAACCCATGGCGACCCCATCTACTTGCTTATACATGTGCCCATCCGGGCTCAAGAAGGGTGCCTCTTTAGTACAAGCTTGGAGTAGTTTCCTTAGAATATTTTCTGGCACGCCAAGAGGAGTACTGGCCGGATCACGATACACTCTGTCGGCTATCATCCCGATTGTTTCATCCCGATTGAAACTATTGTTTCCGATTGTGTTAAAATTATTAATCTTACTTTTTCGGTCATATATAATAATATATGTCTACAAGAAAGACTGCTATCAAAATATACTAATATATATATATATATATATATATATATATATATATATATATATATATATATATATATATATATATATATATATGTGTGTGTGTGTGTGTGTGAACAAGCCTGAATGGTCCCCAAGACAATATGCAACTGAAAACTCACACCCCAGAAGTGACTCGAACCCATACTCCCAGATGCCACGCAACTGGTATGTACAAGACGCCATACTCCACTTGACCATCACGACCGGACAAAATGAGGTGATAGCCGAGGCTATTTGAACCACCCCACCGCCGGCACTCGGATAGTAATCTTGGGCATAGCATTTTACCAAATCACCTCATTCTTTGGGGCACACATGAGGAACACAAATGCGAATTGTCCTGGGGGCCATTCAGGCTTGTTCGCATTTGTGTTCCTCACGTGTGCCCCAAAGAATGAGGTGATTTGGTAAAATGCTATGCCCTAGATTACTATCCGAGTGCCGGCGGTGGGGTGGTTCAAATAGCCTCGGCTATCACCTCATTTTGTCCGGTCGTGATGGTCAAGTGGATTAAGGCGTCTTGTACATACCAGTTGCGTGGCATCTGGGAGTATGGGTTCGAGTCACTTCTGGGGTGTGAGTTTTCAGTTGCATATTGTCCTGGGGACCATTCAGTCTTGTTCGCATTTGTGTTCCTCACGTGTGCCCCAAAGAATGAGGTGATTTGGTAAAATGCTATGCCCAAGATTACTATCCGAGTGCCGGCAGTGGGGTGGTTCAAATAGCCTCGGCTATCACCTCATTTTGTCCGGTCGTGATGGTCAACTGGATTAAGGCGTCTTGTACATACCAGTTGCGTGGCATCTGGGAGTATGGGTTCGAGTCACTTCTGGGGTGTGAGTTTTCAGTTGCATATTGTCCTGGGGACCATTCAGGCTTGTTCGCATTTGTGTTCCTCACGTGTGCCCCAAAGAATGAGGTGATTTGGTAAAATGCTATGCCCAAGATTACTATCCGAGTGCCGGCAGTGGGGTGGTTCAAATAGCCTCGGCTATCACCTCATTTTGTCCGGTCGTGATGGTCAAGTGGATTAAGGCGTCTTGTACATACCAGTTGCGTGGCATCTGGGAGTATGGGTTCGAGTCACTTCTGGGGTGTGAGTTTTCAGCTGCATATTGTCCTGGGGACCATTCAGGCTTGTTCGCATTTGTGTTCCTCACGTGTGCCCCAAAGAATGAGGTGATTTGGTAAAATGCTATGCCCAAGATTACTATCCGAGTGCCGGCGGTGGGGTGGTTCAAATAGCCTCGGCTATCACCTCATTTTGTCCGGTCGTGATGGTCAAGTGGATTAAGGCGTCTTGTACATACCAGTTGCGTGGCATCTGGGAGTATGGGTTCGAGTCACTTCTGGGGTGTGAGTTTTCAGTTTATATATATATATATATAACTATCCGAGTGCCGGCGGTGGGGTGGTTCATATAGCCTCGGCTATCACCTCATTTTGTCCGGTCGTGATGGTCAAGTGGATTAAGGCGTCTTGTACATACCAGTTGCGTTGCTTCTGGGAGTATGGGTTCGAGTCACTTCTGGGGTGTGAGTTTTCAGTTGCATATGTCCTGGGGACCATTCAGGCTTGTTCGCATATATATATATATTATATATATATATATATATATATATATATATATATATATATATATATATATATATATATATATATTATATATCGTACCTAATAGCCAGAACGCACTTCTCAACCTACTATTCAAGGCCCGATTTGCCTAATAAGCCAAGTTTTCATGAATTAATGTTTTTTCGTCTACCTAACCTACCTAACCTAGCTTTTTTGGCTACCTAACCTAACCTTACCTATAAATATAGGTTAGGTTAGGTAGGGTTGGTTAGGTTCGGTCATATATCTACGTTAATTTTAACTCCAATAAAAAAAAATTGACCTCATACATAGAGAAAAGGGTTGCTTTATCATTTCATAAGAAAAAAACTATAGTAAATATATTAATTCAGGAAAACTTGGCTTATTAGGCAAATCGGGCCTTGAATAGTAGGCTGAGAAGTGAGTTCTGGCTACTAGGTGCGACATTATATATATATATATATATATTGTGACGGAAAAATGAAGGAGTGTAGATGTTCGGCAGTCCTCCTAATGGCTGGTGTCAATGCCTATCACGTTAAAGAAAAAAAAGATCGACTGCTTGGCTGTTGTCTGTGGTAAAGTAAGGGAATACACGCAAAACACATAGTATGAATAATGAAACTTTAATTCAATTGAAAGCAAATTAAAAACAAAGACAATTCCTTGGCTATGTACAGTGCCAACAAACAAGTCAAAAAATATAACAAAAATTAAGAACAGGGATGACGTTACTCTATAATATAAAGACAAAATGAAATAAGCAGGTGCTGAGAATAAAGCGCTAGCTGAGAAACATCCACCTGATAGACAGAGTGTATATCAGTTAGTTGTTCACAGCATGAGAGCACAAGATATTCTTACTTCAATGACTGGTTCAAGCCCAGATATCGACTAAGTAGAGGGCGTTAAGGTGTAGAGGTGCAGGTGTGCAGTCGGCGGGTCACCAATCAGAAGCAGGCAGGCTGGGAATGGTAGTTTGCTGGAGGACGGTGGCGAGCCGGCATGGAGGGAGTGTGGAGTAGGGGGAAGTTTAGGGTACGTTTGCCTCCTGGTCAAAACGTTTTGTGCTACTGGTAGACGTTCCTTGAAGGTAGCATCTTATTGTTGTATATATATATATATATATATATATATATATATATATATATATATATATATATATATATATATATATATATATATTATATATATAATTATATATATATATATTTATATATATAAAGTAACTTTATGTAGGGAAGAGCAGGCTCAATCTCTCTTGAAAGAGATTATCGTCACAACTCTCCCCCAAAGCCTGTTCTAATGGGTGAAGTTACGTCTTCAGATTGTAGAGTGGTAGGTGTAGCGGCCTCTACCTCATAGACTCTGGATAGGGCGTCTGCTATGATGTTGTCAGAACCCTTAATGTAGAAGATCTCCAGGTTGAAATTCTTCAGATACAAAGCCCATCGTAGACGTCGTTGATTGTTGAATTGGGCTTACTGCAAGAAGCGTAGGGGATTGTGGTTCGAGTAGATGGTGGTAGACCGAGCACCTTGTAGGTAAGATGCAAAGTGCTGTAAGTTCAGGACGATGGAGAGGAGTTCCTTTTTGATAGTGCTGTAGTTCTTCTGGTGTGGTTTTAACTTGTAGCTGTAGTAGCTAACAGGTAGAATCTCCTCGCCTCGTTGTTGCATCAGGACGCCCCCGATGCCGGTACCACTGGCGTCGACATGGAGGATGAGTGGCTTCGTGATATCTGGCGAGGCGACAATAGGATTAGAACAGAGCAGAGATTTAAGTTGTTCAAAAGCAATGGTTTGCTGAATGGTCCAATGATACCGTTGCTTGGGGCTGGTTAAAGTGATTAATGGTGTCGCTACCGTACTAAAATTCTTCACAAACCTACGGTAGTAGGAGGCAAGACCATGGAAGCGCAGGAGCTGCTTCCTGGTGGTAGGCTGTGGGTAATGCTGGATGGCTTGAGTGTGTATGTTTAACGGAGCTAGGCTGCCACTCCCTATCACATGACCAAGATAACGCACTTTACCTTTAGCAAAGGTGGACTTGCCCAAGTTGATGGTGAGGCCGGCTGTCAGGAGCTTGGCGAACAATCGTTGCAGCTGGAGCAGATGTTCGCTCCAGGTGTTGGTTGCCACAACGATATCATCCAAGTAAGCGTAGGTGTTATCTAAGCCCTGGATGACGCGGTTGACAGCTCGCTGGAAGGTGGCCGGGGCATTACATAGTCCAAATGGAAGGCGTTCATATCTGTAAAGGCCAAAAGGAGTGGTCAAGGCAGATATTTCCTTAGCTCGCTCTGTCAAACATACTTGGTAGTATCCCTTGAGTAAGTCTAGTTTGGATAAATGAACAAATCCACAAGGGCCGTGGCGAGGATTCGAACCTGCGTCCGGGAGCATCCCAGACACTGCCTTAATCGACTGAGCTATGACAGGGTAAAAGGGTTGAAACCGAAGTTCTACTGAACTTACTGGGCTTGTGTAAAAGCCTGGTTTGTGCTTCGGAGAGGCTACGGTATCCAGTAAGTTCAGTAGAACTTCGGTTTCAACCCTTTTTCCCTGTCGTAGCTCAGTCGATTAAGGCAGTGTCTGGGATGCTCCCGGACGCAGGTTCGAATCCTCGTCACGGCCCTTGTGGATTTGTTCATTTGATGCATCACGTTAGTGTGATCTCTGTGTGGGGTGTGTCTAGTTTGGATAAATACCGAGCATTACCAATGGCGTCAAGGATGTCATTATTCTAGGTAATGGGTAAGCATCCTTGATAGTCACAAGATTTAATTTCCTGTAGTCCGTACACAGCCTCACTTTACCATGCGGTTTCGGCACCAAGATGCAAAGGGAGGCCCAAGGGGACTCAAGGGGTGGCCAGCCCATGATCCAGGAGGTACTGTACCTCAGACGCATAACTTCCTTTTTGCTCGGGCTGATTCTGTAGAAAGGTTGACGAATCGGCCGGGTTTCAGGGAGTAGCAGGATATCGTGCTGAACCACATTACACTCCTGTGGATCATCGCTGAACAACTTCTGATGTTCCTTGAAGATTCTGATTAGAGGAGCACTATTACTGTCCTGCAAATAGGTATGAAGACCAGTTAGGATTTCCGATTTGGAAGGCACTGACTCAGTGTTAGTGCTTTCGGGAGGAGAAGCAGGGAAGGTCTCACTGTGGACGTATGGACCTTTAAATGTGGGTAATGATAACAACACAGGGGGGGGGGAGTACCTTGATACTGCTTCAGGAGGTTGACGTGGCACAACTGGGTCTTCCGCCGCCTATCTGGAGTCTCAAGAACTTGGTTGTGGTTGTTTCTGCACTCCTTGATGCGGTAGGGTCCTGAAAACTTGTTTTGCAATGGAGAACCTGGGATAGGAAAATATGCCAACACGAAGTCTCCTAGTTTAAATTTCCGTATTTTGCTGCGTTGTTCAAAATGAGTCTTCATCCTCTCCTGAGCTTTCAATAGATTGTCATTAGCAAATTTACGTACTCTCTCTAGAATGTGTTTTAAGTTTTGAAGAAACGGGCACATTCTGAGGGTCACTGAAGGTGGCATTACGTAGAGAGTCTTTAAAAGCTTTAAGAGGAGTACGGCACTTACGTCCGTAGAGCATCTCATAATGAGATACTCCTAGAGACTCACTGGGGAGACTTCTGAAAATGCACCTAATGAGGTCAAGTTGTTTGTCCCAGTCCTTCAAGGTTTCATTGCAAAATTTCTTTAAACGTGCTTTAATAGTCTGATGACTACGTTCAAGAGAACCCTGTGAAGCAGGATGATAGGGGCTGGACAATACCTGTGTGATGTTGAACTCTTCCAGTGTCTTCTTGAAGAGATCACTGGTGAAGTTGGTGCCATAGTCACTTTGAACCTCTCTTGGAAATCCATACTGGGTGAAGATCTTCAATAGTTGTTTCCCCACAGTAGCAGCCGTAATGTTCTTTACTGGAACTGCTATGGGGAATCTGGTGGTAGGATACAGGATAGTTAGTATATAGGCGTTGCCAGAACTGGTCCGGGGTAAAGGACCAACACAGTCCATGATGAGTCTGGAAAGGTTCCGCAGTCACCTGGATAGGAGTCAATGGAGCCTGGGGAATAGAGACGTTAAGTTTACCTGCCATCTGACATGTATGACACTGTTGCACGTAACTTTTGACGTCTTTAATCATACCTGGCCAGTAGTAGTCTTGTCTGATTCCGTGGTAGGTTTTGTTAAAACCATAGTCAGAAAGTGCTCCGTGGGCCAGGTGTAGAATATCGGGCCGTAGGCTGGAGGGAACCACTTGTTGTTCGACATTTCCCTAATCGTCATCCTCCTTCAGCTTACTGGGTCTGTACCTGCGTTAGAGCAACTGATTCTCTAGGAAGAACCCAGGGATACTGTCAGGTTGAGTCTCAGCCTGGAAGAATAATGGTGTTAATGATGGATCCTCTCTCTGTAACTTACGGAACTCCAACCTAGTAAGATTCAGTGGTAGATTCTGATGGTCTTGAGGGACAGTGGTATCAGCAGTGTCAGCTGGTTGCGGGCGTGCAGCTTGTGCACGGGTGGTCACCAAAACCGGAGAAGAAACTTCATCACTTTCTTGGACCTCTGCTGAAACATACTTAAAGATGGGATTGTCCACTGCAGAGTTTCATACCTGGGGTTTGTCCATGATGATCAGGTTGGACGGTTGCAGATTTTCTGCCAAGTCGTTGCCCAGGAGAAGTTACACTCCAGGCATGGGAAAAGGCTTTTCCCTGATGGCGACTTGAACTTCACCGGTCACAAAAGTACAATCCAGGTGGACTCTGGCGAGTGGATACGGAGTGGTAGCAGTGAGGTCAGTGATAAGGACGGTTTCCCCGGTGTAGGTGATGTTAGGCACAGCTGATTTCAATATTATTGACTGAAGAGCCGCTGTGTCCCTCAAGATGCTCAATCTGAAACGTCCCTCCGAATCTGTACTGCTGGCAGAGACAGTTCCAGGATACAGGTGTTTGCTGAAGAGAGAAAGAGCATTAACAGGAACACCAACATTCATCACAGGCTTACCTGACTTAAGAGGAGTCGGTTTGGGTTTAGGAGTTTCATTGCCTTTGTATTGAGCTTTTCCACATTTATCTATGGTATGTCCATAGAGTTTGCAATACTTACAATACAATTGAGAGCTCGCTTGATCGGTACTCACTTTATCATAACTATACCAAGACTTCTTACTGGAAGGTGGTTCTGGTGTTAGCCGGTGGATGAGGCTGCAGGTGTCAGCCGACTTCACACATCTGATGTAGTCGGTTTCTTCTTTGTCTGCTAAATATAAACGGACGGAAGGGGGAACACGTCTCAAGAATTCCTCAACTAGCATGAGGTTGACGAGTTCTGAAAATGTAGAGACATGTGCTGCTTCCAGCCATTTCATTAAATTTCTTTGTATTGGCGAATTCTAGAAAGGTGGTGGTACTTGCCTTTAGATAATCACGGAATTTTCGTCTGTAGCTTTCGGTGGAGAGAAAGTAGGCGTCCAAAACTGCTTGCTTCAGGGTCTGGTAGTCATTCTCAGACGCTAAGGTACTGAGAGTAACTGCAGCTCTACCTGTGAGATGAACTCTGAGAAAGGTAGACCATTGATCTGCAGGCCAGCTAAGTTTTTTAGCTAGGGTCTCAAAAGTGGTGAAAAATACATTGATCTCTGTCACAACGAATGGTGGCATTAACTTACTTGCATGGGAGACAATGAAACTTACGGGAAGACTGGCGGTAACTTGTTGGCGCTGAGTGTGGTGTGTAGTTTCCAACGCGAGTTCTTGTTGATGACATGCTAAAGCCATATCAGCTTGCTTCTTATCATGCTCGCGTTGCATATCCAGGTGACGTTGTCTTGCTTCAAGCTGTACTCGCTCACGCTCTTGGAGTAGGGCCGCCTCTTCTTTCTTTAGGGCCTTCTCGCGTTCCTTTAGGGCCACCTCGCGTTCTTGTTGTTCTTTCTTTATGGCCGCCTCACGTTCTTGTTTTTCTTTCCGTAGGGCCGCCTCTCTTTCCTTCATTTGTAGGGCTTCTTTTTGTTGTTGGAGGGCTTCTTTTTGTTGTTCCCGCTCGATCTTTGCAAGTTCGAGCTTTAGCTTCATAGTTGTCAGATCATGTCTATCTGCAATAGAATAACTTTCTTGAGTTTCAGAGTCAATCTTCCCTTCATCTAAGAGGTGATCTAATATTAAATTGTGCAAGTCATTTTTGTTGGCTCCATGGGGAACATCTAGTTGATACTCGTGTGCAAGAGTTTGTAATTCGGTCTTCTTGGCACGACATAAGGTCCCTATTTCACCTGCTGGATCGTTACGAATATACTTGTAATATGGAAGTGTCAGTAACAGGATAACGTGGCAACTGCTAACTATCCTGTGGAATTTTAATCGTTAACAATTGACGTTAATTTTAGTAGGGTAAATGACTAGTCAATCAAAATCGCAGGAAATCTTGTACCCGGTACTCAATGTAAGAGAATAAGGGCAAGAAAATCCTACTAAATAAATGAAACCGATAGTTTCTAAAACAAATGAAACATTTAATTGTTTCAAAAGTGAATAAGGTAGTCCAAGAATGTAGGAATACCTTTCCGAGTCTCTATAGGACAGAAGCAAGGGTTTCCCACTAAATGAAATATGATACTTGCAGAATTAGCGAACTTTGTGCTCTGAAAAAAGAAAGCTAATTCCCTACCTAAGTAAATATCATCATCTCTGACCGACGTGTAGGGGTGCGAGTGTCAACTGGTGACGAGAACTGCTGTTGAGGTCCCAACTCAGTAACTTAGTCCGTGCTAGAGAAACTATGGCCCTCTGTATCCTCCTTCGGTCGGATTGCAGAAGATAGGGTGTTTTAACCCGAAGACAAATCAAATTACCAGGGTACCAAAATGATGATCTGTCTGAGATTGAGAAATATCCTAGGGACAAAAGGTTGAAAACACGAGTAATAACACGGAGGGAGTGATGACCAATTAAGAGAATGACTGGGGCCTTCAGTCACCACGTAATCCAAAGTTATCCAACACTCACAATATGCTACTCTCGGAATACACAATACACACAGCACCATATAAATATTGAAAATAATGAAAATATTGAAAAGCAACTGTATCAAAGCCAAGTACACGTACCACAAATTGATGTTCTAGTACTAGTACCTGAGTGAAACTCCTTGGACAGGCCCCCCATTTAATGTGACGGAAAAATGAAGGAGTGTAGATGTTCGGCAGTCCTCCTAATGGCTGGTGTCAATGCCTATCACATTAAAGCAAGAAAAAGATCGACTGCATGGCTGTTGTCTGTGGTTAAGTAAGGGAATACACGCAAAACACATAGTATGAATAATGAAACTTTAATTAAATTGAAAGCAAATTAAAAACAAAGACGATTCGTTGGCTATGTACAGTGCAAACAAACAAGTCAAAAAATATAACATAAAAATTAAGAACAGGGATGACGTTACTCAATAAAATAAAGAAAAAATGAAATAAGCAGGTGCTGAGAATTAAGCGCTAGCTTAGAAACATCCACCTGATAGACAGAGCGTATATCAGTTAGTTGTTCACAGCATGAGAGCACAAGATATTCTAACTTCAATGACTGGTTCAAGCCCAAACATCGACTTAGTAGAGGGCGCTAAGGTACAGAGGTGCAGGTGTGCAGTCGGCGGGTCACCAATCAGAAGAAGGCAGGCTGGGATTGGTAGTTTGCTGGTTGATGGTGGCGAGCCGGCATGGAGGGAGTGTGGAGTAGGGGGGAGTTTAGGGTACGTTTGCCTCCTGGTCAAAACGTTTTGTGCTACTGGTAGACGTATCTTGAAGGTAGCATCTTATTGTTATATATATATATATATATATATATATATATATATATATATATATATATATATATATACATTGTGATGGGAAAGTGTTGGAGTGTAGATGTTCGGCAGTCCTCCAATGGCAGGTGTCAATGCCTGTCACATTTACAAAAAAAAAGATAGACTGCTGGCCTGTTGTCTGTGGTAAGTGAGAGGGAGGAACACGTAAAACACAAAGTATGAACAATGAAACTTTAATATACTTTAAACATAAATAAAAATAAAGACAAGTCCCATGGCAATGAACAGTGCAATTAAAGAACAACGAACACAATGTAACATAAAATAGTAAAAATGTAAGACAAAATAGTAAATGGTGCTGAGAATATTGGCTATGGCTGAGACCTCCCTTAGTATACAGAGCCATAGAGCTTAGTATGCCAGAGAGAGGTGTCAACTCTTAGAGCACAAAGAATATTCTGAGGTTGATGGCTGGTTCAAGCTCTGACATCAGCTCAGGTAGATGGCGCTGAGGTGCAGTGTGCAGGTGTGCAGTTGGAGAGTCACCAATCAGGAGCAGGCAGGCTGGGATGGGTAGTTGGCTGGTTGATGACGAGCCGGGTGGAGGGAGTGTGGAGTTGGGGGGTTATTCTTGGATATGCTTTGCCTCCTGGTCAAAACGTTTTGTGCTACTGGTGGACATATCTTGAATGTAGCATCTTATACTTGTAGAATAAACGTAACTTTAGGTAGGGAAGAGCAGGCTCAATCTCTCTTGAAAGAGATTATCGTCACAACTCTCCCCCGAAGCCTGCGGTTCCGGTTGAAGTTACGTCTTCCGGTGGTAGAGTGGTAGGTGGAGCTGCCTCTACCTCATAGACTCTGGAGAGGGCGTCTGCTAGTATGTTGTCAGGAATTTTGATGTAGAAGATCTCCAGGTTGAAATTCTGCAGATATAAAACCCATCGTAGAAGCCGTTGATTGTTGAATTGGGCTTGCTGCAGGAAGCGTAGGGGATTGTGGTCCGAGTAGATGGTGGTAGACCGAGCACTTTGTAGGTACGATTCGAAGTGCTGCAAGTTTAGGACAATGGAGAGAAGTTCCTTTTCGATAGTGCTGTAGTTCTTCTGGTGTGGTTTTAACTTGTAGCTGTAGTAGCTAACAGGTAGAATCTCCTCGCCTCGTTGTTGCATCAGGACGCCCCCGATGCCGGTACCACTGGCGTCGACATGGAGGATGAAAGGCTTCGTGATATCTGGCGAGGCGACAATAGGATTAGAACAGAGCATGGATTTAAGTTGTTCAAAAGCAATGGTTTGCGGAATGGTCCAATGATACCGTTGCTTGGGGCTGGTTAAAGTGATCAATGGTGTCGCTACCGTACTAAAATTCTTCACAAACCTACGGTTGTAGGAGGCAAGACCAAGGAAGCACAGGAGCTGCTTTCTGGTGGTAGGCTGTGGGTAATGATGGATGGCTTGGGTATGCATGTTTATCGGAGCTAGGCTGCCACTCCCTATCTCATGACCAGGATAACGCACTTTACCTTTAGCAAAGGTGGACTTGCCCAAGTTGATGGTGAGACCGGCTGTCAGGAGCTTGGCAAACAATCGTTGCAGCTGGAGCAGATGTTCGCTCCAGGTGTTGGTTGCCACAACGATATCATCCAAGTAGGCGTAGGTGTTATCTAAGCCCTGGATGACGCGGTTGACAGCTTGCTGAAAGGTGGCCGGGGCATTACATAGTCCAAATGGAAGGCGTTCATATCTGTAAAGGCCAAAGGGAGTGGTAAAGGCAGATATTTCCTTAGCTCGCTCTGTCAAACATACTTGGTAGTATCCTTTTAGTAAGTCCAGCTTCGATAGATACCGCGCATTACCAAGGGCGTGAAGGATGTCATCTATTCTAGGTAAGGGGTACGCATCCATGACAGTCACAAGATTCAATTTCCGATAATCGGTACACAACCTCACTTTACCTTGCGGTTTCGGCACCAAGATGCAGGGTGAGGCCCAAGGGGACTCACAAGGGGTGGCCATCCCATGATCCAGGAGGTACTGTATTTCAGCACGCATAACTTCCTTTTTACTCGGGCTGATTCGATAGAAAGGTTGACGAATCGGCCGGGTGTCAGGGAGTAGTTCGATGTTGTGCTGAACCACATTACACTTTTGTGGATCATCGCTGAACAACTTCTGGTGTTCCTTGAAGATTCTGATGAAAGGTGCACTATTACAGTCCTGCAAATAGGTATGAAGATTAGTAAGGATTTCCGAGTTGGAAAGCACCGACTCAGTGCTAGTGCTTTCGAGAGAAGCAGGGAAGGTTTCACTGTGGAGGTATGAACCTTTAAATGTGGATAATGATACCAGCACAGTGGGGGGAGTACCTTGATACTGCTTCAGGAGGTTGACGTGGCACAACTGGGTCTTCCACCACCTATCTGGAGTCTCAAGAACGCAGTTGTGGTTGTTTCTGCACTCCTTGATGCGGTAGGGTTCTGAAAACTTGTTTTGCAATGGAGAATCTGGGATAGGAAAATATGCCAACACGAGGTCTTCTAGTTTAAATTTCCTTAATTTGCTGCTTTGGTCAAAATAAGTCTTCATCCTCTCCTGCGCTTTCAATAGATTGTCATTAGCAAATTTACGTACTCTCTCTAGAATGTGTTTTAAGTTTTGAAGAAACGGGGGCACATTATGATGCTCACTGAAGGTGGCATTACGTAGAGAGTCTTTAAAAGTTTTGAGAGGAGTACGGCACTTACGTCAGTAGAGCATCTCATAAGGAGATACTCCTAGAGACTCATTGGGGAGACTTCTGAAAATGCACCTAATGAGATCAAGTTGTTTATCCCAGTCCTTCATGGTGTCATTGCAGAATTTCTTTAGGAGTGCTTTAAATAGTCTGATGACTACGTTCAAGAGAACCCTGTGAAGCAGGATGATAAGGGCTGGACAATACCTGTGTGATGTTGAACTCTTCCAGTGTCTTCTTGAAGAGATCACTGGTGAAGTTGGTGCCACAGTCACTTTGAACCTCTCTTGGAAATCCATACTGGGTGAAGATCTTCAATAGTTGTTTCCCCACAGTAGCAGCCGTAATGTTTTTTACTGGAACTGCTATGGGGAATCTGGTGGTAGGACACATGATAGTTAGTATGTAGGCGTTGCCAGAACTGGTCCGGGGTAAAGGACCAACACAGTCTATGATGAGTCTGTGGAAAGGTTCCGCAGGCCCCTGCATGGGATTTAATGGAGCCTGGGGAATAGAGATGTTAGGTTTACCTGCCATCTGACATGTATGACACTGTTGCACATACTTTTTGACGTTTTTACCATACCTGGCCAGTAGTAGTCTTGTCTGATTCCGTGGTAGGTTTTGTTAAAACCATAGTCAGAAAGTGCTCCGTGGGTCAGGTGTAGAATATCGGGCCGTAGGCTGGTGGGAATCACTAGTTGTTCGACATTGGCCCAATCGTCATCCTCCTTCAGCTTACTGGGTCTGTATCTGCGGTAGAGCAACTGATTCTCTAGGAAGAACCCAGGGATACTGTCAGGTTGTGTCTCAGCCTGGAAGAATAATGGTGTTAATGATTGATCTTCCCTCTGTAACTTACGGAACTCCAAACTAGTAAGATCTGGTGGTAGATTCTGAGGGTCTTGAAGGACAGCGGTAGCAGTAGAGTCAGCCGGTTGCGGGCGTGCAGTTTGTGCACGGGTGGTCACCAAAACTGGAGGAGAAACTTCATCACTTTCTTGGACCTCTGCTGGAACATATTCAAAGATGGCATTGTCCATTACAGAGGTACACACCTGGGGTTTGTCCGTGATGATCAGGTTGGACGGTTGCAGATCTTCTGTCAAGTCGTTGCCCAGGAGAAGTTGCACTCCAGGCATGGGAAAAGGCTTTTCCCTGATGGCGACTTGGACTTCACCGGTCACGAAGGGACAATCCAGGTGGACTCTGGCGAGTGGATACGGAGTGGTAGCAGTGAGGTCAGTGATAAGGACGGTTTCCCCGGTGTAGGTGATGTTAGGCACAGCTGATTTCAATATTATGGACTGAAGAGCTGTTGTGTCCCTCAAGATCTTCAATTTGAAACGTCCCTCCGAATCTGTACCGTTTGTAGAGACAGTTGTAGGATACAGGTGTTTACTGAAGAGAGAAAGATCATTAACAGGAACACCAACATTCATCACAGGCTTACCGGACTTAGGAGGAGTCTGTTTGGGTTTAGTAGATTCATTGCGTTTGTATTGAGCCTTCCCACATCTATCTATGGTATGTCCATAGAGTTTGCAATACTTACAATACAATTGTGAGCTCGCTTGAGCTGTACTCACTTTATCGTAACTGTACCAAGACTTCTTACTGGAAGGTGGTTCTGGTGTAAGCCGGTGGATGAGGCTGTAGGTGTCAGCCGACTTCGCACATTTGATGTAGTCGGTTTCTTCTTTATCTGCTAGATATAAACGGACGGAAGGGGAACACGTCTCAAGAATTCCTCAACTAGCATGAGGTTGACGAGTTCTGCAAATGTAGAGACATGTGCTGCTTCCAGCCATTTCATGAAATATCTTTTCTTTGTATTGGCAAATTCTAGAAAGGTGGTGGTACTTGCCTTTAGATGATGACGGAATTTTCGTCTGTAGCTTTCGGATGAGAGAAGGTAGGCGTCCAAAACTGCTTGCTTCAGGGTCTGGTAGTCATTCTCAGACGCTAAGGTACTGAGAGTAACTGCAGCTCTCCCTGTAAGATGCACTCTGAGAAGGGTAGACCATTGATCTGCAGGCCAGCTAAGTTTATTAGCTAGGGTCTCAAAGGTGGTAAAAAAAGACATCAATCTCTATCTCAACGAATGGTGGCATTAACTTAATTGCATGGGAGACATTGAAACTTACTGGAAGACTGGCGGTAGCTTGTTGGCGCTGAGTGAGGTGTGTAGTTTCCAACGTGAGTTCTTGTTGACGACATGCTATAGCCGTCTCCGCTTGCTGTTTGTCTTGCTCGCGTTGTATCTCCAGGTGACGTTGTTTTGCTTCAAGCTGTACTCGCTCACTCTCTCTGAATAGGGCCATCTCACGTTCCTTTAGGGCCGCCTCTCGTTCTTTTAGGGCCGCCTCTCGTTCTTTTAGGGCCGCCTCTCGTTCTTGTTCTTCTTTCCTGATTGCAGCCTCTCTTTCCCTTATCTGGAGAGCTTCTTTCGCCAGGGCAGCTTCACGTTCTTGTTCTTCTTTCCTGATTGCAGCTTCTTCTTTCCTCATTTGTAGAGCTTCTTGCTGTTGCTCCCACTCAAGTTTTGCAAGTTCGAGCTGGAGTTTTATAGTTGCCAAATCATGTTTATCTGCAATAGAATAAGTTTCGTGAGTGTCAGAGTCAATCGTCCCTTCATCTAAGAGGTGATCCATTATTATGTTATGCAATTCATTTTTGTTGGCTCCATGGGGAACATCTAGTTGATACTCGTGTGCAAGAGTTTGTAATTCGGTCCTCTTGGCACGACATAAGGTCTCTATTTCACCTGCTGGATCGTTACGAAAAACTTGGAGATAAAACATTGTGAAAGATAGCAAATAAATGTACAACGAATATAGTTGTGATATGGTAAATGTCAGTAACAGGATAACGTGGCAATTGGTAACTATCCTGTGGAATTTTAATTTAATCTTTAACAATTAACGTTAATTTTAGGATGGTAAATGATTAGTCAATCAAAATCGCAGGAAATCTTGTACCCGGTACTCAATGTAAGAGAATAAGGACAAGAAAATCCTACTCAATAAATGAAACTGAGTTTCTAAAACAAATGAAACATTTAATTGCTCCAAAAGTGAATAAGGTAGTCCAAGAATGTAGGCATACCTTGCCGAGTCTCAATAAGACATAAGCAAGGGTTTCCCACTAAATGAAATATGATACTTACAGAATTAGCGAACTTTGTGCTCTGAAAAAAGAAAGCTAATTCCCTACCTAAGTAAATATCATCATCTCTGACCAACGTGTAGGGGTGCGAGTGTCAACTGGTGACGAGAACTGCTGCTGAGTTCCCAACTCAGCAACGTAGTCCGTGCTAGAGGAACTATGGCCCTCTATATCCTCCTTCGGTCGGATTGCAGAAGATAGGGTGCTTTGACCCGAAGACAAACCAAAGTACCAGGGTACCACAATGATGATCTGCCGATAATGTGAGAAATATCCTAGGGACAAAAGGTGGTAAACACGAGTAATAACACTGAGGGAGGGATGACCAATTAAGAGAATGACTGAGGCCTCCAGTCACCACGTAATCCAAAGTTATCCACCACTCACCATATGCTACTCTCAGAATGCACAATACACACAGCACCATATAAATATGAAAAGTAATGATAATATTGAAAAGCAACTGTAGCAAAACCAAGTACGCTTACCACAAATTGATGTTCTGGTACTAGTACCTGAGTGAATCTCCTAGGACAGGCCCCCATTAAATGTGACGGGAAAGTGTTGGAGTGTAGATGTTCGGCAGTCCTCCAATGGCTGGTGTCAATGCCTGTCGCATTTACAAAAAAAAAAGATAGACTGCTTGCCTGTTGTCTGTGGTAAGTGAGAGGGAGGAACACGTAAAGCACAAAGTATGAACAATGAAAATTTAATATACTTTAAACAAATAAAAATAAAGACAAGTCCCGTGGCAATGAACAGTGCAATTAAAGAACAAGGATAAATGCAAGAACACAATGTAACATAAAAACGTAATAATGTAAGACAAAATAGTAAATGGTGCTGAGAATATTGGCTATGGCTGAGACCTCCCTTAGTATACAGAGCCAGAGAGCTTAGTATGCCAGAGAGAGATGTCAACTCTTAGAGCACAAAGAATATTCTGAAGTTGATGGCTGGTTCAAGCTCAGACATCGACTCAAGTAGATGGCGCTGAGGTGCAGTCTGCAGGTGTGCAGTCGGCGAGTCACCAATCAGGAGCAGGCAGGCAGGGATGGGTAGTTGACGAGCCGGCGTGGAGGGAGTGTGGGTTGGGGGTTATTCTTGGATACGTTTTGCCTCCTGGTCAAAACGTTTCGTGCTACTGGTGGACGTATCTTGAATGTAGCATCTTATACTTGTAGAAGAAACGTAACTTTAGGTAGGGAAGAGCAGGCTCAATCTCTCTTGAAAGAGATTATCGTCACTATATATATATATCTCATTGAATATGACCGCATATTCTGTATTTACTATCTTCTGATTTAGGGCTTTTATCCCTCTAACTATTTTCTTAGCATCAGGGCTTAGCTGAAATAGGAGTTCTCCAAAACTCATTTTCGTAATTTCAAGGTGAAGAAAAGAAGTGAATTAATATAGAATGTATTACACTTATTTATACAATTTGCACAACGTTTCGAACCTCCATGGTTCATTCACAAGTGAAAAGAATTTTCAGAACTGGTTGATTTTATACCTGCACTGGGTCAGGTGATAAGACAATAAAGGTGAAAACATAGGGGGATACATAAGGGATAAATAGGGGGTGAAACATAAGAACATAAGAATAGAGGTAACTGCGGAAGGCCTATTGGCCCATACGAGGCAGATCCTATCTACATACAAAGATTAATCAAGTGTAGGGCCTGTTATGTGGAACAGTGTCTTCTGTGTTGGCATCGTTATGTTCTGGTCTTGTCCTTACTCTCATGGTGGGTAGAGTAAATAGTTCCGTGATTTGGGTGTTCATGGTAGGTTGTTCTATTCTTATGTGAATTGCTTCAAGAATTTCTGCAAGAAGATTACAAATTCTTGAGGCAATTCACATAAGAATAAAACAACATACCATGAACACCTAAATCACGGAACTATATACTCTACCCACCATGAGAGTAAGAACAAGACCAGAACATAACGATGCCAACACAGAAGACATTGTTCAAAATAACAGGCAAATTACACTTGATTAATCTTTGTATGTAGATAAGAGCTGCCTCGTTTGCGCCAATAGGCCTTCCGCAGTTACCTCTATTCTTATGTTCTTATGTTTCACCCCCCATTTATCCCTTATGTATCCCCCCATGTTTTCACCTTTATTGTCTTATCACCTGACCCAGTGTGGGTATAAAATCAACCAGTCCTGAAAATTCTTTTCACTTGTGAATGAACCATGGAGGTTCGAAACGTTGTGCAAATTGTATAAATAAGTGTAATACATTCTATAGTAATTCACTTCTTTTCTTCATCTTGAAATTACGAAAATGAGTTTTGGAGAACTCCTATTTCAGCTAAGCCCTGATGCTAAGAAAGTAGTTAGAGGGAAAGAAGCCCTAAATCAGAAGATAGTTAATACAGAATATGCGGTCATATTCAATGATACATGTTTTAAAGAAAACCTGCTGCCAGTATACACCAATACATATATTATTAAATATGACTGAAAAAGTAAGATTAATAATTCTAACACGAATTTTCTCAATATTTCTTATATTTCTTTTCACTATTATGGTAATTGAAAAATCAATTCTCCAAAATTCATTTTTATTTCTAGTCTGACGCGAGACTTGAACACGTTTCATAATAACTTATTACATTTTCAAAGACTTTAGTTTACACACACACAAGTATAACCTGCAAACACTAAACAGAGTTTAAACAGCTTTGATTTTATACCTGCATTTGGGTGAGGTGATATGTTACAACAGTTTTGGATGAGGTGAAAACAAACTTTCAACACAAGACAGAACACGAAACAATGGGTATAATATTTTGTAAGTTTAAGGGAAGAATGGAAGTAACTGCAAAGGGCCCATTGGCCCATATTTCTTGATGCTTCTATATTGGTGCGAAGTCTTGAAGTGGGTAAAATATAGTTGTGCATTAATTGGCTGTTGATTGCTGGTATCGACTTCTTAATGTGTAGTGCCTCACAGATATCAAGCCGCCTGCTATCGCTGTATCTGTCGATGATTTCTGTGTTGTTTGTTAAGATTTCTCTGGTGATGGTCTGGTTGTGGGAAGAGATTATATGTTTCTTAATGGAGCCCTGTTGCTAATGCATCATTAATCGCCTGGAAAGAAATGTTGTTGCCTTGCCTATATACTGAGTTCTTTGAGGCTTACAGTCCCCAAGTGGGTATTTGAAGGCATAGACGACGTTGGTCTCTTTTAAACCGTTCTGCTTTGTGTCTGGAGAGTTTCTCATGAGGAGGTTGGCCGTTTTTTAGGTTTTATAGTAAATCGTCAATTGTATCTTCTGATTTTTTCTGTAGGGATAACGTTCCTATCAACAATATCTTTCAAGACCCTTTCCTCCGTTTTATGAGCTGTGGAAAAGAAGTTCCTGTAAAATAGTCTAATAAGGGTAAAGGTGTTGTGTTAGTTGTCTCTTCAGAGGTTGCAATGCCTTTCACCTTCCTTCTTATGATATCTTCAATGAAACCATTGGAGAAGCCATTGTTGACTAGGACCTGCCTTACCCTACAGAGTTCTTCATCGACTTGCTTCCATCCTGAGCTGTGGCTGAGAGCACGGTCGATATAAGCGTTAACAACACTCCTCTTGCACCTGTCTGGGCAGTCACTCTTGGCATTGAGGCACATTCCTATGTTTGTTTCCTTAGTGTAGACTGCAGTGTTGAAACCTCCGCTCCTTTCCATGACTGTTACATCTAGAAAGGGCAACTTCCCATTGTACTCCATCTCGTAAGTGAAACTCAACACAGAATTCTGCTCAAATGCCTACTTTAGCTCCTGCAGATGTCTGACATCTGTGTACCTGTGTGTGGGCAGTGACTGCTCAGACAGGTAGAAGAGAAGTGTTGTCAACGCTTACGTTGACCGTGCTCTCAGTAACAGCTCAGGATGGATATATATATATATATATATATATATATATATATATATATAACTATCACTATACATATATATCACTATATATATATAACTATCTCGGCTATCACCTCATTTTGTCCGGTCGTGATGGTCAAGTGGATTAAGGCGTCTTGTACATACCAGTTGCGTCGCTCCTGGGAGTATGGGTTCGAGTCACTTCTGGGGTGTGAGTTTTCAGTTGCATATTGTCCTGGGGACCATTCAGGCTTGTTCGCATATATATATATATATATATATATAATTTTTTTTTTTTTTTTTTTTTTTTTTATTCTCGAGGAAATTCTCGGAATCAAAGCTAATATCAAGCAGCAATTTATATATTTTATTTATAATTTTTATATATTATTTAATAATAGAACTGAATGATCTAAGATATCCAAGTTACTAACGAATTATTTACAGAGTATTTACAGGAAAGAACGACACCAGCTGCAGGAACTGCAAGAGAAGACGAAGAACGAAACTGTTAAGGCACAGGTGGAGGAGATCCTGAAAGTTCAGGAAGTCATCTTCTCTAGTTACTGGAGTGACACAACTGGTAAAAAGAATACAATGACCGCCAAATCCCAAGAAATGTCAAGTAGATCCCAAGCTCTTCTGTTGGCCTCAAGAAGTGGATTTGTACAGCTGATATACCTCCTGGTGAAGGTGGGTGGCCTGGCTGTAGACAAACCAGTAGATCCTACCAATGACACCACTGCCCTCCACCAGGCAGCTTCTTGTGGTAAGTCCTGCGTCATTATCCTCCTCCTGAACCTTGGTGCACAACCGCTTCTCCCTGACAGATACGGGCAAACGCCTCCCCACTTGGCTGCAATGTTCGGCCATGAGCATGCTTTTCAACTTTTTGCTGAATTTCACCGGGAAAATATACCATATTGCAAGGCAGGGACTAGCCCTCAAGAAGTTCGTAGGCATTATACGAAACGTTTACAAATATATAATGGATGCAAATTTGCATCTGAACTTAATGTTCGTGAAATAAATAACGACCAAAGAGAAGCAACTGAAAACCTTCTTCGACATATTAACTTCGAAAATTTGGTGGAATACACTCAGGAGGCAACGGTTGATTACAAAGATGGTGAATCAAAAGATGTCAAGGACGCGGTAGTAAAAGAAATTCAGCAAATTATATCCAAGATTGAAACAGATATTTACAAAGGAAACATTAAACTAGTAGGAAGCGCTGCAGATGGCACCCGACTCTATTATCCAGATGAGTTTGATTTTAATTTTATTCTAGAGGAAATTCCCGGAATCAAAGCTAATATCAAGCAGCAAACAAAGGAGGAGGTCATAGTCAGTGGTCACAAATTAAAGGTGGAGCTTCAGACAGAAAATACAAGTCTCCATGGTAATAACCTAATATCAAACTTTTTTGAGAGAGTTCGGGACTGCCTCAAAAGCTATACTTTTGTTAACAAACAATTAAGTCTAGTGCCACCTGGCCTGACAAGGACGCAAGTGGGCGTGGCACTGACGCTGGCTTGGCAGGGTAGTGAGTATCCCCTGTTTATAATCGGTGTTGACTTAGTGCCAGTGATCTCTGTGCCTTGGCCTGAGGAGATACACAGACCTCCCCTTACTCCCAGTGGCCTAGACACGGTCCACCTCAGCAACACAGAAGACAGAGGTGGATCCTATATATGCAGCTTTGCTGCAACAGAGGTTGAAGTGCTTGCAAATCTGGATCCCCAAGAACGTCAGGTGTATCTCACCTGCAAGACTCTTCTCTCGCGCATGAAGGCTGAACCTTGGATGCCCAAAGACATGAGGAATCTGTTTTGCTGGTGGGATTCCCGCTTTTGGAAAATCCCGACTCCTGAAGGATTCTGCCTAAAAAATTCCTTTTTGAAGCAGGTTGAGAAAAAGCGACGGGAGGGAATAAAGTGGCAAGAAGATATAATATCCCTAGTGATGTCTGTATTCAAGGAAATGTGCCTTGAGATTGTTGATGAAGAATCTGGCAGTTCGAGTTTCGTGCCAAACAAAGTTAATGCTTACTTTGGTGGAGACTGCGCTAGGCCAAAAGTGGGAGAAGGAGCTCCAGAAATTGTTAATTTTCTCAAGAAAATCTCATTAACCTGAAGATGTTTACTTGGGATCCTTCAGAGAGACGATAAAGGAAGAAAAACACAACACAAGAAATAGACAGTGAATGAAAAGAAGATGGAAACAACAGCCCTTAACAACTTACAGTGGATTTCAAAGAATTATACAAAATTACAGACTCGGAGTTAAGGAGACGTGCTTCTCTAAACTATATTTAAATACTTTTATGGTATCACACTGTACTATATCTCCAGGTAGGGTGTTCCTTACGTTTTTGTTCGTGTCAAGAACAAGTATTTAGTATGATTTGAGTAATATTTTTTCTAGTAATTTTAAAACAAATACTATACATTAAGTTTATACATACTTAAAAAAATTCAGAGTTAACAATGTGATAACAATGTAAACACATATATCAAATAACCTCAGTTTCTTCTTCTTTTGAGATTAAATAAATTAATGTATTTTATAGGCTTTTTGGATGATTTATTTGTGGTTTGTAATATCGTTGTCTGGCGCTGAACAAGTTCCAGTTTGTCAATATAATTTCTCAATTATGGAGACAAAAATTATATGTAATATTCATGAATAAGATTAACCAGTGAACTCCAGAGCAGAACTCCGATCGAAATTAGAAAGAGCTGCCAAAATAACCCAAAATTTTATTTTATTTCCTAGCAGTTTTACATTGCTTGTTTGATTGAATGTTATTAGCCAGTTTCCTCTTTAATTTATATTTCCAAGTTGCAGCATTTTGCATATTTCAGCATTAAATATCTGACATTTTTCTGACCAATTTACAAGGTTGAACAATTCATATATTTGTCTCTCAAAGAATATTGAAGCTTTGCTGCCTTGTTTAGCATAATTAACAAATTTTGATATTGTATTGCTAAGCCATTATCAATGGCTTAAAAACATTTTTATTCAACAGTTGGCTTAGCAACTTTTTTTTAGCATTATCGATATCCTCCCTATTTATATCCACGTAAACCCATTATTATATATGTCTAACTTACGCTTGAAACAATCAATGGATCCTACGTCTATTATGTTACTTGGTAAATGGTTCCACATATCAACAACTTAACCAATATTTTCCCAAGTCTTTGCTGTATCTAAACTTATCCAAATTATACCCATTGTTTCGTGTTCAATTTTGTGTTGATACTTTTATACATTATTTTTTATAAATTGTTGATAAGGCTCCGTGACACCAGTTGCAATGTGCTCCTGGAAGTCCGGGTTCGAGTCACTTTTGGGGTCTTTTGGGGTGTGGAATTTTCATTTGCATATATTCTTGAAGACCATTGAAGATTGTTCGCATTTCTGTTGCTCACGTGGCCGCACTAAAATGAAGTGATTTGATGAAATAGCTATGCCCAAGATTACCATCAAAGTGCCGCGAGTGGGGTGGCCATATAGCTCCTTATGTGTGGTCACTGATGGTTGAGTGGATTAAGGCACCGTGATATCAGTTGCAATGTGCTCCTGGAGGTCCGGGTTCGAGTCACTTTTGGGGTGTGGAGTTTTCATTTGCATATATACTTAGGGACCATTCAAGCTTGTTCGCATATATATATATATATATATATATATATATATATATATATATATATATACATATATATATATATAATATATATATATATATATATATATATATATATATATATATATATATATATATATATATATATATATATATATATATATATATATATATGTCGTACCTAGTAGCCAGAACACACTTCTCAGCCTATATTATGCAAGGCCCGATTTGCCTAATAAGCCAAGTTTTCCTGAATAAATATATTTTCTCTAATTTTTTTCTTATGAAATGATAAAGCTACCCATTTCATTATGTATGTGGTAAATTTTTTTTTATTGGAGCTAAAATTAACGTAGATATATGACCGAACCTAACCAACCCTACCTAACCTAACCTAACCTATCTTAATAGGTTAGGTTAGGTTAGGTAGCCGAAAATGTTACGTTAGGTTAGGTTAGGTAGGTTAGGTAGTCGAAAAACAATTAATTCATGGAAACTTGGCTTATTAGGCAAATTGGGCCTTGCATAGTAGGTTTAGAAGTGCGTTCTGGCTACTAGGTGCGACATATATATATATATATATATATATATATATATATATATATATATATATATATATATATATATATTAGGCAAATCGGGCCTTGTATAGTAGGCTGAGAAGTGCGTTCTGGCTACTATTATAGTCTGTGGGTTGGTTGGTGTTGTCGTCGTTGATCCTTCTCTATGGACAACCCAACCCACAACTCGGTAGAGTGCTTATACTAGGGGATCACCCTTGGCGCTTCTGGCTCTTGGAGAGGGGCTCAACGTCACACGTTTAGGGGATGCGGCTCCAACACTTAGCCTCGTTGTCACGTGCACACACCCACTCGAGCCGCTGTGACTCCCCACTCTCTCCTTATGAGATATGATCTCCTCAATCCTCTATGACTTACTAGTATTACCTTCTACCCTGTCCACAGCAGTGGTTCCTGGTTCTTTCTCTCTCTCTCTTCTTCTGTACTATTTCATGGGAAGCCTCACTAGGACAAGGGCAAACACCAGCAAATTGGGATGCATTTACTGGACAAAGCACATACACGATACATACACACATATAATAATAATGAATCCTATACTCTATAATATTACAATCAGGTTGCACTCCAACATCATCAGAACTCTATCATCAGCTTATCAAGTGGTATCCTATCTCCTGGTTCACCACCTGATACTATCAACCACCTCAAGTTGATCAAGTCTACATACACTGTTGCACCATCAGCAAGATAATATATATATAGAAAATCAGCATTTGAATGCAATAACATATATCAGTATAAATGTTCATTGATACACAACAATGATCAATCGATCACTCTGTCAGTCCTGGAACGCATACATCTGTAGGTAATCCAGCCTACGACTGTAACTCTAAACTTCAGTATAAAACACTCCTTGACATATGAATGCAAACAATCACTCACCTCTCACTTCGTCTTGCACACTAATGACAACCAAACACTATCAACTCCCTACAAGTAATCCACCAGAACTTCCCTTCCACCTCTGGAAGTTCACTATCCTAATATCTTTAGGTTCTTCCGGGCTTCACTACCAGGATCCTCTGCAGCTCCTCCAGGCTGCTATCATGAAGTTTTCTTGAGCAACTAAGGTGCTTCACCCTTCTGCTAGGTTCCTCCACAGCTCTCTTGGCTGCTACACCATGAAGTTTCCTCGAGCAAATATGGTGCTTCACCACCTCTACAGAAGCATGTGACACTCCTCTTCACTGCTTCTCCTCACAGCTCGAGGTCCTCTGCTTCACTACCTTGAAGTCTCATCAATTACTTCATCTATGCTGGCTTCGAAGTTCTCAGCAACTTCTTCCCCAAAGAACAAACCTGCAACCCATCGACACTCCAATAAAATGTTTCCCCTTTAACACATAAACAAAAATAATCACACAACATGTTTGCCTCAAATCTCTATCTGTCCTCTACATACAGTGAGAGTGGACTCCCCCGTTTTGGGCGGGTCCATACTCCACCTCGCCTGGCGGCGGTCCTCACTCGCTGGGAGGGTCTTCCTCCGTCAGGAGCCAGGCTCCCTCAGTCGCCTGCCAGCGCTCAGAGGGGACGGACGTCGCTCCGTGTTCCTCCCTCTTCACTCTCTTATTTCAGGCTTTCTGCCTTATTAAAACATGTCTAACTTATAAATAAACATCGCTACTGTCGCTGGGCACACGACCAACTACAAGCAATCACTATGAACTGGCTTATATCATGCTTACCACAGATTGTCTGGTCGAGGGCGCTTCTCCCTCTGACGAAGCTTGATCAGCACGCTTCCACGGCGCACAATAATGCCTCCGGGCGGCTTAATATTCACTAATTATCGCCCACGACTTGAGACCACACGTCCCCAGCTCGATTCCACAGCTGGTACGTCTGCACACTTCTCTTCTCTTCGAGATATATCACTAGGGGTTCCCTTCTGACGGGAGCTCAACGGAGCGCGGCTTTTCCCCTGCGATGTCTGGCCTCAAGTGAGGTCAAAGCCCCTCCAGAAGCGAGCCTCACGCCTCCAGCAAAATGTCCACATCTCCTAGCCAGTCATCTATATGTTTCCTTCTTCACTGCCCATAATCTTAAATTGTTATACATCTCCAAGCAACTATTTTACATATGGGTTATCACCTCATTATTTGCTAGACCTTCTAATCAGGTCAGGCTTGATGAATAATCTTTATAGGTTAGGTTAGGTTAGGTAGCCGAAAAAGCTAGGTTAGGTTAGGTTAGGTAGGTTAGGTAGTCGAAAAACAATTAATTCATGAAAACTTGGCTTATTAGGCAAATCGGGCCTTGCATAGTAGGCTGAGAAGTGCGTTCTGGCTAATAGGTACGACATATATATATATATATATATATATATATATATATATATATATATATATATATATATATATATATATATATATATATATATATATATATATACATATATATATATATATATATGTCGTACCTAATAGCCAGAACGCACTTCTCAGCCTACTACTCAAGGCCCGATTTGCCTAATAAGCCAAGTTTTCATGAATTAATGTTTTTTCGTCTACCTAACCTACCTAACCTAACCTAACCTAGCTTTTTTTGGCTACCTAACCTAACCTTTCCTATAAATATAGGTTAGGTTAGGTTAGGTAGGGTTGGTTAGGTTCGGTCATATATCTACGTTAATTTTAACTCCAATAACAAAAAATTGACCTCATACATAGAAAAAAGGGTTGCTTTATCATTTCATAAGAAAAAAATTATAGTAAATATATTAATTCAGGAAAACTTGGCTTAATAGTCAAATCGGGCCTTGAATAGTAGGCTGAGAAGTGAGTTCTGGCTACTAGGTACGACATATATATATATATATATATATATATATATATATATATATATATATATATATATATATATATATATATATATATATATATATATATATATATATATATATATATATATATATATATATATTTATATCCCCTATATATATATATATATATATATATATATTTATATCCCCTATATATATATATATATATATATATATATATATATATATATCCCCTATATATATATATCATTAAATATGACCAAAAAAGTAAGATTAATAATTCTAACACGAATTTTCTCTATCTTTCTTACATTTCTTTTCACTGTTGATGGTAATTCAAAGATCAATTCTCCAAAATTCATTTTTATTTCTAGGCTGACGCGACACTTGAGCGCGTTTCGTAAAACTTATTACATTTTCAAAGACTTTAGTTTACAAACACACAACTGAAACTGAATAGAGCTTCCACATCTTCGATGTTTATATCTACATTTGGGTGAGGTGGATGAGGTGAAAACCGAACTTTCAACAATAGGTATTCAATGGGTATTAAATTCCAACACAAGACAGAACACGAAACAATGGGTATTGAATGGGTATTAAATTCAAACACAAGACAGAACACGAAACAATGGGTATTGAATGGAAGTAATTGTAGAAAGCCTATTGGTCCATATTTCTTGATGCTTCTATATTGGAGCGGAGTCTTGAAGTGGGTAGAATATAGTTGTGCATTAATTGGCTGTTGATTGCTGGTGTTGACTTCTTGATGTGTAGTGCCTCGCAGACGTTAAGCCGCCTGTTATCGCTGTATCTATCGATGATTTCTGTGTTGTTTGCATAAATTTCTCTGGTGATGGTTTGTTTGTGGGAAGAGATTATATGTTCCTTAATGGAGCCCTGTTGCTTATGCATCGTTAAACGCCTAGAAAGATATGTTGTTGTCTTGCCTATATACTGGTTTTTTTGAGGCTTACAGTCCCCAAGAGGGCATTTGAAGGCATAGACGACGTTGGTCTATTTTAAAGCGTTCTGCTTTGTGTCTGGAGAGTTTCTCATGAGTAGGCTGGCCGTTTTTCTGGTTTTATAGTAAATCGTCAGTTGCATCTTCTGATTTTTGTCTGTAGGGATAACGTTTCTACTGACAATATCTTTCACAATATCTTTCAGGACCCTTTCCTCCGTTTTATGGGCTGTGGAAAAGAAGTTCCTGTAAAATAGTCTAATAGGGGGTATAGATGTTGTGTTGGTTGTCTCTTCAGAGGTTGCATGGCGTTTCACTTTCCTTCTTATGATTTCTTCCACGAAACCATTGGAGAAGCCGTTGTTGACTAGGACCTGCCTTACCCTACAGAGTTCTTCGTCGACTTGCTTCCATTCTGAGCTGTGGCTGAGGGCACGCTCGACATAAGCGTTAACAACACTCCTCTTGTACCTGTCCGGGCAGTCACTGTTGGCATTCAGGCACATTCCTATGTTTGTTTCCTTAGTGTAGACTGCAGTGTGGAAAACTCCGCTCCTTTCCATGACTGTTACATCTAGAAAGGGCAGCTTCCCATCCTTCTCCATCTCGTAAGTGAAACGCAACACAGAATTCTGCTCAAATGCCTCCTTCAGCTCCTGCAGATGTCTGACATCAGGTACCTGTGTAAAAATGTCGTCAACATACCTGCAGTATATGGCCGGTTTCAAGTTCATGTCGACTAAGACTTTTTGCTCGATGGTACCCATGTAGAAGTTTGCAAACAGGACACCTAGGGGAGAACCCATGGCGACCCCATTTACTTGCTTATACATGTGTCCATCCGGGGTCAAGAAGGGTGCCTCTTTAGTACAAGCTTGGAGTAGTTTCCTTAGACTGTTTTCTGGTATGTCAAGAGGATTACAGGCCGGATCACGGTACACTCTCTCGGCTATCTACGTCCAACGAGGCTATTATCCCTGTGGCCCGTGTTCCCCGCAGCAAGTCAACAAATTCCTTTGGAGACTTCAGGCTGAAGGCGCATCATCGATAGATACAGAAATCATCGATAGATACAGCGATAGCAGACGGCTTGACGTCTTCGAGGCACTACACATCAAGAAGTCAACACCAGCAATCAACAGCCAATTAATGCACAACTATATTCTACCCACTTCAAGACTCCGCTCCAATATAGAAGCATCAAGAAATTTGGACTCCTGATACTCCTGATGGGAGGGCGCTGAGTTTCCTTCAGCATCCTCATGTAAAGATGGTGTTGTGGGGAGTAAGGGGCCCGTGACCAATGATGGGAGTGCCATAACGTCACTGTGCCCTGCGGGTACCTCAAGAGTCTTATATAAGAAAGTAAGAGATTGATTGATTGTTACGGGCTATTCATGCCTGTGCCACCTCTTGGGTGGCTTAACCTTCATCAATTTGATTGATTGACAAAGATTAAGCAACCCAAAAGGTGGCACGGGAATGAATAGCCCATAAGTGGAGGCTATTTGGAGCCATTATCAGTACCAATAGCTGATACTGGAGATCTGTGAAAGGATGGATTTTTTTTCTTGGGGGGGGGGGGGCGGGGGGTATTGGGAGCGGTCTCGGAGGGCTAGCTCTACCAATTATACTGCTGGTGAGTTAGTGAAGACCTCCAGGTACTCCGTTTTTTCTCAGTCTGAGTCCTGCTGCGAGTTGACATTGCTGTGTTGGAGTTCGGTGAGGTCGCCTCCATGAAGAGATCATGTACGGAGTTGGGGAAGTGTCGTGGCGATGGAGCTCTTACTTAGATTTCCTCGTCTGAGAAGTCCGTGGCGTAGTCCGTTATTGGAGGTTTTAGTCTTACAGCCTAAGGTTGGCTCTGGAGTCGATGAGTTGTGGTAGAAGCTGATTTGATCACGTTGGTGGTGGTGTTGGTAGTCGGAGAGAGAGCACGTCTATGAGCGCCTCTACTTATAATAATAATAATAATAATAATTTTTATTTAGGCAAAGGTACATACATAAAGAGATTTTACAAAGTTTGTTGGCTTTATAGATAGGAGCTAGTACATACAATGCCTAAAGCCACTATTACGCAAAGCGTTTCGGGCAGGAAAAAACACTACTGACTAAAGCTTAAAACTAATGGGTAAAAAGAAAAAAATGCGTTGAGTACAAATAAAAATAGAGGTAAAAGAGGGGGGGAACATTGTTGAAAAAACAGCACAAATACAATTACAAATTATTACAGAAAATTACATTAAAACAGCGTTGATTTGTAAAACAAAAAAACAAAAAAACAAAAAACATACATGGGTTGACAATAGAGAGGTAAGGTAGGTTACAGGGAATTTATTAGGTATAGCTTCGTTTTTAACTTAAACTGGTTGAGAGAGGTACTGTCTTTAACATGGTTGGGAAGGTCATTCCACATCCTGGGCCCCTTGATGTGTAGAGCATTTCTGGTTTGATTAAGTCGTACTCTAGGAATATCAAAACTGTATTTATTTCTGGTGTGGTGCTCATGGGTTCTGTTACAACCTTCTATGAAGCTTTTGAGATCAGGATTGGCATTACAAATTAGCGTTTTGTATATGTATAATACACATGAGAGAATGTGCAGTGACTTAATGTCTAACATATTCAGAGATTTGAGTAGGGGTACCGAGTGATGTCTGGGGCCAGAGTTGGATATTGTCCTAATAGCAGCTTTGTGTTGAGTAATTAGAGGACGTAAGTGATTTTGGGTAGTAGAGCCCCAAGCACAAATACCATAGTTGAGATATGGATAGATAAGGGAGTAATAGAGAGTCACCAGGGCAGGGCGTGGTACATAATATCTGATCTTAGAAAGAATGCCCACAGTTTTTGAAACTTTTTTTGATATGTTTAGAATGTGTCCCTGGAAATTCAGCTTGTGGTCAATGAGAATGCCAAGGAATTTGCCATCTAATTTGTTACAAATTTGGGTATTGTTTATTTTGAGATTTATTTGATTAGAGGATTTATTGCCAAACAGAATATAGAAAGTTTTGTCAATGTTAAGGGTGAGTTTGTTGGCAGTTAGCCACAGATGGACTTTATTTAGCTCAGTATTTACTGTGGCATTTAGAGCAAGGGGAACAGGACTGGAGTAAATGAAGGTTGTGTCGTCAGCAAATAGGATTGGTTTGAGGTGTTGGGAGGCATTTGGAAGGTCATTAATGTAGATGAGAAAGAGGAGAGGGCCAAGTATGCTGCCCTGGGGAACACCAATGTTGATGGGTAGGGTGGGCGAAATTGTATTATTCACAGAAACACATTGGAGCCTGTCAGTAAGGTAGGATTTGAGGTATTGTAGGGAGTGTCCTCTGACACCATAATGATGTAATTTAAGAAGAAGGTTTTGGTGGTTGACAGTATCGAAAGCTTTACGCAGGTCCACAAATAACCCAACAGGGAACTCATTTTTATCAAGAGCTGTATGAATCGAGTTAAGCATACTAATAAGTGCATCGTTAGTGCTTTTTTTGGGCCTGAAGCCATATTGGCAAGGGCTAAGTATATTGAGTTTGGCTAGATATGAGTAAAGCTGCTTATAGATTAGTTTTTCAAAAATTTTTGACAAGTTTGGCAGGATTGATATAGGTCTGTAGTTGTTAACATCTGTGAGATCACCACATTTGTGGACAGGCGTTACTCTTGCTTTTTTTAGAATATCTGGAAAGGTTTGGAGTTCAAGTGACTTGTTGAAGAGCAAAGCAATAGCAGGGGCTAAGGATCTGGAGGCTTTTTTGTAGATTAAAGTTGGTATCTCCTCAAGGGCACCAGACTTGGTTTTAAGGGAAAGGATTATCTCATTGACGTCAATGGAATTAATAGGCTTTAGGTACAGAGACTGGGGATAGTTCCCTGTAAGATAGTCCTTAATGTCAGTACTGGAAGATGGAATATCATTAGCAAGGGATGAACCAATGGAAGAGAAGAACCTATTGAACTCAATAGCAGAATCAGAGGCTGAAAGCTGACCATCGTTATTAGACAGGAGAGTCGGTTTGTTATTTAAAGACTTTTTTTATCCCAATATTTGTGAAATTGTTCTCCATGTTTGTTTAATGTTGCTCTTTATTTGGGTAAATTTATCTTCGTAGTATTTAGTTTTGGCTCGTCTAATTATCTTAGATAGCAATAATGAGTAATTCTTTGAGAATTCTTTGGAGACAATCCCTAACCTATACTTTTTCTCAAGGTCATGTTTTTTATTAATAGATTTAAGTATTCCCTTTGTAAGCCAGGGATTGTTAAGCCTTTTGGTTGTGACTTGTTTTGTAAGCATAGGACAGTGGGTATTATAAAGGCTAAGAGTTATTTGAAGAAAAGATTGAACTGCTAGGTTGATGTCCTCTATGTTTCCTAACTCGGACTCCCAGTTGACATTATCAGTAGCAGTTATAAAATTGTCTATAGCAGTTTCATTGTGTAGTCTAAAACGTATCTCTCTTGACTCAAGAGGTGGTTTGCTAATGTTAGTTAAGAGAAATGTGGGGTAATGGTCTGTAGTGCTATCGGTGATTATACCTGAAGTAAGCGGAGAGGTTATATTTGTCCAGATGTGATCAAGAGTCGTGGCAGTGCTATCAGTGATTCTAGTAGGTCTAGTGATTAAGGGTATGAGGAAGCAGGAATTCATACAGTTGAGGAAGCTAACAGCAGTAGGGTGTTCTGGCTCGCAAAGGTCAATATTAAAGTCCCCTGCGATAATTAGGTGGTTTTTGTTCAGTCTGTTATCAAGTATTAGATTTCTAAGGTTTGAGTTGAATTCGGACACATCAGTGTTAGGAATTCTATAAACTGCACCCACAGACAGGATAGACTCGGCACCCTTGACTCTGAAGCTGGCGAAGATATACTCCCTATAGCAGTCTCTAGTTCTAATTTCTTTTAAGCATGTTAGTTCTTGGTGGTAGTAAAGAGCAGTGCCACCACCTCTCTGAAGTTGGCGACAGTTGTGCATTGCTGAGTAGTTAGGCATGTTAAAGAGTTGAGTAGTATCATCTTTCAACCATGTTTCAGTAAGTATAATAAAAGAGAAATTGTTGTCAATAGCTTCAATCAAGGCACTAACATCATCGAAGTGTTTGCCTAGGGATCTAACGTTCAAATTGATTACAGAGATATTGTGACTATGAGTTAATGCATTGTTTACATCATGTGCTGCAAAATATCTGCAATTTAGATCATTAAAGTGATTATTGTCATAGATAGTGGATAAGAGGTTAAGTTCTGGGTCTATACTTGACTGCATAAAAAAAAGCTGATTGCCGGAAAAACAAGAAAAACAAAAAGAAATAAATGTACACAATACTGTACCAAACAAACACAAAAGGGGCTTACAGGGGTACAATGGAGTATGGCTAGGCTAGGAAACCTAGGTAATGAATGAGATTAAAGAAAAAAACATATAAACATGGACTATACAAAACACAAGATATAGATATACAAAACAAAAATATAAACAAGACTAAGCAATACCAAAAAAATTGAGCAAAAATGAAAAATGAGGTAGATTGCTTATAGGTACTCTCAGGTACACTGTAAGTAACAATAGACAGAAAATATATATCAATATAGAAAAGAATGTCACAATACAATAAGATAACAATTACATGAACAGATGAAAAACAAATCTGCTGTAAAATAGGAAGTAATTATAGCAAAGCACGATATAATAATATAACAATACAATAAGAGCTTACAAAGTATTGAGTCTGCTAAATTAGAGAATAATTATGGCAAGACACAACAATAAATGCAAGCAAACAAGGAATTGAAACAATTAGAGGTAGAATTAAGGTCACTAGATAGCCATGGAGGATACACAAGTTTGGCGGAGAGAACAAAAAATCAGTAGAGACTGTCAAGATGAATATATAAAAAAATTTGACAAATAATAATTGTAACGTAAAATAATCTTAAAGATAATAAATTTTATTAAGCTTAGTTTTAACTTATAATTAGTATGAACTTAATTGAAAGAACAAAAATGAGATCAATAATTGATTTCAATAAATGACATAGATCAATACAAATAAATTTAAAATATAAATGGAATAGGGTAAAATTAGATTTAAGAGTAAAATTTTACAATGAAACTGAGGTAGATGCTTGCATAAGTGCATGGAGACTTGATGGATTATTTAGGAAATTATAGGAATAGGAGAACATCAGGTAAATGGTAAGGCAGAGACAGCACCTTAGACAAAGTTAGATTAAGTTAGGTTAGGCTCAGGCACTGAAAGAGTTAATTTAAGTACTGGCATTGGTCGGGTTCAGGTTTTCAGATATACCACAATCACTTAAGAAGGCCAGGAGTTGTTGGTCACATTTTATTTCATATCTTTTTCCTGTAGCTTCTTTCTTCGCAAAAATCGTACCATTCCTTGTGTAGCACTGCTTGATAAGACCAGGGTTTTGTTTGCGAACTTGGCGCAGCCTGTAGAAGAGGGATCCACGCTGCTTAGTAAGACACTTATTTATATAGAGGTTGGTTTTTTGCTTAGCAGCTGTTTGCATGAGGTCAAACTTCGCAGAGGGATTTGCAAGTTTGATGAGCATTCTCCTACAGTTACGGGGATTGTTTTTATCTATACTAATAGCCGATTTGATTTGAACATTGAGACTGATCTTTGAATTAATTAGGGTGTTGGCTATGTTACAGCAATCCTCACCTTGTTGTTCAACAGGTAGATCAGTAGAGCTAATTATCAGGGAGTCATGAAGTTGTTGTTGCTCTTGGTCATCTTCGGAAGCCGCCTGGTGAGTCTGAAGGAGATTGATCTGTTTTTCCAGCTTTTTAAGGAGGTCACTTTGAGCTGTGAGGGTTTCTTCAGCCTGAATCTTACGTATTTGATCCATTGCATCATTTGCAACAGTTTGTATGTTGAGAATTTCTTGGTTGTTGTTCATCGACGATTTAAGGAGGCAGTCTATGGTATGTTGTTGTCGGGTGACTGTGTCTTGGAGGGCCAAAATAGCTTCTGGTTGCATTTTCACAAGGTTGTGCAGTTTCTGGAGCCATGGATTACTTCGGAGAGGTTTGAAGTTTAAACAGGGAGCCATAGATTGAGTGAATTCTAAAGCTAGAGATCCGAGGTGAGTTGAAGGGGGGGAGTGAGGAGGGGGAGCAGATGCTGTGTTTACAAACATCGGCGAGGGTTGCAGCGTTGCCAGTGTTTCATTCAGAGCTCTAGGAGTAATGGAACCAGAGCGAGAGGCACCCCTACCTTGCTTGTTGTTATGTTTGGGCATGTTTTCGACGAATAGATTCTTGGTAGCGTTTCTAATGGTAGATACTTGGTGAATTATAGTAGGGATGACTAGCGTATTGGGAACACTTGGCAGAAGGGTCGTAGAAAAGCAGGCGAAAATTGGTTAATTTTGGTTGATTACTGTTGAGGTTCACTGTGAGTTATGTCATATTAAGTCTCCATGCACTTAACTCGTGCTAGGCAGCAGTTAGGCCATGCAACGTTGAGTGGAGACGAAATTAAACACGAAATTTCAGCAGCTGTGACGGTGCCGGTACCACCGCCAGCGTTTCCCGCCGTCGTATGTCGGCGGGAATACTTAGATGGTGATGGTGGTAGCTTTAGGGGCTGGATGGAGGATGCTGTTGTTTGTGCAGCCTGGGTCTTTGGTGAAACTGAAGTCTAAGTGGAGATCGACCTTGATGCAGTCAATCCTCAGGGATTGTACAATGTCTCCTCTGCTCTAGTACTACCAGCCAAGACGTCCTACTTGAGTGCTAATCTCGCCTTGCTTGAGTGTAGCGAGACAACCTATCCTCTTGGGGTACCTGGGGTCACACTGACACCGACTCAAAGCCCGCTCTTCTGCCGCGGATGCCTTCGTCACCACAAACAACGTCAGGGCACTCCCTCATTGGTCACACCCCCTCCAACGCCCAAATAGCATCTTTACATCTTTGAAACTCAACGTTATCAAATCAGGAGTATCTTGGGCGGGAAATTAACATCTCTCATGGGTTTTTGGTTGACCCGCCATCTTTGTTGCTGCTCCCTAGTCTCTGCCTACTCTCACCAAACTTAAGACTGGAATATATAAAAAAAATTACTTTTCGCCTTTCTCTGAGTGCAGTAAAACAAGACTGAGAGTCTTTTATGCTATGTATAAGTTGAGTGTGACTCTTATTTGGGAGAGGAGCGCATCTGCTGGTACACATAACACTTCTCAACATTGTTTTCCAGTTTAACTTTTAACTTTCTTTGATATTCATAACTAGAGTTTATCTGGGACAAGTGTTTTAGATTTCTTAATTTTATTTAGTATTGTGAGCACGTTAAACTCTCAAACGGTAATATTTCTATTCAATGTTTATAGAAATTGGTAATAATATTCATATTTTACATGTTAAATAAGGAAGCACAGGCAACAACAAAAATTTTTACCAAATCTGATTCCTGAAAAACGGAATCACGACATTTCTTTGAGATTTTTTTTGTTATTCTCAGCAATGCATATCTTGCAGTTATGTTTGCCAAAACGAATTACCTCCGTTGTAACAAAAGATATTCAGGCTCATTCTGATGATTAATGTCCGGTTTTAGACTATTTTGCAAGATTTCTTTATGTTAGGTAATTCTATTTCAACGCTCCACCATTTAGTGGTTGGATGCAGGCGTCTATATTGTAGTGGGATATGAAAGCTCTTGGATAGTTTGTATGTGCTATTTAAGTTTATATAAGCCTTGGTTATGTCTTTTTTCTGAGGAGAGGATATCATTTCAGTTTATAGAAGATAAATCTTGTCATAACTTTGTAAAATCATCATTTTTAAAATCCGGGATTTCCCATCAATTGGTATTTGTGCACGTATTCCTCATTATACTGAGTGAAATTTGATGGTGATCATTAGATCTGATTACATTGCCAACATTTGTGTAATTTTATGAATCTATATAATATAATATTTTTTATATAATATTATGATTCCTGAACTTGATTCTGAACCATCTGAAATGCTGCACTCTCCACTAGATTTGTATTCAAACATAGTCTATGGATAGTAGATATTGAACCACACCAGTTTTGTATTAGCAGATTAAAGTCACCAATTATAACTGTCTTGTACTGTTGTATAGATCTTCAGAGTGATCATATATAATTGTATATGTTTCAAATGATTGAGCAAGAGTTCTGTAGAAGATGCCTATGATTAGTCAATTGTGTTTGTTTCCTCTTAATTCGAAAAACAATTCATTGATCTTTTCTATGCCACATGTTTTTATTTTATTTGTAGGTTACAACTTTTGATATGCTTTCTGTCTCAAATGAACATAGAATATTTTGGAATTACGTTTTCTGCCTCATAGTCTCTGTAATGTAAATCCCACCACGTTTCAGTGACACAAAATTAAATTTCCTCTATCACATTAACCTAAGAAATATAAAAACTTATGTGATTTTTCGTATAACAACATCTAGATGTTATATCTATATATCTAACTATATAACATCTAGATGTTATATCTATATATCTAACTATATAACATCTAGATATAACATATATTTACCAATACACAAAGAGAGGTTTGAAAACCACGCTCTGTCGAATCCTCGGGTTAGAATAGTTAAATTAGCTTGAGTTAGATAAGGTTCTGCAAAGCTTGTTTGGATTCCGTTGTATAGTTTTCTGAAAATCTGAAATGAGAATAATTACAACTGAATTTAATGTAAGAATGAGTTTTGTATGCTAGCTCCGATGTTTTCATTGATGAAAGTGTCCTAAATTCAAATATTCAGATCATGTCTGACCTAAGTTCAAGTTATTTTGTACCTTCGACAGAATCACAATATTAGAATAAAAAAATACTTGTTGTTTGTAAATACATGTGAATAAATATTGAACTAAAAAGTAAATATCATTATGTTTCTCCTTGCAACTGAATGATATGTTATCATGAAAATAAACCGTTAGAAAGTGTAAATCTTAATTTTATGATTTTATTTGTCACAATAATTCAATAAAACTATTAATTATATCTTAAAATATTTTTTACTTCTTGCTACAATATTTTTTATCACATGAGATTTTTCTCCATATATACCACAGCAAAAACTAATATAACTACACTCAGGAGCTCCGGCTAACACACCCTCTCACTGAGACTGTCTGCGCCTGACTGATAAATGTAAAGTTCTGAGGAAAGGTAATGATGATAGAGTTACAAGATACGAGCTTGATGGTGTTGAGATTGCGAAAGGGATCTGGGAGTTATGATTAGTAAGAATTTAAAACAAAAGGATCAATGCCTGAATGTTCGTAATAAGGCAAATAGGACACTGGGATTTATTAATCGATGCGTCAGTAACAAGACACCTGGTGTGGGTTCTTCAGCTATATCTAGCTCTGGTTAGGCCCTATTTCTATTATGCAGTTCAGTTTGGTCGCCGTACTATAGAATGGATATAAATTCACTTGAACGTGTCCAGCATAGGATAACTAAGTTAATTCCCCAAATTAGAAATCTTTCATATGAAGAAAGATTAACAAAGCTTCAGTTCCATTCACTGGAAAGGCGAAGAGTTAGGGGTGACATGATAGAGGTTTACAAGTGGATGAATGGACATAACAAAGGGGATATTAATAAGGTATTAAAAGTATCAACACAAGACAGAACACGAAACAATGGGTATAAATTGGATAAGTTTAGATTTAGGAAACACTTGGGTAAATACTGGTTCAGTAACAGAGTTGTTGATTTGTGGAACCAATTTCCACGTAACGTGGTGGGGGTGGGGTCCCTCGATTGTTTTAAGAGTGGGTTGGACATGTATATGAGTGGGATGGGTAGTTATAGATGGGAGCTGCCTCGTGTGGGCCGGTGGGCCTTCTGCAGCTGTCTTGTTCTTATGTTCTTATTTGGGGTGCTATATTAAGTATAGAAAGCTATATTAACTATATTAACGCCTAGAAAGAGATGTTGTTGTCTTGCCTATATACTGGGTTTTTTGGAGCTTACAGTCCCCAAGAGGGCATTTGAAGGCATAGACGACATTAGTCTCTTTTAAAGCGTTCTGTTTTGTGTCTGGAGAGTTTCTCATGAGTAGGCTGGCCGTTTTTCTGGTTTTATAGTAAATCGTCAGTTGTATCCTCTGATTTTTGTCTGTAGGGATAACGTTTCTATTAACAATATCTTTCAGGACCCTTTCCTCCGTTTTATGAGCTGTGGAGCCTCTTGTTTTATGAGTTTTATGAGCCTCTTGGGGACTGTAAGCTCCAAAAAAAACAGTATATAGGCAAGACAACAACATCTCTTTCTAGGCGTTTAACGATGCATAAGCAACAGGGCTCCATTAAGGAACATATAATCTCTTCCCACAACCAAACCATCGCCAGAGAAATCCTAGTAAACAACACAGAAATCATCGATAGATACAGCGATAGCAGGCGGCTTGACGTTTGCGTGGCATTACACATCAAGAAGTCAACACCAGCAATCAACAGCCAATTAATGCACAACTATATTCTACCCACCTCAAGACTCCGCTCCAATATAGGAGCATCAAGAAATATGGACCAATAGGCTTTCTACAATCACTTCTATTCAATACCCATTGTTTCATGTTCTGGCTTGTGTTGATGAAATTAATACCTTATTAAATACCACCTCACCCCATCCACCTCACTCAAATGTAGATATAAACAAAATCGCAGATGTGTAAGTTCTATTCAGTTGTGTATGTGTTAACTAAAGTCTTTGAAAATGTAATAAGTTTTACGAAACGCGCTCAAGTGTCGCGTCAGACTAGAAATAAAAATGAATTTTGGAGAATTGATTTTTGAATTACCTCCAACAGTGAAAAGAAATGTACGAAAGATTGAGAAAATTTGTGTTAGAATTATTAATCTTACTTTTTCGGTCATATTTAATAATATATGTCTACAGGAAAGACTGCTACCAAAAAAAAAAAAATATACTAATATATATATATATATATATATATATATATATATATATATATATATATATATATATATATATATATATATATGTCGTACCTAGTAGCCAGAACTCACTTCTCAGCCTACTATACATGGCCCGATTTGCCTAATAAGCCAAGTTTTCCTGAATTAATATATTTTCTCTAAATTTTTTCTTATGAAATGATAAAGCTACCCATTTCATTATGTATGAGGTAAATTTTTTTTCATTGGAGTTAAAATTAACGTAGATATATGACCGAACCTAACCAACCCTACCTAACCTAACCTAACCTATCTCTATAGGTTAGGTTGGGTTATGTAGCCGAAAAAGTTAGGTTAGGTTAGGGTAGGTAGGTTCGGTAGTCGAAAAACAATTAATTCATGAAAACTTGGCTTATTAGGCAAATCGGGCCTTGCATTGTAGGCTGAGAAGTGAGTTCTGGCTACTAGGTACGACATATATATATATATATATATATATATATATATATATATATATATATATATATATATATATATATATATATATATATGTCGTACCTATTAGCCAGAATGCACTTCTCGGCCTACTATGCAAGGCCCGATTTGCCTAATAAGCCAAGTTTTCCTGAATTAATATATTTTCTCTAATTTTTTTCTTATGAAATGATAAAGCTACCCATTTCATTATGTATGAGGTTAATTTTTTTTTATTGGAGTTAAAATTAACGTAGATATATGACCGAACCTAACCAACCCTACCTAACCTAACCTATCTTAATAGGTTATTTTAGGTTAGGTAGCCGAAAAAGTTAGGTTAGATTAGGTAGGTTAGGTAGTCGAAAAACAATTAAATCATGAAAATTTGGCTTATTAGGCAAATCGGGCCTTGCATAGTAGGCAGAGAAGTGCGTTCTGGCTACTAAGTACGACATATATATATATATATATATATATATATATATATATATATATATATATATATATATATATATATATATATATATATATATATATATATATATATATATATGTGGTACCTAATAGCCAGAACTCACTTCTTGGCCTACTATGCAGGGCTCTCGTCTTACTTAACTAAGTTAGCAAGGACTCTGTTGTTTCTGGCTAAGTGTAAACATTTTGGCCTATTATGCAAAAAATTATACTGTTTTTTTGGCCAAGAATGCAAACTGGCGATTGTTTATTTGTTTATCACATGGTCACTGTAAAGTAAGATGTTGTCCATTGAATGTAGGAAGATATTTAGATAAAAATGTCAAATGGGGACGATGTACAGATTAATAATGGCCTTAGGAATTGTTTGTACTAGAAATCAGTAGCACGTGGAGAGATATGGTGCTTGAACACTTAGCCGGCTTACACTATTATTTAAAACAATTTTGTGTTTATAGAGAGAAAGAGAGAGATAGATTAACAGTTCTCAACTCCTTAAAACATACATAACTGAAACATGCTCATATCTGAACATTTTGTCCTGCCTCAAAATCACATTGAACAAATAATGTCTTATCCCAGGCCAGCATCCTGTCCGATAAGGATCCTTGGTGGCTCGACCACCAGAAGTTACATCCTGTATACCACTACATTCTCATTTGAACTTAATAGTACTTACCTAACCTAACTTTTTATATAGTCTGTATACGGTAGCTTATTACGAAGCGATAAGCACCCTCCCCTAGGATAGGTTAGGTTAGGTTCCCTAGGGTCAACGCAACCCCCTGTCCCATCATGCCTGGAGGAGACAGCTGGTTGCCCGGAGTAGATGGTAGCAGTGTCAGCTGAATTATATAAATATCAAGTAGTCGCAGGCTACTCTCACATTTTACATCCACTGACGGCCAACCAACACACGCTACTCTTCCATCAAATAGAAATTTAGTAGCCACATTCTTACTAATATTTGGAATATTCAGGTGTACAAAGCTTTTAAAACCATGGTATCCATATTTCCCTTTAAATCTTTTATATCTTCGATTACATCAAGTTCCCAAATAAAAAAATATGTAGACAAATATTGTTCAGTTGATATAAATATTACATTAGAACCATCTATAATTAAATTAAGATCATCAAACCACAAAATTGTAAATGTTTATGCTATAAATATATTGATGGGTTCTACTCTAGAAGGATATCCTGCGGCATCCCAATTACAATTTATACTGCGAGTCGCAGTTAGGGAGGATGAAAATTATTGTTCTTATGTGTTTGTAGAATTCTTCTCTAACATTGACCAAAGAAGCATCATGTTCTGTGAACATAATTTCAAGTACCCCCATGATCCGGATTACTTAATAGTGCCTATCAAGGGATATAGGTCCTACGCCAAAGATCCTTCCATATTTCTGATGATGATACAAGCTTCCAATCAGGAACGAGAAGCTCTGAGAGAGATAATGATAGCAGACGGAATATCGATTCCATCGCCATGTAGCAAAGTTGATCAGGGTGCGCTGAAAAAGCTTATGTCCCTCAAACAATATTTGAATCGGCATTATTATTTTAGGTACATGATGTTTAAAAATATACGTTGGGAATTAACCCGAGATTTGAGAGCTTACGAAGCATGGTTTAAAAATGAAAAATGGCTAAACTACGTTTTTCACAGGATGGAACAACATAAACCCTATTGTTTACATATAGAACGTTATCGCAGCGACTCTCGTCAAGATATAATTTATAGGGACCCCAACCATAAACTTGAATCTAATTCTTCTTTTTGGGGGGTACCCGAATATCGTGATAAATGGTCTGAAAATTATATATTTCGGGTTTTCAGTGATGGTGATGAAAAGTGTGATGATATATGTGATATTACGCTAGGAAACCTTGACCGAATTTATCATTTAAATTTGGCGAAGAGTGAATTAATTGCTCGAATAGTGGTGAAAGAATACGGATCATTTTATGTAGAAAAGGTAAAACGCGTACTTTTCATAACCCGAAATCCCCATCTCTTTATGGACCTCATTCAAATGGGAGAAAAGGAAGAAATCTGTCGTTTTATTATAGAAGACGAAGGTTTATCATCATCATCATCACCACCACCTCCATATAAAAACACCCACAACCCAAATAGTTTGCAGGCAATGTGCGTCAATCAATTTGTGAATTCCTTTTTGGATACTACTAGAATGGGATATTGGACCGTGGCCTACTTACGTAGAGCAATCAACACCAACCCTAACATTCCTGATTTTTTAAAACCCCAATTAATCAACGAAGTTCAACAGAATCTAATGATTAGATCGTGGGAAAGAGCAGTGGCAGATGAACCAACTACTAAACTTATTTTTTTTTAAGAACAAATCCAATGAAATTGTTTTTTACTGAATTGAAAATATTTGTTTATTATTCTTCTAATAAATAAATCTAAAGTTGGGAGCAAATAATGAAAAAACATTGATGAATCTTAATAATGTAATAATGCCCAACCAATTAATTCACATATCATTCTTTACATTAGAAAGGGAACTTAAGTGACTGACTGGACTCTGGCCGATGGTAGATTTAACCAGTTCAGTTATCATTTTCTCCACTTCAGAGTTACGTACTTCTTTCGTTAGTCGCAAGGCAACATCTTGTAAATGATCCACACTATCTTGAAGCCTCGATAATTTAGTTAGCACCTCAATACCAGTTATATGGGTGGTTAATTCATATTGGGGATATTTACTCAAATCTATTGAAGGTTTCGGTAATCTACCTTCGGTTTCCAGATAATCAAGACATTTAAAAATATCTGTAACGTATTCATCTTTCGTTTTGTATTTATCATCACGATCCATACTATTTGGATAAATAAATTCTTCTAATCCATGTGGCCACCTGTCACCATTATTACATGATGCTAATATTTTTTTGGTAGCTAGGAGTTCATCATTTGAATAAAAGGTTACTAAAATATGTTTAAGTTTTGCAGCATCATACTCTTTTCTAAAGAATAAAATATAGTTGATAATTTCATTTACTGATGACGTCATTATGTATTCGTTTTTGGTAAATGAATGGAATAGTTAAGTGAAATTCTAAATTTTTATTACTTATATACTTCTTACCAAAATTTTATTTCTAATTAGCGACAATAGTTGCTGAGATGATGATACAAGTTTACAAGCTCTAAGAAATATATCATAAAACAGGCATTATTATTTACATAGCGAAGGAAGGCGGGGAGGTGGTCGAACCGATTAATAATGTATATATTTCATTAATCAAAACTGTTGAATGATGACAGTGGTGGTTGTGATAATTCCTCTAAATTAAATAATTAGGGTAAAAAAAAGGAAACAATGAGATACTGAATATATTTTATTACATTATTTCCACAAATCAATATATTGTTAAACTTACTTACCCCAACCAAAATTTTGCCCAGACTTGATTTATTAAAAAAAATATATATTTTGGTAGATAGTATTTCTTAGTGCATTTTTTATTATTACTTTTACAAAATATAGTGATGATTAACACAGAATAAAAGCTAATTAGAAATAAAATTTTGGTAAGAAGTATATAAGTAATAAAAATTTAGAATTTCACTTAACTATTCCATTCATTTACCAAAAACGAATACATAATGACGTCGTCAGTAAATGAAATTATCAACTATATTTTATTCTTTAGAAAAGAGTATGATGCTGCAAAACTTAAACATATTTTAGTAACCTTTTATTCAAATGATGAACTCCTAGCTACCAAAAAAATATTGGCATCATGTAATAATGGTGATGAGTGGCCATTTGGAGTACAAGGTTTTAATTATCCAGATATGATGGATTATTAAATAAAAGTCCAATAGTTGGTTCTTCTGCCACTGCTCTTTCCCACGATCTAATCATTAGATTCCGTTGAACTTCGTTGATTAATTGGCGTTTTAAAAAAGAAGGAATATTACGGTTGGTGTTGATTGCTGTACGTAAGCAGGCCACGGTCCAATATCCCATTCTATTAATATTCAAAAAGGAATTCACAAATTGATTGACGCACATTGCCTGCAAACTATTTGGCTTGTAGGTGTTTTTACAAGGAGGTGGTGGTGATGATGATGATGATAAACCTTCGTCTTCTATAATAAAACGACAGATTTCTTCCTTTTCTCCTGTTTGAATGATGTCCATAAAGAGATGGGGATTTCGGGTTATGAAAAGTACGTGTTTTACCTTTTCTACATAAAATGATCCGTATTCTTTCCCCACTATTCGAGCAATTAATTCGCTCTTCGCCGAATTTAAATGATAAATTCGGTCAAGGTTTCGTAGCGTAATACAACATATATCATCACACTTTTCATCACCATCACTGAAAACCCGAAATGTATAATTTTTAGGCCATTTACAATATTCGGGTACCTTAAAAGAAGGAGAATTACATTCAAGTTCATAATTGGGGTCCCTATAAATTATATCTTGACGAGGGTTGTTATTTCTATGTAAACAATAGGGTCTATGTTGTTTCTTCCTGCCATAAAGGCAGGTAAGCCATTTTGTATTTTTCGACCATGCTTCGTAAGCTCTCAAATCTCGGGTTAATTCCCAACGTATATTTTTAAACATCATGTACCTAAAATAATAATGCCGATTCAAATATTGTTTGAGGGACATAACCCTTTTCAGCTCACCCTGATCAACTTTGCTACATGGCGATGGAATCGATATTCCGTCTGCTATCATTATCTCTCTCAGAGCTTCTCGTTCCTGATTGGAAGCTTGTATCATCATCAGAAATATGGAAGGATCTTTGGCGTAGGACCTATATCCCGTTATAGGCAATTTTAAGTAAAGATGGGGATACTCAAAATTATGTTCACATAACTTTATGCTTCTTTGGTCAATGTTAGAGAAGAGTTCCACAAATATATAAGAACAATATCTTTCATGCTCCTTAACTACGACTCGCAGTATAAATTGTAATTGGGATGCCGCAGGATATCTTTTTCGAGTAGATCCCATCCATATTTTTATAGCATAAACATTTACAATTACAATATCGTGTCTAAGAAATGGCTCTAATTTAATTATACATGGTTCTAAAGTAATATTTAAAAGATAATAATTATCTTTGTCTAAATATTTTTCTATTTGGGAACTTGATGTAATCGAAGATGAAAAAGATTTAAAGGGAAACATTGATAAAATGGTTTTTTAAAAGCTTTGTGCAGCTGAATATTCAGAATGTTAGTAGGAGTGTGGCTACTAAATTTCTATTTCTATATATATAACTTTAGAACTGTTAAATAAAATTAATATACAGGTATTAATAATATAAATTAGTCAATAATAGCATGAATCATGTAAAAAAAAAAAATAGGTAAATTTGGCTAAATATCCCCAATATAAATTAACTACCCATATAACTGTTATTAAGGTGCTAACTAAAGAAAGTGTGGATCATTTACAAAATGTTACCTTGTGATTAATGGAAGAAGTAGGTAACTCTGAAGTGCAGAAAATGATAACTGAACTGGTTAAATCTACCATTGGCCAGAGTCCAGTCAGTCACTTAAGTTCCCTTTCTAATGTAAAGAAATATGTTAATTAATTGGTTGAGCATTATTACATTACTAAGATTCATCAATGGTTTTTATTTATACTTTTAGCATTTGCTCCTAACTTCAAGATTTATTTATTATAAGAATAATAAACAAATATATTTTATAACATAATCAATTCAGTAAAATAGTTTAAAATACTACACAGTGCTTTGTGTCTCTTACACAATCCCAATAAATATGTCACCACTGTTTTAGACACGTGAACGAGTTTCATTAAATAGCAGTGGTCGTCAGCGTCACTAAACCATACAAAATGTATGAATTGAGTTGGCCAATGCTCCTCAATGTGTGTATGTTACAAAAACCTGGTAACGTTGGTTGAGTGATTTTTTTCTACATAGGCTGGGAGGGATGAGAGTAGAAGGCAAGGAGGGAGATACTGCACATTACCTCACCCCTAACACCTCCCCACCTACCCACCTCCTTCCTTCTCTCCTGCTTGATACCTGCCTTCCTCAAGCATAATCAACCAGGCGGCAACGCGACCGTGTTTCCTCAAGACACGAACACTCGAGCAAAACACGTTGGCTTCTCCCGGTAAAAGGGCTTGCAAGCTTTTCAATCTCTTTCCAGTTTACTCCTGGAAAGGCTTAACTGATACTATCTGCGGGCAAAGCGTGTCTACTGCACACGCACACACGCACACGGGGAATTGATAAGGTAGAAAAGGATGAATTATTTAACATGGGTGGTACACACACAAGGGAACACAGGTGGGTATTGAGTACCCACATGAGCCACAGGGACGTTAGAAAGAACTTTTTCAATGTCAGTAGTTAACGGATGGAATGCACTAGGCAGTGGTGTGGTGGAGGCTGACTTCATACACAGTTTCAAATGTAGATATAATAGAGCCCAATAGGCTCAGGAATCTGTACACCAGTTGATTGACAGTTGAGAGGCGGGACCAAAGAGTCAGAGCTCAACCCCCGCAAGGTAAGCAAAATTAGGCGAGTACACAGGGCCTGGCGGCTGAGTGGACAGCGCTCTAGGGTGGTAGTCCTAAGGGCCCGGGTTTGATCCCCAGAAAAAAAAGCAGAAACAAATGGTCATTTTCTTTCACCCTGGTGCTCCTGTTCACTCGGTAGTAAATAGGGAACCACCACGGACAGGAGTACACCCATACACATATTTCACCTCCCTACTGAGAGAGCGGGAAGATGCCCCCCCCCCCCTTCCCTACTGTGAGAGCGGGAAGATGGCCCCCCCTCCCCTCCTTCCCTACTGTGAGAGCGGGAAGATGCCCCAGCGCCCTCATTTATTGTTCTTTAATGGTTCCCCATATTATGGCCAAAGAAGCATAATCCAAGTTTATAATAGGATCTTTTACTAAAGAAGCATAAAATAATGTATATATATCCAACTCATCAAGACATCCCTGCTGGCTCAAGTACTCCAGTGTGACGGCTATTTTTTCATCTATCAATTTATCCAGTTTTTGTGATTTAGCCATAAATGCAGCCTTGCTCCGTTCAGCTATATTATCATCTAATGTCAAATCTTCCACGGCTCTCTTCCAGGAACTAACCATTAGACTCCATTTAAGTTCATCATCGATAAATTGATATTTAAAGGAATCCGGGATCTGGAGGGTGGAAACCATTTCTTCGCACAGAGTGGCCGCTGTCCAACCCCATTCTGTTGTTCTAACATCCAAAAAATAACTTGTAACTGCCCGAGTACATATAGCTCGTAAACGATTGTCATATTTGTGCGGAGATGTTGATAAACCCTCGTCTCGAACGATAAAACTATAAATTTCATCCTTGTTCCCCGTTTGAATAACATCCACAAAGAGTTTGAGATCTCGGGTTAGAAAAAGAATACATTCAGATAGTACGTCGAATGGGGTGCTATAAGTTACTATGATCATTTCGAAATAAATTTTTCCATAATTTTTCACATGCATGCGTGCAATTAGTTCACCATATGAATTCACACATGGTTCCATGTTTCTTCCATCACCGTCATCATGCCACCAGTTACCAAATTGATTCACATGATACACTCTGTCGACGTGATTTAATAAATGATCAGTACCACAAAAAATTTCAGAGTATTCCTCCTCACAATCGCTAAATACCCGATATGTGGTAGTAGTGTCCTTATTCCAAAGTATGGTGTAACCAATTTTCCCACAGTCATACATATGCACGAACCTTCTAAAAAAAAACTTAAAACTGGGTTTCATGTGCAACTTTGTTAGTTGAAACTCTCTGTCGTTGAACAAGCAATATTTTTCGTGTTGAATTCTCTTTTCATGAGCGTATTCAGACCATTCTTGGCCATATAACCAGGCTTCGAAAGCAATAGCATCTCTGGTTAATTCCCACTGTATATTGTCGAACATCATATACCTAAAGTAATAATGTCGATTGAAATATCGTTTCAATCTCAAAAGCTTCTCTTTTGCAGTTTGACAAACTTTATTATATGAATAAGATGATGATGATGTTGATAAAGGGATTCTTATTCCATCGGCTCTCATCATCTCTTTCAGAGCTTCTCTTTCTTCGTTAGACGCTTGTATCATCGTCAGAAATACAAGCGGATCTTTAGCATAGGATCGATATCCATTTACATGAGTTTGGCATTTGAGTCTTTCATTTTGGCCATACAAAGAAGATTTATTTAAATTGAATTTACAGAACATTGTACGCCGTTCGTCGCGGTTAGCGATAAGTTCTACAAACAAATAATAATATTTTCCCGTTTTCCTGTCAGTTACCATAACTCGCATTATAAATTGCAATTGTGATGCCACGGGATACCCTTTTTTATTCGTTCCCATCCAAAATTTTATCGAATAAAGAGTTACGGGCGTTATTGATACACTGTATGTTTTATGCACACGATGTACCATTGGTGGTGGTACATTGCAATGTAATTCCAGAGTAATATCAAGTCTATCGGCATAATATAGATATATCATTCTTGTTAGTTCATCGTCGTATTTAATCGAAGATATAAAAGTTCTCCATGGTCTTCTTAATCTGGCTAGTTGTGCCATGGTTATGTCATCGTAGACGGACATTATTTCTTATAAATATAAATTATTATTTAATTTTTATATCAATGTTTATGCTCGAGATGTTTTTATTATTTTTGTATAGCTTCAAAGACACAGTAATAAGTTCTTAACCACATTTAACATAAGGTAGGTCAATATTGTAGTACACATTGTAATAATGTAATTGTCGTTCAATGTAAAAATTTAAATCACAAACTCATTGCGTTCTTTGTCTTGTATACTACTATTTTTTTTTGACATGCTGATGATGAAGATAAATGTTTTGTTGTGTAAAATTAAACAGTGACTTTAGTTTCCCTTTCCTTCGTTTGAATGAGAGAGGTATATGAAGAATATGTTTCAGAAAAATTAATATTCTTTCACCACCATTTAAACATTTAATTAATTTGTACGGCAAACATAAAATAAATTACACTTTGGAATACTCCCTCTCCTTTCAAAAAAGGGAATGAACTATTCATTATTCATTAATTATATATTATGTAATATTTTCATCTTCTTAAGGGGGCTTATGATCACAAAAATTCGGAAAAATCGAATCTTTTTGAAAAATTTATAAAAATACTACAACGTTCTGGTAACACTTTGGCGCAAACCCGAGAATGTTATGATATAAATTAAAGTATTTATGGTACATTTCCATGCGTAATTTTGCAGAATCCGGTGCCCCGCGGCTGTGGCGCGACAAAGAGTATTGCGTCATACGTTCTAAACGTCAATTTTTCCGTAATAACGTCGGAAATAACTCTGTATATATGACAACAAATATACACTCAATGGCAACCATCTCCTAGCGGGGGTGGGAGAGGCAGCCAGCTACCAGTCACATGTTGTGTCCTGTTGATAGTGGAGGGTGTTGATGCGCGCTCCATTTTTGCTCCTGGAATCTCGCTTTTGTAGCGTCTAGCGCACAATGACTATAAACGGAAGGGTCTGAATGCAAGAGTAGCCAATTTGACACGCGGTCGCCGTCGTTGGGTGGAAAGGAGAGACGCTGTAGCACAAGGGAGGTTATTATCAAGTGAAGATACAGGCGGCCTCCCCGCCTCAGCTGTGAGAGGCATGACACAGCAGCCACACCCCGCTTCGACCCTCCTCACACATCCTCAACTCCTCGATGTGTATGGAACGGCCACGACAGTGCCATCTACATCTGGTGTGGCAGTGCCATCTACATCTACTGCTGTGGCTGTGCTGTCTACATCTGGTGTGGCAGTGCCATCTATATCTGGTGTGGCAGTGCCATCTACATGCTGTGGCTGGTGTGGCAGTGCCGTCTACATCTGGTGTAAGTCATACAAGTCGATGTCTGGTAATATGTATGTGCAGGATATTGCACACCTTGCTCAATGGATGCCTATCTGCAAGGGTGCCAATTATGAACGAAATCGGTCGATGACACACTCGACTACTTTGATCTTATTTTACTCTGGTAAGTAATTTACAACTTCAAGGTATTTCTCAGCTTTCATTTATTAATCAATTTACATGCAAATTACACCTTATAGAGTTTGTGCTTCTACAAACCTATTGAGACAATTTAGTCCAAAGTCCATTTGTTGATTAAACATCAAATATTGTATATTTTTGGAAGGGTAACTTTGAATAATTATATTATTGCACTAAACACTTCTTTTGATAAAACTGATCAATAGAATCCTTTATTATGTGCTAAATTTAATATCTGATTGTTATAGAAATATTTTTGTTGACACATGTGTTCCCTGAAATTATTTGAAAATGTTGAAAATTCGTTGCATAATACGTTGTGTATTTTTTTTCTCCTTTTCTGTTTAGGGTGTGATGCTGAAACTTGGACCAGTTGCAGCTCTTTCTATAACCATTTCATAAATAAATTTATAAACAAATTGAACAACTTTTACTTTACCCCTTAATACTACTACTCATTTTTCAGTAAACATTATCTCTCTTTTTTTTTTTTTACAATAATATGGAGGACTTTAGAGCTTTTGTAGTGGTTGTATGTAAAAAAAAAAATATTTCAATGTAAAATGTAAATCATATAGTTTATGTTAAATCAATGATTGGGGTACAAATTGTTTGTTTAATAACGAAAATCCCACTGATGATATGGTAAATCGGGCCTTGCATACTAGCTAGAACACAGTACTCTGCCTACTATGCGAGACCTGATTTGTCTAATAAACAAAGCTTAATTAAGTTCGACAAACAAATAATAAATATTTTCCTGTCATCACAAATCCAACTTAGATCCTATAAGATATATGAATTAGGAGACAAACAACTCTTGCCCCCATACCTCATCAATCAATCAGCACAAATCCAACTTAGTACCAAATTACATACACTGTTATTTACCAAGCAAATACTCCAATTTAGTAACAATAACAGGTTTGAATAGAACACTAAAAAAATTTGAAAATCTACACCTATACTTTTCAATTGTGAAAAGACTTTTAATCTTTTCAGTATGCTTTAAAACCTTTTCATCTTTAAAGGATGGGATTATTTTGAATATTTTGGATAGCTCGACTTCTGGGAGAATATATATTATTCTTTTAAATATCTCCTTGAGATCAGTTAGTCCAAAATGTCCTCTCAGATCCACAAAATCACATTCTGAATCCTTGCCTTCAAATTGAATTTCAAGGCAGGATGTATTTAAATTACGTTCTATCTCAATGTTAATATCCCAGTCTAATAGTCCATCTTCATGTGGATTAAATGGATCGAATGTGATAAATAAGGTGCATATATAAGAACATGGTTTGCTCCTTAAGATCCTTCCTTTCTTTTCTTCAGTATTAAAACCAACCATCCATCTATAGGGGTTCATATGTGGGCCACAATTTTTGTTACCAAGTTGTCCATACCTCTGGGCATCCTCTCTTTTTATTTTCTGGGGTAGAAGATATTTATCATTCTTCGATCGACGTCAGCGATGTTGAGAGACTTCTTTCATCTACGAAAAAACAAAATCAGTTAAATCGTTATCCTAAATATTTATAAAATTAATTAACAAAAACGTCTGATACAGAACCAAAGCCTAGAATTATTAAAACAATCCTTTCTAAAGAATTAAATAGTGATACAAAAAATTAAACAAAAAGTTTTTAAAATATACCTTATGTTTCAAAATGAACCAAATAAAGACTCAAACAATAAACAATGACAAAATTAAATAAAAAAAAAAAAAAAAAAAAAAAAAACATACTTATGTTTCAAGTGAGCAACTCTTCAGTTGTAAAGATGGATAAGCTTTATAGTCAGTCAAAGGCTTGTTGTGTAGTGCTGGTTAAGCTGTAACAGTCATCTGTTTATATACTCTGGACAAGTTTTGTTATCATCTGACGTTACCACATCCTTTAAAATATGATGTCACCTCTCTCTCTCTCTCTCTCTCCCAAATATTTAAACCCTTTCCGCTCAGCTATATATCCCAAGCACCCCTCGACTTTAGCCACCATCACCATCATCACCACTGGTTATCAACACCCCAACTACTAAATCATCAACATTGTCCAGTAATGTTTAAAATCAACACTATGATTTTTGCTATGTTCAGATAATTTACAGTTCTTTTACCACCTATTTTAAACAATATTTTTTTCTTCCTCGGCTTTGATACCTTTTGATAATTACTTACTTGATCTGGAGATTTTTCATCCTATGAGTCCACTCCACTTTTGGACGATTTTTCAGATGAATCATTGTCACTGTTGGATCTTGTTATTTCTGCTGATCTAATCGATTTTCTATGTTCTCTTAGAGGGTGGGTTAAGATCATTAGTTGATGAGGTGATTGTTACAGAGTTCAGCTGGAGTAATTGGGGGACTTTGGATTGGTGGACAAGATAATGGGAGGGGGGGATTGGATGTCTCAGGAGCATGTAAAGTTGGGTTGTCGATAGGAAACCGGTTTGGGTCAATTATGTTCAGAGTGTCCGGTGTTATATTTATTGGGCGAAGGTTGTTATCGACCCTGAGGCTGTTCCAAATATTTAGTAGGCGAATAGGATCTATGTTGCTACAACCAGATATAGTTCTGGAATATTCCAGCAAGCAATCGTCTACAGGATGAAGATGGGGTTGTTGGTTCATAATTGACTTATGACTCTAATGGGCAAATCCTACACTGCACTTTTTGGTTGTGACGACTGTACTTAGTTAGTTCTAGAATGTGGACCGCCAAGTTGTCGGAGTCTCTTTATATAACGTCCTTTCCAAGGTTATCCTTGCCAGGTTTCCCCTGTCTCCCTAATACCAGATTAGTTTTTGACTAAAGCTCATCCTTCTTTACAACTTTTAGTTTGTTTTTCTAATTCTAGGCTCAAAAGTGATTATCTATTTGAATGAATTATTCATTATTAAATGTTTAGTTTTGTCATCATTCATTATTAAAGGTTTAGTTTTGTCATCAAGATGTTATGATTGGAAAGTTGTAACGGAATAAAAATCTGGAGAAGATTGAACAAACTGACATAACCATTACAAATATCTTTCATCATTATTTCATCATTGCTATGTTGTACAAATGTAATCTTTGTCTTCTTCTTCTTCTTCTTCTACCTCCCTTTCTACAACTTGATCTTTCAACACCCCCCGATTTCTCATCTTTTTTATAATTCCATTCTTTTTAATGGAGTAATTTTGGTACTGATTTTTCCAAATAGTAATATTTTCCCTTTTTTGTGAGAGGTAAGCCACCATTTTAGTTACTACATAATCAGGGGAAAGATAAGAATAAAATTTGGCATCTCTTGGTATTGTTTCTATTGGATTTTTAATTTTATTAATAATACTAGTAAATTGTTCTAATAAATCACAATGCATGTCCCACGCTGTAGATAGTGATATATTTCTTAGTTATGACCAATTATTATTTTTTTCATAATTACTAATAAGATGCTCAATTATATTCTCATCATATCTCACGACTTCATCGATTTTAATGTACATATCAATATTTGTAATTGATTTTTTGTTTACTTCAAATGTTTGTTCATAAGTTAAACAATTTCTAATAATATACTCACTTAAACTTTGTTCAACATTTCTTACCCCATCTAAAAGAAAAAACCATAAATCTACCACAGTGTTAATATATATTATCATTTTGGCCTCTTCAATTTTAAATGGGGAATATACCCCAAAATCTTCGTCAATTACAATATCCTGATTGTGAAATTGTGTAAAAAAATTTTCATACCAGATAAATTTATTATCAGCTGTTAATCCTGACATATCGTAAATTTTTCAATAAATTAACTGTCTTCTGCTAAGATTGGGCGGATAATTAAATTTAATGTGGGAATCATTAATATTATCATTTATTAACTTGTATAACTTATAAGCTATAAATAAGTATCTTATTAGATTATGTCTCAGGGGTAAATAATGTAATCCAGGAATTTTTTTGGTGTTAAATTTTTCATTATTTATATGTTCGATATCTATATTAATGAAAAGTTCCTCTTTTTTGTTCATATTTTTTTAAATCCTTTAAATATTCAATTCTAATACTTTCTCGAAATGATCTGCCCTAGCAACAAATAGGGAATTAATTATTGACTAAGATTTATTGTCATATGAATTTTTTATTATATATTTGTGATAGAATTTAATCAAATAAATCCCAATAACATATGGTCTTTGTTTCAAGGTTATCTGACCATGGCATAGACAAACAAAGACTACTTTTTTTTTCCGTGGCATAACGTGTCGATGTTAATGTACTATTAGATCAAAGACTCTAAATCCTACCCCCTTCACCCCCCTACTCATGATGAATCTTATACTATACTATAATGTAATGATGCCCAACCAATTAATTCACATATCATTCTTTACATTAGAAAGGGAACTTAAGTGATTGACTGGACTTTGGCCGATGGTAGATTTAACCAGTTCAGTTATCATTTTCTGTATTTCAGAGTTACGTACTTCTTCCGTTAGTCGCAAGGCAACATTTTGTAAATGATCCACATTATCTTGAAGCCTCGACAATTTAGTTAGCACCTCAATAACAGTTATATGGGTGGTTAATTCATATTGGGGATATTTACTCAAATCTATTGAAGGTTTCGGTAATCTACCTTCGGTTTCCAGGTAATCAAGGCCTTTAAAAATAGAAGTAACGTGGTCGTCTTTCGTTTTGTATAGATCATTGTAATCCATCTTATGTGGATAATTAAATTCTTCTACTCCCAATGGCCACCACTTACCATTATTACATGATACCAAAATTTTTTTGGTAGCTAGGAGTTCATCATTTGAATAAAAGGTTACTAAGATATGTTTAAGTTTTACAGCATCATACTCTTTTCTAAAGAATAAAATATAGTTGATCATTTCGTTTACTGACGACGTCATTATACTTATTATTACTGTGCTCGTTTTGGGCAAATGAATGTAATAGTTAAGTGAAATTCTAAATTTTTATTACTTTTATACACTTCTTACAAAAATTTAATTTCTAATTAGTGACAATAGTTGTTGAAAACTTGTACTTTTAATAATAATTAGTTCCCCTTTTTATACCATTTGACTTAATTTTAGTTATCTCAAATAATATGAGAGGAGGGGGTAATAATGAAGGTGGGGGCATTGAAGCCAAGTATAATGACATCGTCAGTAAATGAAATGGTCAACAGGATCTATACAAAACGAAAGACGAATACGTTTTTAAAGGCCTTGATTTCGGCCAGAGTCCATTCAGTTACTTAAGTTTCCTTTGTAATGTAAAGAAATATGTGAATTAATTGGTTTGGCATTATTACATTATTAAGATTCATCAATGGTTTTTATTTATACTTTTAGCATTTGCTCCTAACTTCAAGATTTATTTATTATAAGAATAATAAACAAATATATTTTATAACATAATCAATTCAGTAAAATAACTTAAAATACTACACAGTGCTTTGTGTCTCTTACACAATCCCAATAAATATGTCACTACTGTTTTGGACATGTGAACGAGTTTCATTAAATGGCAGTGGTCATCACCGTCACTAAACCATACAAAATGTATGAATAATGATCGCTATCCAATTTGCCAATGTATCTCATCTCGGGGTCTGTGGTGCGTTTGAAATAAAAGTTCAGTAGTTGTTTCATCTGCTACTGCTCTTTCCCATGATCTAATCATTAGATTCCGTTGAACTTCATTGATTATTTGGCGTTTTAAAAAATGAGGAATATTAGGGTTGGTGTTGATTGTTCTACGTAAGCAGGCCACGGTCCAATATCCCATTCTATTAATATCCAAAAAGGAATTCACAAATTGATTGACGCACATTGCCTGCAAACTATTTGGCTTGTAGGTGTTTTTACATGGAGGTGGTGGTGATGATGATGATGATGATGATGATGATAAACCTTCGTCTTCTATAATAAAACGACAGATTTCTTCCTTTTCTCCCGTTTGAATGAGGTCCATAAAGAGATGGGGATTTCGGGTTATGAAAAGTACGCGGTTTACCCTTTCTACATAAAAGGATCCATAGTCTTTCGCCACTATTCGAGCAATTAATTCTCTCTTCGCAGAATTTAAATGATAAATTCTGTCAAGCTTTCCTATGTTAATACAACATATATCATCACACTTTTTATCACCATCACTGAAAACCCGAAATGTATAATTTTTAGGCCATTTATTACAATATTCGGGTACCCCATAAGGATAACAACGTTTATAGTTGGGGTCCCTATAAATTATATCTTGACGAGGCTTGTGATGATAATATGCCTTCCCATCATGTAAACAATAGGGTTTATGTCGAATCATCCTTCGATTAACGTATTTAAGCCATTTTTTATTTTTAAACCATGCTTCGTAAGCTCTCACATCTTGGGTTAATTCCCAACGTATATTTTTAAACATCATGTGCCTGAAATAATAATACCGATTCAAATATTGTTTTATAGACATAAGCTTTTTCAGCGCTGCCTGATCAACTTTGCTACATGACGATGGAATCGATATTCCGTCTGCTATCATCATCTCTCTCAGAGCTTCTCGTTCCTGCTTGGAAGCTTGTATCATCATTAGAAATATGGAAGGATCTTTGGCGTAGGACCTATATCCCTTGATAGGCACTATTAAGTAATCCGGATCACGGGGGTACTTGAAATTATGTTCACAGAACATAATGCTTCTTTGGTCAATGTTAGAGAAGAATTCTACAAACATATAAGAACAATAATTTTCAACCTCATTAAATAAGACTCGCAGTATAAACTGCAATTGGGATGCCGCAGGATATCCTTCTTGAGTAGATCCCATCCATATTTTAATAGCATAAACATTTACAATTTGGGGGTTAAATTGTATTAATTTACTTATAGATGGTTCTAAAGTAATATTTAAACCAATTGAAAAATATTTGTCTACATATTTTTTTATTTGGGAACTTGATGTAATCGAAGATGTAAAAGATTTAAAGGGAAACATGGATACCATGGTTTTAAAACCTTTGTGCAAATGAGTATTCCGAATGTTAGTTGGAGTAAATCCCTTTATGTACAATGAGTGTGAAAAAAATTTAAGTATAGATTCAACCAGAACAAAGTTTTCAGCAAATATTATCACAAATTAGGAAAAACAAATTGACAAGAAGTATAAAAGTAATAAAAATTTAGAATTTCACTAACTATCCATCCATTCATTAACCAAAAACGAGAACATATTTTAGTAACCTTTTATTCAAATGATGAACTCTTCTGAAGTGCAGAAAATGATAACTGAACTGGTTAAATCTACCATCGGCCAGAGTTCAGTCAGTCACTTTGATCTTTGATCTAATAGTACATTAACATCGACACGTTATGCCACGGAAAAAAAAAGTAGTCTTTGTTTGTCTATGCCATGGTCAGATAACCTTGAAACAAAGACCATATGTTATTGGGATTTATTTGATTAAATTCTATCACAAATATATAATAAAAAATTCATATGACAATAAATCTTAGCCAATAATTAATTCCCTATTTGTTGCTAGGGCAGATCATTTCGAGAAAGTATTAGAATTGAATATTTAAAGGATTTAAAAAAATATGAACAAAAAAGAGGAACTTTTCATTAATATAGATATCGAACATATAAATAATGAAAAATTTAACACCAAAAAAATTCCTGGATTACATTATTTACCCCTGAGACATAATCTAATAAGATAATTATTTATAGTTTCTAAGTTATACAAGTTAATAAATGATAATATTAATGATTCCCACATTAAATTTAATTATCATGAAATAATGATGAGAGATCTTTTTTAATGGTTTTGTCAGTTTGTTCAATCCTCTCCAGATTTTTATTCCGTTACAACCAATCATAACATCCTAATGATATTCTCTCTAAGGCCTGGTGATTTTTTTTTGAAAAATTGTTTTGATTCAATTCATCTGCCACTACTCTTTCCCACGATCTAATCATTAGATTCCGTTGAACTTCGTTGATTAATTGGAGTTTAAATAAATGAGGAATATTACGGTTGGTGTTGATTGCTCTACGTAAGCAGGCCATGGTCCAATATCCCATTCTAGTAATATCCAAAAAGGAATTCACAAATTGGTGGTGGTGATGATGATAAACCTTCGTCTTCTATAATAAAATGACAGATTTCTTCCTTTTCTCCCATTTGAATGAGGTCCATAAAGAGATGGGGATTTCGGGTTATGAAAAGTACGCGGTTTACCTTTTCTACATAAAATGATCCGTATTCTTTCGCCACTATTCGAGCAATTAATTCGCTCTTCGCCGAATTTAAATGATAAATTCAGTCAAGGTTTCCTAGCCTAATACAACATATATCATCACACTTTGTACACCTGAATATTCCAAATATTAGTAAGAATGTGGCTACTAAATTTCTATTGGATGGAAGAGTAGCGAAGCTTGTGTTGGTTGGCCGTCAGTCGATGTAAAATGTGAGAGTAGCCTGCGACTACTTGATTTTTATATAATTCAGCTGATACTGCTACCATCTACTCCGGGCAACCAGCTGTCTCCTCCACTCTTTGAGCAATGTTTTGTAATTTTTACTGCCCCTTTTTTTTTTTTTTTTAGTAAATTTTGATAGCAGGATGATTTATTGATTTAAAGTGGTGAGACCACAAAAATATTAATGCTTGCTCTACTTGGTGGAGGTTTCCAGGTAAGCAATCAAGTCTGCACGCTCATTCTTCTTCTTAAGACCAACGAACACCATCTTTGTGCCTGGAATAAATTTCTTGGGGTTGGTCAAGTAGATATCCAGATTATCTTTGTCCCACGTGATACTCTTGGCCTTGTTGGCATAAGTGTAAATATAGCCAGAAGCCTGACCAGTTTGGCGGCCGAAGAGGCCATTTAGATTGGGTCCAGTTTTGTGCTTGCCGTTTAATTCAACAGTGTGACACTGTGCACACCTCTGCATAAAGATCTTCTTACCTTTTTCCCTCTCACCCATCTTCTGAAAAAAAAAAACACATTAACTTAAAAGGTTAAGGTGTATGCTATTTATTTATTTATTTATATGTTTCATATACTTACTTACAAAAAAAGGACACTTTTTTTTCTTTGTTTTAGGATTCTGATATACTCTGCGAGCACACTGCACAACCTTGAGTCAAAACACACTCACAGATGGACTAAAAAATACTGTAGATACAGATTTGGATAATGTATCTAACCAGCTACAACTTCAACCAAACACAGTTTCAAATGAGAAAACATAAGAAATAAATAATTACACCCTCCTATAAAAATATGATATGGAAATGTGGTAAGGATGACATTTTAACTTTTCGGATTAGAGTTTTTATAGCATTGGTGCCTGAGCTGGGCCCTGAGGTGGGCCCTGGGGTGGCAACTGTGACTGTACCTGCGGTGGACCTTGCAACTGAAGTGGTGATGGCTGGCCTTGGGTTGTCATATGAATATGAACGCTAGGTGGTACCTGTTGCTGCCTGAGAAATTGATGCCCTCTGATTGAAACCCAAACAGAGGTACAAATAACACATACATATACATTTATTTACAAAAAAACATTTTTTTTAATTGTTTTATTTAATGAATGTTGGTCTCAGGATTGGTTCACCTCCCTTTCTATGACAAAGTTGGTTAAAGAATAATAAGTATTTTCTATTTGATGGATCATTAGAATTTTTTGAGGCTAGTTTTAATAAATATGGCTGTAAACTCTTAAAAACAAGTTTCATCTCTGAAAGTGTTTCATTAAAGTTAAGGTATAGGGTAACTGGTGTCACATATTCGTCAAAAATCCAACTGTTTTCCATAATATATCTTTCTATATACAAATCAGTGACTGCCAATTGCTCCACTCCATATATAAAACTAGTTGCGGCTTCTAAAAACAGCCTGTCAGTTTGATTACCCCAAAATAAGATTTGTGCATACTTACGAGAAAATTCCCTAATGCTACATTTTAGATGATGCATATTCAACACAAACACACTTTTTACTATTTGCTTACAAAGTGGACAAAATATTTCATCTTTGTAGATAATGTTTGATAAAAAAGAGTACATCCCATAAGAATTATTCATATATCTAAGGCAGCCATAATTATTATAATCAAATTTCCCTGTAGATTTTTTACCCAACAAAATTTTGGCTGATAATGTAAACATACATTGAGGACAAATACTGTGACCACATCCAACCATATAATCATCAAACATAAAAACCATGTCACCTGACCCATTCATATCTAAACAAATGGGGCAAGATACAATTTGATGACGAATGACATTTTTCTTGATAGTTTTAAGGGAACCGTGTTTAATTGATATATCAATGACAACGTCCTTATTATCAGGTCCCCAGAGTCGGTTGGACACCAGGTTTGTTTGATATTTTTTCAAAAATGGTATTTTAACCAGGACTGTAGAATTATTTTTAGTTTCAAAACACTCGTCTTGTCTAAAATCATGTTCATTTTCAAACAGATTTATATCAGTATCAATTGATCTGATATTTGGTGAACAATTAAATATAATAGTTAACGATGCCTTTTCTGCTTCTGTCATAATTTCTATGATGTTTCTTACTTTGATATTCTGCTGTAATCTTGACCTTGTAGGAGAAATCTTGCAAGTCAAAAAAAGTTGGCAACCTCTTGAGTTTTTTGAATTTGATATTTTGTATATATTTTTTTTTAAATGTCTTCTCTTTGGACATTTCCCCAGGGATAATTCCATATTAAACCTAGAAGAAATATGAAAGATAACATTAATATTAATTAAAAAAAAAGGGGGAAGAAATGGAGTTGTAAACAAGGGGAAAAAGCTCTTTATTCCACAATTAACTATTCAAAAAAAAAATAAACAAAAAAAACAACACTTTTCTCGGGTTTGGTATGTAGAAAGATGTCTGAAAAGTGATAGGGTAAATAAGAGTAGGATGGAAGTAGTAGTAGTAGTAGTAGTAGTAGTAGTAGTAGTAGTAGTAGTAGTAGTAGTAGTAGTGGTAGAAGGGTAGAGATAAAATTTCTTCAATTAGTAACTAACTCACCTCAATCAGTTCATAAAGTTTTAGGGAACATATCTAAACCCACTGACTGGTTCATTCTGTTGTCAGGATTAAATCATCACACAACAACAATTGACCAGGGAGGGTGGAGGTCCGTCTTATTTATGTTAATGACACTGTCCTGTTTTTTTTTTTTTTGTCATAAAGAGGGGAACCTATGAAAAAAAATATATATATAAATTAGGAGGTTTAACTATTCTTTTCATTGTTATGATGTCTTTGACATAATTTTGTTTATAATTTTAACTCTGACACCAAAGGGGTAGACCTGTCTAGAAAATTTTATAATTGCTGGTAAGTAGTCTCTTTCCCAGTTTCCACCAGCCAATCCACACCCAATTAACGATGGAAATATTACCAAACTGTATTTTCCATTAGATACTTGCACTGCTAATTTATTTAGACCTTCATTAAACCAATAAATCCTGTTTTGGGATGTATCTTTTAAAAGGCCAGATAAAAGTTGATGATCGAAAGGTTCTAAATGTCTAGGATTTCTTCCTTTAGGTCCAACATCAACAGTACACGACTGCTGTAACTGCTGTATGAGTCTTTTAGTATAAAGGTTTTCATTTTTCTCCTTCCCCATATAAAACTGCCCAAAAACATTTATAACTACTGGTCCCTTTGTTACAGTGTTAGGATGACAAATCTCAATATTTCCTGGTTGAGGTCTATCTTCAAGCATAGCACGGTTTAAAGTGCCTATTGCCCGGCGTCGTGTATAAGAACCACAGTATGGATATATCTCAGCAAGAATCTGAGAAAGTCCATGAGATTTAACAGCTACACAGTTGAGTATTTGTACAAGCGCTATATTGGGGCTTCTATATACAGGGTCAGTAATGTCTCCATTAATAAACTCCAAGTTATCTACAAAGAAGAAAGAAACATTGGTTATACCATTACAGTCCATAATTATCTTCTAATATATGTTGCCAAAGAATATATTTTTAAGAGATTAGGATATGTTTGATTACCTTTCTTGATAAATTCCTCCATTTCAGTCCAATAGTTTGTGAATTACTTCAAATATTTTCAGTTGTATTTGTCATGACAGTGTTTGTATTATAATATATGAAAAACAAAAACTGTTGTATTATATATAGTTATGATATATTTAATATATATACGTTTTTCTTTTTTTATACCTTCTATCAAAATTTCGTAAGACTTATAAGAGTTGGGTTTGGTATCCGTTTTCAAGTTGGGATTATATCATAAATAATTAAAAAATGGAAGTCATTAAGGGGAAAAACAAATTGACTAAGCCTGATGAATGTGAAACACTAAATAATAGAATATCTAATCATATTCGTTTTACATTTAATACCCACAAACGTCATTTAGGGAAAGGTGCCTATGGTAAAGTTGATCTTGTCCAAGTACCTACTATTGAACTTCTTGATCCTAGATTACCACATCAAATACATGTGTTTCAAAATATTTACCCACACACGGCTTCCAAACTTTTTAAATCTTCTAAGAAGAAGCACAAACGAGGAAAAAAGTATCTACAAACATTTGTGGCTCGAAAGAGTTTTCGCCGGAAAAGGGATTTTTTAATGGAGATTGAAAACATTGCACGTCTTGATGAAAATATCAGAAAGGCATTCTTTGTTCAAGTGTATCGTGTGTTTATGGTCGAAACTGCCTATAATGTAATACACTGTCCACAAGGTAAATTTCTAGAGTCATCACAACCTACAAAAGTTCCTCATTCTTTGAATAATATTGAGTATAAATGTCCTTTCAAATCTAAATCTATAGGCTATTTTATCGAAATGGAATACTTAAACCCACGCGATTGGATCCTACTAAGGGAAAAAGTCGACTTATTGAAAAATGATCAGTATTGTCGTCAACAATTGCTTACTACAGTTCTTAGACAGCTTATTGATGTTCAATTAGTCTTATATAATACTACTGACAAATATATATCAGGTACTTATTACGATATTAATCCTCAAAATGTATTTGTATCCAATGATGACATTCATCGAATTAAATTAATTGGTTACGGAGGCCTTTTTCTTCCTTCTTTAAATATATATTCTATAATCACAGAACCGATGCCAGTATTTCATTCCGAAAATATCTGTGATGTCTTTTCTAAACAAATATCTAAATCAAAACTCAATTATAAAAGATATGTTCAATATCTTTCTAACCGATATTTTACACGTTTGCCTAAACGAGATAAATACAGTGTCATTCCTACTATGTATGGTATCATTGTAACCGTGACAATGTGTGTGATGTTAATGTGGGGTTGTGAAAGACGAGATAAAGTACGCCACATTTTAAGAAAAATTATTCACTCATATAATCCAACATTGATTTTGAATGATGTCTATAAAAGTCAAGAGATACAAAAAAATATTATAGAATTGCTTAAAACCTCAAACATCGTTGAAAACCTAACCCTTTAGATAAAAAATGAATGCCAATTTTGATTTCGATAATATGGAATTACATAATTTTGATACTTTTATGGAACCTCTCTTAAAATACATTTCTCCAGAACACCTTTTAAAAACAGTCCATCCGAATTTATCAATATACCAGAGAGTTGAAAAATGGCGTCAACTGGAAAAAAGTAAGAATGTAGCATGTTGTTATAAATGTCGCCAGTCAAATAAACCACTACACCTCCTCCAAATACCAACATTACGAAGACTTGCAGATGAGTCAATCGAATCTCATCACTTTTGTGATGACTGTATTAAAAAATGACGATTTATGTTTATTCCAATAAACTCTTAAACTCATCTACTAACTTGTATATAACACAAAATAAAAAGAAATATAAAACTATAGCCTATGTCATTCCAATAAATTCATTTAACATTGATTATGAAACTGTAAATTTTAATAATGCCCATAAACACAAACAACAACAACAACAGTATAAAATTGTTTTGCCTCATTTACAATATATTATAATTTGGTACTTACACAAATCTTATGTTCCTATTGACCAGGTTAAATTTCAACAATTAGTGAGTGTAGCTTCTACTTTATTATTCAGAATTAATATAGAAAAAGGAAAAGGAAAACTCCCATCCTTAGAAACATGTATATCATCCATGTTAACTTCTGTTTTGGGGCATTCACTACCTTTCTTGATGCCATCTTTTATCAAACTCATCTATCAAATTCCACATATTTTAATAGAATGGGATAATGAAAAGATTTTATCACATCAGTTACTAAAAGAAGGGAACCAAAATTTATTTTCACCACAAATATTTAAGGCATTTGATATAGATATATGTTAATTATACTATTGTTGTACAACAGTCACAGTTGTTCCTGCCTGTTTATCCCATTTGGATAAAGCGTTGAAAATCTTGTGATCATGAGAAAATGGAGACCACAGAGTTCTCCCTTGTCAAATGAGTGGGAGGTACGATAGAACATTTATTTTTAAAGAGGATAATTTTGTCAGGCTGTATATAAGACAAGAGCAGCTTCATACTTGCTCAGTTGCTCTCTATCCACGTGACCAGGTTAGTGATTTTTAATGTATTTTTAGGAGATGTGTTGGCAGCTCAAGCAGACCAAAGAGGTAGTATCACAATATTATTTCAAACTTAGATGAAAGATATACAATATTATGTGATTATAATTTTGATGGAAAATTGGAAATAACAAGCAATAAAAGTGGATATAAATCCTTTATCAAAGACCCTATCCTATTTCTAAATATGGTTCAAGCTTCAGAAGAGGAAAAAGAAGCTTTAGTGCAAATCGACGGAATATCGATTCCACCTTTGTTGACATACTACAAAAGTTATTATGAAGAAGAACTTTTGTTAAGAGAAGAACAAAGCTATTTTGGGCGAGATAAATATTTTAGTTATTTAATGTTTGAACCCATTTTGAAAAAAAAAAAATTGTCCGACTATAACATATATGGAACAAGACATGAAAAAATGGATACCACCATTCCAATTCATTTACAACATTTAATTTTTAAAAATTAATCTCAAAACTGTATGAAAAATGTTGATTGAAATAAGGAGGACTCAACGAGGGAGAAGTGACTTTTTTTTTTTTTTTTTTTTTTTTTAAGAGAGTTTCCTGTTTCCTGTCAATATAAGACAGAGCCGCCCTCTCTTGCTTCATAGTTGCTCACCATTCACGCGAGCAGGTCAGTGTTCTCATTTCATTTGTGAGGGGGTGGGGTGTGTGTGGATCTCCTGATGGTGTGGCTGTCATATCTGTTATTATATTGAAAAAGGGAGAGTGACTATTGTTTGCTCATGGTTCTCACACAACTAGGTCAATCAGTCTCCTTATTTCTTCTACTATAATGGATTTTTTTTAACAGACTGTGACAGGCCGAGATGTAAGAGAGCTGTGAGGATACTAACCAACTAAGGAAGAGTCGTTAAGTTTTTTGTGGATTCCCCTCCCATAGCAATCCAGGATGTTGCGGGAAAGAATCAAAAGTAATAGAGGAGGAGAAAAACCATCTGGGATACCAATATCCACATACACAGCTTTAACCAAAAAAATTTGAGATAATTTTCAACATTCTTTTGCCAGAGAGGCCATTTAGGGTAAATTGACATTTTATTAGAGATTTTTTTTTTTTTTTTTTTTTTTTTTCATAATGAATCCTTTCGACAAGATGATGTTGACTACGGAATGTGAGAATTTTAAATCTTTTGTACCTTCAATTACATCAAGTTTACAATTGTCTAGCTATATTCAATACTTTTATAACTGTGGACTAAATATTACATTAGAACGAGATTTAAAATTACCATCAAATTTTTTGTTTGAAACAGAAATACAAACTCTTTATTCCTTGAAAATATGGATGGGATCTAACGAGAAGAGGAAAAAGAAACTTTAAGAGAGATGATGCGAATCGATGGAATATCAATTCCACTTTGGTCGACATACTACAAATGTGATGAAGAAGAATTTCTGTTAACAAAAAACTATTTCAAGCGAGATTTTTATTTTAGGTACCTGATGTTTGAACACATTAATTAGAAATCAACTGGACAATATGATGTTTATGAAAAATGGGTGAAATGTTTTGAAAAAGAGGTTGATAATTCCTGGTATCAAATCAACCAATATAGTTTATGTAAAACCAAAAAATGTCAGACCATAAAATATATGGAACCATACATGAAAAATTTATATGAAACTTTGGTTAATGAAATTAATGACAGAGTATGGTTTAAATATGAAAACTATTCTTGTCGCATTTTTAGTGATGGTGATGAAGACTGTGACAATATATACATCATTGACTTAAAATTTTGTAATGACTTCAAAAGCATTGACAGAGTTTATCATGTGGAAAAAACTAAAAAATATAATGCACTAATTGCTCGCTTAGGGGGGGAAAGAATATGGATCATTTTTTATCGAAATGATTATCATCTATTACTCTTATTATAAGAGAGAATGTATAATTTTTGTAACCCGTAATCCCCAACTCTTTATTAATATAATTCAAACTGGGGAAAAGGATAAAATTTGTAGTTTTATCTTGAAAGATGAGGGTTTATTATCATCTCAGATGAGAAAAAATTGTAGTTTAGTAGCCCAATGCACTCGGAAGATTGTAAAATGTTTGGTTTCGGATACTGAAACAGAATGTTGGAATGTAGCCACATTGCATGAAAAGATAGATACCACCATCCAAATTCCCCATTTACACCTTAAACAATTCATACTTAATGAAGGTCTAGAACATCTAATGATTGGATTCTGGAAGAGAGCTGTAGAAGATTTAAAAGTATTATGTATTTAAATAATTAAAAGTTGATAATGGAAATAGTCTCCCAAAGAACAACTGATGTCTGAAGAATGGGAAATTAGTGATACTTGCCGCTTTCACCAGTTGCTTTCTTAAGAGACTTTCCTAGATTAAACAACCGACCCACAATGATAAATTAGAGTGATCTCACCGAGGCGGTTGGGAGCTGCTTTTTTTTTGGGGGGGGGGGGAGAACCAGATTTAAATTGGCCACCAAAGTGTAGAGAAACATGCTGGCGCAACTCTCTAATGTGTACTTAAGTGGGATAAAAAAAACTCTAAGCTCATTCTCACTATGGAACTAAACGAGGACAGACGGATGGTGGGTAGCATTGTGAGAAAATAAATAAAATAGTAATAATAATAATAATAATAATAAACAGTGTAATTGTAAATCACTCCTTCTTCAGTCAGGAATGGCACAGATTAGTGATGACAACACTATCTGTGAGTCTGCTCCCGAACCCTCCCCCTCCAAATGGACAGCAGCAGCACCACCACCATCAAGTCAGGATTCTCCCGAAACTTCCCCCTCCAAATGGACAGCAGCAGCACCACCACCATCAAGTCAGGATTCTCCCGAAACCCACCCCCCCTCCAAATGGACAGCAGCAGCAGCACCACCATCAAGTCAGGATTCTCCCGAAACCCACCCCCCCCTCCAAATGGACAGCAGCAGCACCATCACCATCAAGTCAGGATTCTCCCGAGTCCCACCCCCCCCTCCAAATGGACAGCAGCAGCAGCACCACCATCAAGTCAGGATTCTCTCGAAACTTCCCCCTCCAAATGGACAGCAGCAGCACCACCACCATCAAGTCAGGATTCTCCCGAAACTTCCCCCTCCAAATGGACAGCAGCAGCACCACCACCATCAAGTCAGGATTCTCCCGAAACCCACCCCCCCCCCCTCCAAATGGACAGCAGCGGCGCCATCAAGTAAGGATTCTCCTGAACCCTCCCCCTCCAAATGGACAGCGGCGCCATCAAGTAAGGATTCTCCTGAACCCCCCCCCCTCCAAATGGACAGCGGTGCCATCAAGTAAGGATTCTCCTGAAAACCACCCCCCCCTCCAAATTGACAGCGGCTCCATCAAGTAAGGATTCTCATGAACCCCCCCCCTCCCAATGGACAGCGGCGCCATCAAGTAAGGATTCTCCCGAAAACCCCCCCTCCAAATGGACAGTGGTGCCATCAAGTGAGGACGGGATATACCGGCCACAGGTGCTGGATGACTCTTTTTATCCAGCTTCTGTTAATGATGTGATTGTGACTATCGCCATTGGGCATTGTGTAGTGGATTATGAAGATATCCCCAAATTTATTGCACGCATAAGGATCTTAGCGGAGATTGAAAAGCAGCAGTATGAGGCTACAAATCCAAAAAAAAGAAACTGTAATAATTTAGTTCAAAGAATTATGAAAATACGAGCAGTAGAAATGTTATATGATAACTTCCGTTTGGAGTCACAGATCATAACGCCTGTTCACCTCGGTTTGGGAAGAATAGAAGTATGCTACAGTAAAATTGAAAGTGTTATAGAATGGGTTAAGGTAAAGGCAGAGATTGCCAAAAAATATGCAGGAGTGGATTTAAGCTTACCTGAACATTTGAGATTACTCAATCAGAAAGTTTATTTACAGAATGAGTTTACAGCTCTCTACAACCCTGATTATAAAGGATGTTGCACTGAGGTAAAACAAGATGAAGATGGAGAAAATGAAGATGGAGAAAATGAACATTGGACGATGACTTCTATATGGAAGCTTTATATTAACTAGCTACAACAGAACAACAAAGCCTTCAGAAGATTGGTCCAAGAAATACATTATTATTTTTTTTTTCAATTAATTATTCTGTTCTGAATCTTGTTGTAATCATATGTTTTTTTACTAATAATTAACATTTTTTTTAATAAAAAATTACAATAATGGTCATAATCAGTGAAAATGTTTTCTAATGTGGTAGGAATGACATCGTTTATTAATCATATCATATTATTATATCATAATCATATTATTATTAATTAATCATATCTTACCACAAAAGTTGATACATAAACAATGTAAATAAACTATTAAAATAACCGACCTTCAGCACAAAATGATAAGGCTTATCTTTTTTTTTTTTTTCCTCTGATTGAAATATGAAATATATATAAACATTAATTTGCACAATATGTCTGTAAAAATTTAACCTATCATACATTTGATTTTACAGGTGGTAGATTGGATTGAACATTATGACTGGCACCGACATATGGAGAAAAGTAATTTCTGTTTTTAACAAGTTTATTGAAAATGAAAATCATCAGTTTAGGCCACTAGGCAATGATATTATAACCCAAATAACAGACACTAGCAAAATATGGGAAAGTCCGGTTGCAAAGATTATGTGGCGAAATCTGACTTATGAACAAAAAAAATATATAGTGAGACCAGACACAAAACCAGAATATGAGATGGGTTCAACCATTCAAAAATTTATTATGGATCAAAATGTTCGACTACTCATATCATCACCCTCTAATGGTTGGACTCAACTTGAACAAGAACTACGTCAATTGGAATGGAGAGGTGAAGCCTTTGTGAATGGTGAAGAGATTACTAGTGGTGGAACTGACTGTTATAATCAAGTGCTGATAATGACATCTAAAAGTTTTTTTAAGAATATTTCAACATACAAGGGTGATAAAGTTATTTTTTTATTTGATCATCAGTCTTACCTGACCCATACAAAATGTGATCGGTGTGAGAGAGAAATCTGCAATGGTAATTATCTGTCCAAAATTTTGACAAGAAAATGTTTTGCCTGTGATATTTGCCAGAAAAAGTTCTTTGCAATGTACTACTTAGTAATACATTTCAACACACAACATGCATATGAAATACCGTGCCATGTGTGTGGGACAGTTTTATTGAACAGAGGCTGTCGAAAAGTCCTTTTTGATAGTTTTTTTTTCAGAATTTGATGAAATTCCCACTCGTGGTGGAAAGTTACCAAAGTTATTTATAAGAAAATTCAAAGATAAAATATCATCTTCGAACGCTGCAGAGTGGTGGAATTTTATCTTGAATGCAGATGAAAAGAAGATATACACAATAATAACACCAGATGAAGAAAAAAGGCAGTTGGAGAAACAGATGGATTTCTCACTAGATGTAAAAAGGAATAAAATATCCAAGAAGTTTTCTTCAATTTACCCATTGGAAGAAGAAATTTTGTATATAATTAACTGTCTTCATATTTTTCCTGATTTGTGTAGAATCCTACGAGGAGTATTTGATCATTATTTGCCACTAGAAATAGAAATAGATGCAATTATTAAATTCACAGGTGAAGGTTCTCTTGTAAGTGTTTTTGCTGGCACTGCATTCATTGAAAATCTATTGAGATTAAGAAATGTGGACGTGAAAGCTACTGATAATTACTCAAACATAAATTCTATATCATGGATGGAGGTGGATAATATAAATATCTCTGAGGCAATTAATAATAAATATCATCCTGATGTTCTTTTAATGACATGGCCACTAGAAAAAAAGAGTTCAATCCCAAGTGCAATGGCTGAGGGTAGTTTTTATATGAGCACTTCAGGATATTATGAAATGATAGATGAACTCAACCTAAGTGAAAGAGAACCTTTAAAGTATGAATATTATAGTGATGCCTTATATGCTATTAAAGAGTTTAAGGGAAACAAGTTCATTTATATTGGAGATAAAATGTTTTGTTGTGAGTGTAATGCTCTTTTTTCCCATTATCTAGAGGAAAATTTTGAAAAGGTGAATAGTGGAATTACATTATCCAAAATTCACTTCTATATCAGGAAACCAACAAATTGATCAAACTGTTCTAATAGACTATATTATTAAGGATTAGTTTTTAACTATAAGTTTAATGCTATTATCATACTTTGGATGTGTAAAAATGTGTAATAAATGCTGTTTTTATATCATAGCCTACCTAAATTTGAGAAGTATGACACACGTTTTTTTTTTTTTTTTTTATTACAAATTATAAGTGTTTAAAATTATTTTAAATATTAAAATTGAATTCACATCAGGTACTGACTCTGTATGTTTTTAATTAGAAATTATCGAATAATTATTTAAATTATTTTGTACATGAGATAACAAATAAGGGGTTATGCATTCATAAATTTTTCTATTTACCATATTATCTCCAAGAATATATAAAACTGTACCAAAAACAGATGTCATAAGTGTAATTGTAATTAGTTTTAATATAACTTTTGTTTGGCGATTATTTATAATGTTATTTGAATTTTGATTATTAGGTTGGTTAAGGTTGGTGGAGTTGGAGGTTGGACTTGAGATCAGGTTGGTGTTGCTGGGATTAGGGTTGTTGCTGGAATTATTAGGGTTGTCACTTGAATTATTAGGGTTGTTGCTAGAATTAGGGTTAGGGGGGTTGCTGGGGTTAGGGGTGTTGTTGGGGTTAGGGTCGTTGCTGGGGTTAGGGTCGTTGCTGGGGTTAGGGTTGTTGATGGGGTTAGGGTTAGGGTTGTTGCTGGGGTTAGGGTTGTTGCTGAGGTTAGGGTTAGGGTTGTTGCTGGGGTTAGGGTTAGGGTTGTTGCTGTGGTTAGGGTTAGGGTTGTTGCTGGGGTTAGGGTTAGGGGTGTTGCTGGGGTTAGGGTTAGGGGTGTTGCTGGGGTTAGGGTCGTTGCTGGGGGTAATAGTTTCTATACTAACTATAGTCATTATATATTTTTATATATGTATAAATAAAAGTAAACAATTAATATTATTATTATGATAAATAACAAAAGTATAATAGTATTATGGTAATTAAATATATTTGTGGGATGTATAACGGTGTAATGTCTAAGAGAATGTTCTTGAAGTTCCAATGATATTAACCTCAAAATCGACCCAGTTTCACATACATAAATAAATTTTTTATTAAAATTTGGGTCAATGGGATGTATTTTTGAATTAGGATATAAGTAGCTTTTAGCTAAATTATAATTATGTGGATTACATAGAGCTTTACATCCTTTATTAAAAACTGCTTTCTCAAAAGATGAAGTTTGCAATAAACTTTCAATATCCATTGAATTACTACAGTTCCAATATAACTGCTCATCTAGAATGGTAGCTAAAGGATGGGAAGCATCTTCTATAATATTTTTTTTTTCATTGTGTACTAAACTTTCATTACAAAATCTTCGTTTATATTTGTCTCTTATGAGAAAAATTCGATCTCCAAAATTTACAAGACTATATCGAAAACATCCAGTATTAATTTTATTATGTAAACGCATAAATTCTATAAAACTCTCACTTGTTTCTAATTTTGAAATTTGTTTTAGAATGGAACAGTATGGATAAATTTTAAACCACTCTTTAAATCTTGTCCAAATTATAATTGCCTGGATATTATTATATATATTATCATCATTAAATATTGTACATAGAGATTTTTCATCATATATTTCACAATCATTAAGACACGTAAGCAACATATTTACATCTTGTAAATAATTACAATAAATATAATATGGATATTTAGTCTGAATATGTATCCGGAACATTTCTCGTACTTTTGTTCCATATATAAATGTTAATTTTCTTAAAAAATAAAGGTCACCACAAAGAAGTGCTTCTATATTTGCTTTGAAATTTTGAATATTAGTTTTGTTAGAAAATGCTAAGAGATTTGGATCAATGATTTTTTGAATATTTTCATCTCCTTTAATAATAATATCATTAAAATCATCTAAAATCTTCTTTATAATAGCTGTATCATTTATATCTTGAATTTGTCCATATAATTTACCTATAGGAAGCAATAATAATTGATCTAAGGTATTAATAATTTTAGTTGCTTCCTGTTTATTCATTTTTTATTTGAAATTACATTACTTTAAGTTTTACAATATACAATTTTTTCAGTAATATATACCATATCTTTTTCAAGAACTGATTTTGAATGGTTACGAAGAAATGGAATAAAATCAAAGAACTGAGCAGCATTTTCTTCGTTAACCAATTTTTCAAAATTCGAAGGTGTAGTAACATCACTGAAACCTAGTATTTGATGTTTTCTGTATGGAGACTGACTTATTAGTTGACGCATTTGTGAAACTGTCAGAAATACTTGACCAACAAATATACGATGGAGCTGTAAATCTTCAGACCTAATCCACATTGTATAATCCAAATTTGGAGTTAACATGTTACCTAGGGCAAAACTTCCCGATATATGGCTAATATCACCTAATTTTGTTTGAAATTCTTGATAATATCTGTTAACACCTGTATCACCCATGAGGTAATGTCCTAATACATACTGAGGCGAGCAAGATAAAAAATGTTTATCAAATTTTTCAATAATAGCTACATTACTTCCTAATTTAGATTTGTATTCTTTTACATATGTGATAAACTTATATAACTTTGAATCATAAACTAACGGAAATTCTTCCAAATCCCTATTTTTTTTATTTCCAATATTTTGGGGATTGTATAAATGTAACAAATGGGTATTGACATTTTGATGTTTCTGTGCCTCATGTAATTTTAAAATATCACACTTTGATAAACTGATCATTGTCTTATTTGATCTTATTATTTTTATATTTGAAATATGAAAGTGTTACCACCTCCTCCAGCCTTTGGGTCATCTAATCTCACCACCTCACAGTCGATATTAGGGAATCCAAAGAAGTTTTTTAAAATTACAAAACATGATGAAAATATAACTAAAATATTTGAAAAACTTTTCCAAGATAATGAATTGAAAATAAAGGAGGGTATTGAACATTTATCTACAACTATGATTCAAACTTCGTTGGAACACGTCCGTATTATTAGTCCACCTAGTACAGTGCAATGGGATATAGAGAGTGTGAGATGTGCTATGAATAAAAACAATTGTCCTACACATGAGAGAGAGAATGGAGAAAAAAAGAGGGATTACAGTTAACTCCACGAGAAGCTCAAATGGTATTATCAGATATATCATCATGTAATGCTAATGATAATGATAATATATTTTATCAATTATTTTTAAAAAGTCTTACCTCTCCAGATTTACCATCGCGAAGAATAGTCACTAGACTAAATATTTAATTATACAAAAAATGTGTATGTATTATGATATTTTATTTTTCGTTATTCTTACTATTCTTAGTATTATTATTTGGTTTTATTTATTTATATATTTTTCACAAAATCAGATTGAAGTAAGTAAAAATCTGATACTAAACAATAAAAGAAAGACAATAGAAAAAGAATCTTTACCACTCATACCATACTCTATGGCTGTATATAAACAACTTAATAAATATACTAAAAATGAACGTGAAAATGTTTTTGTTCATATTATGCCTCAAAATTATCATTTTTTCGTAGAACAAGGCCAACTCATCTACCATCCTACTTCCCCCCCAAAGAATAATATATGTTGTACATTATGAAGAAACTATGAAGTTCGCATAGCAGGGCAAGCAAAGACAAATCCTAAAGGGTTTTTTCAGTTATATCGTACTAAGACTAGGGAAAGGATAGGTCCATTAAAAACTGAGACAGGTCAAATAACAGATAGTGATGAAGAGATGAGTAGTATTTTTAATAAATATTTTGTATCTGTATTTACTAAAGAGGAACTTAACAATATGCCTTCAGCCGAACAAGTCTATGTGGGTGGGGACGAGGACAGGTTGACGAGTTTAGCAGTTACCAGGGAGGATGTTCTTAAACAAATAGTAAAACTCAAACCAAACAAATCCCCAGGGCCGGATGAAGTGTTTGCTAGGGTGCTTAAAGAATGCAAAGAGGAGCTTTGTGACCCACTGTCAACCATATTTAATAAATCAATAGAGTCAGGCAGAGTGCCAGAGTTTTGGAAAGTTGCTAATGTGATACCAGTTTTTAAGAAAGGAGATAGATCACTTGCGTCTAACTATCGACCAATTAGCCTAACGTCTATTGTGGGAAAGTTACTCGAATCTATAATAGCAAATAAAATTCGTCTTCATCTTGAAAAACATAAATTAATAATTGAGTCGCAACATGGTTTTATAAATGGCCGTTCATGTTTAACAAATTTGTTATCTTTTTATTCTAGCATTGTTGAGGCAGTTGATAGTGGTAAGGATTGCGATGTTGTATACCTTGACTTTAGCAAAGCTTTTGATACAGTGCCACATGAAAGACTGATTAAAAAAATAGAGTCTCATGGTATTGGGGGTGCTATATTAAGCTGGATTAGGGCATGGCTATACTAAAGGAAACAGAGAGTTAGTATAAATGGAATCAAGTCAGAGTGGGAAAATGTTGTAAGTGGAGTGCCTCAAGGCTCTGTCCTGGGACCTCTGTTGTTTATAATATATATAAATGATTTAGATTCAGGTTTGAGTAGCAACATTTGCAAATTTGCCGATGATACGAAAATCGGTAGGGAAATTAATTCGGAGGAGGACTCACTATCACTTCAAGTTGATCTAGATAGGGTTTTGAAATGGTCAAAGGATTGGCAGATGCAGTTTAATGCTGATAAATGTAAAGTTCTGAGGTTAGGTAATGATGATAGAGTTACAAGATACGAGCTAGATGGTGTTGTGATTGCGAAGTCGGATTGCGAAAGGGATCTGGGAGTTATGATTAGTAAGAATTTAAAACAAAAGGATCAATGCATAAATGTTCGTAATAAGGCAAATCGGACACTTGGATTTATTAATCGCAGCGTTAGTAACAAGACACCTGGTGTGGTTCTCAAGCTATATCTTGCTCTAGTTAGGCCCCATTTAGATTATGCAGTTCAGTTTTGGTCGCCATATTATAGAATGGATATAAATTCACTTGAACGTGTCCAGCGTAGGATGACTAAGTTAATTCCCCAAATTAGAAATCTTTCATATGAAGAAAGATTAACAAAGCTTAAGTTGCATTCACTGGAAAGGCGAAGAGTTAGGGGTGACATGATAGAGGTTTACAAGTGGATGAATGGACATAACCGGGGGGATATTAATAGGGTATTAAAAGTATCAACACAGGACAGAACACGAAACAATGGGTATAAATTGGATAAGTTTAGATTTAGGAAAGACTTGGGTAAATACTGGTTCAGTAACAGGGTTGTTGATTTGTGGAACCAATTGCCGCGTAACATTGTGGAGGTGGGGTCCCTCGATTGTTTCAAGCACGGGTTGGACAAGTATATGAGTGGGATTGGGTGGTTATAGAATAGGAGCTGCCTCGTATGGGCCAATAGGCCTTCTGCAGTTACCTTTGTTCTTATGTTCTTATGTTCTTATCCGAATTTCCTGAAATAGCATATGTTTTTTCTGTGGAAGAGTCAACTACTTCTTTAACTATTCCCCAAAAAAACAAAATGTGTCGCCGACCTCTTGAGTATTTAAAAAGTAACATATATACACTAATGACATATCGTTTACAGACACACCATTTAAAAAATCCACTAAAACTTCTCCATCATCTCGCACTCACAGGACGTATAAAATTAATAAAAAATGATAACTAAAAGAGAAAATATTTATTTACTTTATTTACAAGATCCCAAAAGAAATCGACATTATCTTAAACGAAAACGAAAAAGAAAAAAACGTAATAAGGATAAAAAAAGATCATCATTACAAATGTACAGTAAATTTCATGAATTATCTAACATCAATAATTGTTATGTTGATAATAAAAACTTGGTAGAAGCTGAAGTATATATTTTATGGAATTATGATCACATCACTATAAAAAATGAAGACCAGGAAGACTGTTATCTCCAACAGCAAAATCTTCCAGAAGCTTTAGCCATATATTCCAAATATGTCCGCTTTACTTGTCCAATTTGTTTAAATGAAAATAGCGATAAAGATCTTATAATGTTACATTGTGGGCATGGTATATGTATTTCTTGTTACCAGATGGATAACTTTGACAAGTTATTTTGTGCCATATGTCGATGTAATAATCCACAGGTTTTAAAGGGTATTGGTTCCTCTCAATAATTGTTTAAATATTTCCAAGTGGCTGTATACTGAAAAGTTGGTATAGATATAGCTTTTACGAAATTGGGAAAGTTGTTGATTAAAAAATTTTCCTCTTTTAATATGATTTTTTAAAATACATACTACACTAATACTATTATCTTCAACTGATATAATAACATATGTTTTTCCAATTGATTTAATAAATAGTATAGCTACTAATAAAATTTCTCCAATTTCCTGAGAAACATTTATTTTTAAAATACCGTTACTGGTGATACTCAACATATTTGTATCACTTTTATTTAAATAGATTACAGATATTGTTTGTAATGAGGATAAATTTGGTTGTGTTACCGCATTCTGTTGAAATTTTAATCTACCCTCAGGTGCTACAGGGGGGGGATGAGAATAAGAGAAAACATTCTTCTTCCAGATTGGGAACTTTTTTCCATAAATGAGGTATAATCTGAGTGTTTAGTACATTCATGAAGTTTGAATTCTTTATTAGTATTTCCTCGCTCGCAAATTTCATTAGTAATTGACGCATCCAATAAGAACTTGGCATCTTTAATGTGGACATTAATTGTGGCTGTTGAAAAACACTTGGGACAATATTTATACTCGATGGGAATATTAAGAATCCAACAGAAAAATCCTGAACATTGTAAACAATAGTAAATTTTTGTATTAGATATATCCAACATTATATTTTTTAAATAATACAAACAATAATTACAATGAATAGTAATAACGGCTTACAACATGAAAATAACATACTTTTAGAATTAGATAATTTAATAATTGAACAATATATTGATGAAATTGATAAAATTTATAAAAATTATGAAATTTTTTGTTCAATATCTCGATTATATTCGTTATGTTCTAAAATTATGAATATATTTAATATAGCCTCTATATTTTTATCTATTTTATTACCATCACAAAATTATAGTTTAATTTTTAGTTTAGTCGGTATATCATTAAATAGCATGTTTAGTATTGATTTGCGTAAAGAAAAACTTCAACAAATTGTATCTGTATATTATCTCTATATTATTCCTGATTTAGAAAAGTTTATTTATGATAATATAAGCAAAGATATACGACAAATTCGGAATTTTCAACATGAGATAACTGCAGGGAACATTAATAACAAAATTAGTAATATTAACAATAATAATAATAATAATAATAATAATAATAATCCTAGTCTTTCTTGTTTAGATAAAATTGCTCAAATGAAAGAAATTATAACAAATAATTATACAAAATATATGGGTGAAATGTTTTCTGTGCCTGTAAGCTTAACTTATGTAAATTATACAAGTTTATTATTTTTTTTTATTTTTTTATTTATGCATATACAAGAATGTACATAAGGAATGTGAGGATACAATTATGGTAATTACAGTCTTGTAAAGCCACTAGCACGCGCAGCGTTTCGGGCAGGTCCTTAATCTAAGAAAATTTTAAGGAGGTAAATACTTGCAAAATTTATAGACAAAAAAATGATAACAGATTACATGGAATTAAAAAAAAAAGATGAGAGAAAATTATAGGTACAGTATATTAAAGCACATAGGTAGCTATGATTGATTGCAATGACAGCTTAAAATGGTAGTTGACAACAAATTGGTAGGCACAATACAGCAGAAACAATATAAGGTTGATTGCAATGACAGCTTGAATGGTAGTTGACAAAAATTGGTAGTCACAATACAGCATATGGCTAGCACATAAAAGAAGACAGCAATGAACACAATGATAAGGTTGTTTGATATTACATAAAAATTAGGAGATTGGGTACCACTAGGTACAGAGCAAATTTAAAGCTCAGTGTAGGAAACTAAATAGATGAAGTTAGGTACTTTTTGGTTTTGCTTTTAAATAAGGCAAAAGTTTTACAGTTTTTCAATTCACTAGGGAGTGAGTTCCATAGACTAGGTCCCTTAATTTGCATAGAGTGTTTACACAGATTAAGTTTGACCCTGGGGATATCAAAGAGATATTTATTTCTGGTGTGGTGATAATGGGTCCTATTACATCTGTCCAGGGAGAGTTTCAGAGCATGGTTTGCATTTAAGAACAGGGTTTTGTAAATGTAGTTGACACAAGAGAATGTGTGGAGGGAGTTAATATTTAGCAAGTTTAGAGATTTAAACAAGGGAGCTGAGTGTTGTCTGAAAGCAGAGTTAGTTATTATTCTGATAGCAGATTTTTGCTGTGATGATGGGCTTAAGGTGGTTTGCAGTGGTAGACCCCCATGCACAGATACCATAATTAAGATAGGGGTAGATTAGTGCATAATATAGTGAGAGGAGAGCAGAGTTAGGAACATAATATCTGATTTTGGAGAGTATACCAACTGTCTTAGAGACTTTCTTAGTTATGTGTTGAATGTGGGTGCTGAAGTTGAGTCTCTTGTCTAGGAATAGGCCAAGAAACTTGCCATCATTTTTATTACTGATGTTAATGTTGTCTATCTGTAGCTGAATTGCATTTGATGATTTGCTTCCAAATAAGATGTAGTAAGTCTTTTCGATGTTTAATGTTAGTTTGTTCGTTGACATCCATAAGTGGACTTTTTTTAATTCATTATTCACAACATTATTTAGTGTATGTGGGTTGAGGTTTGAGTAGATAAGGTTAGTATTGTCAGCAAACAATATAGGTTTGAGAATATTAGAGACATTAGGCAGATCGTTTATATATATAAGAAATAGAAGAGGTCCTAAGATGCTGCCCTGTGGCACTCCAACGGTAATTGGTAGAGTGGAAGAAGTTGTATCATTGATGGTTACATATTGGTGTCTGTCACTAAGATAGGATCGGATGTAGTCAAGGGCAAGGCCTCGGATTCCATAATGCTGGAGTTTAAATAAGAGGTAGTTGTGATTAACAGTATCAAAGGCTTTTCTTAGGTCAATGAAGAGTCCAATCGGAAACTCATTTTTGTCAAGGGCTGAGTAGATAATGTCAAGGAGACTAATGATTGCATCATTGGTACTCTTTTGGGACCGGAAGCCAAACTGGCAGGGGCTGAGTATGTCGAATTTTACGAGGTAGGAATAGAGCTGTTTGTAAATAATTTTTTCAAATATTTTTGATAGAATGGGTAGATTTGATATTGGTCTATAATTGTTTATGTCCGCCGGATTGCCTCCTTTATGGACTGGCGTTACTCTTGCTTTTTTGAGGATATCAGGGAAGGTGTGACACTCTATAGATTTGTTGAACAGTAGTGCTATGGGTGGGGCAAGGGCATGGGAGGCTCTCTTGTACACAATGGACGGAATTTCACTGGTGTTCCCTGCCTTGGTTTTTAGAGAGTGTATGATGGGCACAACATCTGCCGGGCTGATTGGTGAAAGGAGAAGAGAGTTTGGATAGCTGCCTGAGAGATATGTGTTAATATGTGTCTGAGTCTGTGGGATTTTACTGGCAAGATTAGCACCAACCGATGAAAAGAAACTATTAAATTCATTTGCCATTTCTAAATCAGTTGACGGTATATCCCCATCCTTGTAGAGTTTTATTTGGTTATGTGAGTGTTGTTTAGTTCCTAGGATACTAGAGATAGTTTTCCAAGTGTTTTTCATGTTGCCTTTTGCTTCATTGAATCTATTCACATAATATGCAAGTTTTGCCTTTCTTATGATACTGGTAAGCATTGATGAGTACCTTTTAGCTACTTCCTTTGAAACTAGGCCAATCCTAACTTTCTTTTCATATTCATGTTTCTTGTTGATTGAGTTGAGAATGCCATTTGTGAGCCATGGATTGTTTAATCTTTTGTCAGTTACTTGCTTTGTAAGAAGGGGACAATGAAGGTTGTAGAGGCTTAGAGTTTTGGAGAGGAAGAGGTTAGCTAATGAATTTATATCATGGGTATTATTGAATTCAGAATCCCAGTTAATATTGTGAAGTGCCTCTGTAAGATTGTCTAAAGCTGATTCACTGTGTAGCCTAAATGAAAATTTCTTGCTTTTTGGTGGTGTTATGTAAATGTTCGCTATGAGAAAGGTAGGATAGTGGTCAGTTGTTCTGTCGTAGATTATACCAGATACAAGGGGAGCTGTTATGTTTGTCCATATGTGGTCCAAGGTAGTGGCTGATGTTTGAGTGACTCGGGTAGGTTTGGTGATAGTGGGGATTAGCATACAGGAGTTCATGCTGTTAAGGAAATAGTCAACTTGAGAGCAGTTTTGTTGACCCAGGTCAATATTAAAGTCTCCTCCCAGAATGATGTGGTTTTTGTTGAGATTGTTGTTTATAATAAGATTCCTTAGGTTGTCTGAGAAAGAAGCTATGTTAGTATTGGGAAATCTATAGATGGCTCCAATAGTCAAAGAGGATTTAAGGGATTTAATTGTAAACTGAGCAAAAGTATATTCACAGTAGTCATCTCTGTCACTAATAACACTGTTGCAGATAAATGTATCTCGGTAATATATAGCTGTGCCACCACCTTTTTTATTAGGCCTACAGTTATGAATGGCTTTATAACCAGCTAAGTTGTAGAGTTGGGTATAGTCTTTATTTAGCCAAGTTTCTGTTAAAATAATGAACGATAGGTTAGTACCTAGTGCTGTGAGTAGTGCATTTAAATCGTCAAAATGTTTACCAAGTGATCTAACATTTTGGTTATAAACTGATAGATAGGTGCTATTTTGGAGTTTGTTTTTAGCCTGGTGTGCTGTGAAATACTTACAATAATGATGATCAATGTGCTGGTTGGTATAGATATGAGACAGAAGATTTTGATCAGGATCAATATCAGTGTGCATAGAGATGCAGAGGGATCACAATACAAGATACACGATAAAGCAAAACACAAGAATAAGAGCAGATACAATAAAATAGTAACAATTTAGAAGTAAAATAAAGATCCAATAGATAGCCAGGGAGGACACAGAAGTTACATAAAATAAAACACAAAAAATCAGTAGAGACTGACAATATAAATGTAAAATAAAAAATAATAAGAAAAATAATAATCATAAAAAAATGATCTTGAAGATAATTAGCTTAGTAATGGTTAATTAACAGGGTAATAAAAAGCCCTAGGTTTAGTGACAAGGGGATTAACTAAGAACAAATAATTAAGAGTATAAAACAGGCAAAGATGACAAACAAAAAATAAAGTAAAAATTAAAATAAAAATAAAAATAAACACCTTTGGAAAGGAAAGGCAGAGCTTAAGTACACTTTGGTTGTATATGAGACTACAAATTATGTTCTGGTTATTCAGCTGTTATCCCACAGTCATCCAGGAAAGAAGTGAGGTGTGCTTCAGTGGTTATGACATAAGTTTTTCCAGAGTCAGTCTTCCTAGCTATTATTTTACCATCGCGCACAAAACAATGTTTAATAGCAGTGGATCTATTGCGAATTCCACGTAGTTTAAATAAGAGATTTTGTCTGAATCTGGTAAGACATTCGTTCACATAAACCTTGGATTTCCTAGCGACTGCAGCAGTGATAAGGTCTGACTTGCGGGAGCAGCTATCCAACTTCACGCGTATCCTTCTGTTGTTTGCACCAGATGATTTGGTACCCACTCTATAAGCTGACTTAATGTCTCTTGCTTCGATTGAATAATTCAACTTAGTACGCAATTCCTGGATCACGATGGCAGTACAGTCTTCTCTGTCAGTTTCATGGGGAAAATCCTGTGATGAGATGATGACAGAATCAAGGAGCTTAAGTTGGTCTGATTCGTCTTGGGTTGCAGTTTGTTGCTGTTGTAGGGAGTTAAAGTGGTTCTCTAACTTTTGTAACATCTCTTCTTGCTTCTTAGAGGTTTCTGCTGGTTTAAAGTTAGTAACCGAGATCCGAAGAGAGCTTAATTCATGTTCGAGGTGGCCGACTCTGGCAGACAGATCTTGGTTAGCCTTGTGCATTGCCAAAGCATCACTCTGAAGCTTCATTATCAGGTCCGACTGCTCTCGGATTATAGACTTTTGGTCATCATGTATTTGAGTCAATAATCTGAGCCATGGATTATCAGCGGGACGCTTAAAGTCAGTACATGGGGAGGCAGCTCGTTTAAGTTGCTCCATATGGTTACATAACTGTTGTAAGGCTCGAGTCAGTGACGACGCTTCAATCAGCTGAGAAGGTTTGTTATTGTTGACGCAGGGAGGGTCGGTACTCCCCCCGGTAGCCCCTAAGGGGGAGACAGCCGCATTATTCCTGTTGCTAGCTTGGCTGGTTGGGTTCATCCTGATAGGTGTGCTATCATTCTTTACGGCCTTGCCGAGCTTAGAATTGTTTAGCATGGTAGCAGCAGAGATGTATACAGCAGATGGGGTAGACTTGTTGATATGGCAGCAGCAAACGTCAGGTTAGCTTCCTCCAGGGAGCAACACTAATGAGGTCGAGATGAGGTAGTAGGTTAGGTTTTGTCGAATATTTCGGTCACATTTAGGTCACTGGGTACTTAGCTGCCTTCTGGGGTTGTTACATCATGTTAGGGATGTTGTGGGCTCAAGGAGCAGCTGATAAAGTTGGAGGGGGAGCAGGGTCGTCAGGAGCGGATGAGCGTTCGAGCGTGATTGAGTATTATATATTAGTATTATATTGTGCTTCAGCACATATATATTCCTATTCATTACTATTCCTCTAATACACATATACTTACCCCCTCTAATATAAAATTTTTGGTAAATATATAAAAAAATGGATGAACATGTTATTGATCAAATATTTAGTAAATACCTAAACCAAAGTGATTTGGAATGTATAAAACAGGAATTCAATCGTCCTATTTTTAATCCACGTACGCAACGAGAAATTATAACATATGTCGAAAATGAAGATGAAGAAACCAATAAACAACAATCTTCTCCTCCTATATCCACACTACAAAGGCGCAAAAAACGTTTATTACTTAACCCATCTAGTTTGAAGAATTACAAGTGTACGTTTGAAAAATTTGGCCGTTTTAAGCTTCAGCAAGTCGGTCGGGAGGCACCGGTTACACCAGATTTGATAAATATATATAATGTATATTTAAACCGGGATGCCAATTTAAAATATATGACGCGTCTAACCAACGTTCGAACACTAAACAAGTACATCGTAGGTCCCATTCTTGGACAAGAAATGCGTCTTCCTCGTACATCTGTTAATTTACGCCGTAACAATAAGCCTATTTTAGATAGCCGTTTGATCGCTCAGACGGTTGCTAGAATATGGATTTTTTCTCAGTCTGAACATGCTTACAAAATTTTACTTATATACCATACAGGTCTTCGAGCCAAAGAAGCCAACAATGTAACTTATCGTAATGTTGTAGATGCATATTACCCAGCCACTCAGACTGTTGTTTTGCCAGTAGTATACAGTAAACACGGTAAGGATCGCAACATCCCCTTATTAAAAGGAGGGGCTTCCACTTTTTTTATTCAATACCTCATTCCCTATGCAAATAAGAAGATGTTACGATTAACTCTACTGAAATATCCTGGGACAAATATAGCTGATCATTTGGATAAACCTATTTTTGATTCTAGTTACCAGAGTACACATAAAGTTTTTAAAAGTTATCTTTGGAAAGTTGCTAAAGAAAGAAATCAGAAATTATCTCCTAATGAAGAATATAGTGTTCAAGAAGATTTAAAAGGGGCAGGTCTCCATTCACTCCGAGCTGATTTTGCTACACGTACTTTTAACAGTCTTTCAAGACAATTAGGTAAGAATCATATTTTACCTTTTAAAATCATTAGTGAAATTTTAGGACATTCAAACGTTAAGGAATTTTTAAAAAGTTATATTAATCAAGGTGAAATAATAATGGAAGGTGGAAATGAAGAAGATGAAGAATTTAGTGGTGAGGGTGGCGTTGGTGAAGTTAACCAATTGCTTACAAATGATGAAAGTATTCACTGGGGTAGCAATGCACGAATGGCCCTACGACACCGTTATCGTCATATGAATGTAAATACAATCTCTAATTTGGAAGATCACACTTACCCATTGGCATCTAAAGAAGCTTCACCAACCATAAATAATAATTCTCTATCAATATCTAATAATAATAATAATAATAATAATATACTTACTAATACAATTACAAATAACCCTATTGATAATATTGGTACAACTATTACTATCGATACTGCTACGACTAATGCTGCAGTTAATAATATTAAGAATAATATTATTAATAATAATAATAATGATGATAATAATAATAATAATAATCGAATCGTTTATATATAAATAAAAAAAATATGTAAATAAATAATTAAATATATATTATACTATATATAACATGCAATCTTCTAACATTTATAATATATATATATAAAAAATGGACAATAATTGTTTATTGTTAGCTTTCAACTACATTCAAAAAACATCTTATGAACCAAATGATAGTTACTATAATCCCCGTCTTTATAAAAATCATATTCTTTATGAAGCTTCTGTTTTAGTAGTAAATATGTCTAATGGTTTTTGTAATGTAGATAAATCAGCTTTTCATTTCCCTCTTAAAAATATTTATACATCTCTACATTTAAAGGCAGATGAAGATGAAATGATTAGTGATGATGACGATGATGATTTGAATAAGTGCCTAGAATTGTTAGTAACCAAGTTTAATGTAAAATATGCTTGGGTTTATGGAATTAATCAAATCCTTTTTAAATTACCGGTATTGCAGTATCTTACTGTCTTTAATATAAGGAGTTCAACTATCTATAAATTTGGAGAAGAAATTAAATTAGATGAGTATTCCATACCAAGACCTATACAAGTTTATAATAAACGTAATAATTTTCCACCACCTTCACATAGTATAACTAATCTTTGTCAAATGCTCTCCAAAAATCTAATTAGAGGATATCAAGATTCTTTGAAGACTATTAATTTTTATGCATATAGTAAAAAGAACCCAGATTGTAGACATTTACATTGTTCTTTACATTTCAAAGCCACCAAGAGCAATTCAACGTGTGCATGTTTATTAAATGAAATAAATCGCCTCATTCTCATGTTTTTATCCGCCAGTCAAGATCTATATTTAACCGAATACAAAGAATATATTAAATGCAATCCAAATCACAATGAACGCTTCTGTCAATTCATGGCTGGACGTGAGGTTGAATTCAAACTACAAACGCTACTACTCAGTATGATTTATCCCGAAAAATTTCATTGGGACTGTTATAGAAATGAAAATGGGATTTATGTGTCAGTAAAACTAATTGATTATCCAAGGAAAAATATAGATAAATATAAATTAATTAAATGGCAAACTAGTCAATTTTCTAAGCTTATTAAGACGGAAAAATCAATCAACCATCGAGATTCTAATTTCATTCAAAATATTATGATATTTTTGGGATTTGATGAAATATATAATGTACATTTATTACCTTAGTAAATAAAAATGGAATCTATTATTAATAGTAATTTATATTTACCTACATCATCTGATGATTACTCAAGAATACTATCTTCAGATTCAATATCGTCATTACCTTTATTTTCACAAATTTCTTTACAACCCGAACCCGAACCCATACTTGAACCTGAACCCATACTTGAACTTGAACCTGAACCCATACTTGAACTTGAACCCGAACCCATACTTGAACCTGAACCCATACTTGAACTTGAACCAAGACCTAAACCTAAAATGGAACCAGAATCAAAACTAGAACAACAAAAACAACCAGAACTAACAGATTTGCCATCTCCTAGACCACATTTCCCCAAAAAAGATAGAGGTAGTTTATATAGTCATGTATTTGATTATAAAGTGAAAAAGAATAATAAAGAATTACGACGATATCTATTGAAAATATACATTCAACAAAAATGTTCTCCTAAAAACAATGATGATGAAATGTCTAAATTTATTTATGAATTTGGTAATCAAAATCTAGAGGATATGGACGATGAAGAATTGAAAAATATTATAAATATGATAACTTTGGTACAAAACATATTATCAGATCACTCTTATGTTAAAGACTTCTTTCAATTATTTAAAAATGTTTCTGAACAAATTAAAGACATTGCTCTCCAGAAATATCCTCAGTATTTATCGTCAATAAACCTGATTTTTAAGCAGATTATAATTAGTTTACAACGCATTGAAAATAACAAGAATGAACATGTTGACAAATTATTAATGCTTCTTTCATTAGACATGAAAGATATGAAACACTATCAACCAACTTCTTCTAGTACAATAATAATACATGCCTTGGTTCAAACTGGAATAAGTTTAATTATGTGTGGTATAATAGAATTTATTAATAATCGGGGTAAGGTTCAGGCAGAATACGATGCCAATCAATTCTTTAATTTAAAAGAACATGATGAAGAATTAATGGAAAATGTTGAAGACAATGATGATAATCCAATAAAAAAAAGATTCAAACCTTCTTCATAAAAAAAAATATTTAAACATCATATGTGTTCAAACATCAGGTACCTTAGAAAAATCTTACAATACATTATGCCTACTATACAGTCCATCTTGGATACATCAGTGACAATGAAACAGAAGTGAAGTGCATGTTGTATGATTATATAAAAGGAGTTGAATATCATCTGAGCCTTCAGTTTATTAGCAGTCAGGATGCCCTCCGCATCCTCTCCTTAAAGACAAACTGACATAATGGGAAATTACTTGGAGAAAGCTGAAACGAACCCCAAATCTAGAACTCCAAGTCCCTTTTTAGAAGAGGAAACAATGGATGGTAGGTAATAATACGAATATATAGATGTTTATATACATTTTTTACAATATACCTTTTTTTTCTTATTTTAATATATGTTTTTTTTTTTTTTTTTTTTTTTTAGAACAATCTACACAGCAGTTAATGTTGCCCCCCCTCCCGCCTGAAATGGTTATAATAGAGGAAGATGATGAACAAGAGACGAATGATTTTGGGATATTGGAAATGGAACTCTGTATTATTAAAGAGAAGAATGTCGAAGGTGAAGAGAAGACTCACATAGTGTTCCAGATGCCAGCTAAAGTACCAGATTTATTATTAACGGGAGCGGATCCAAAGAATAATGTGTCTCATCAAGCAAGTACCTACAATATTCTCATGGCAGATGTGTCAGGGTCCATGTTCATTTACTGGAATGGTGTAATGACAGGGTGGAACGAATATGTGGCACCTCATTTGGTAGGGAGAACGAATCTGTTCGTGTTTGGCAGTAAAGTTGAATTAAAACGATCAGAAACAAACCTAATAAATAGTGATTTTGCTAATGGTCAAACAGATTTAACTGGTGCCCTACAAACTATTGTACATGAGGTTTACCAATGTAAGGAGAGGTATATCAAAGTGTTTCTTATTACTGACGGCCATCATAATACAACATTGATTCAGCCAAGTCATGTTATTGACAAAATGAATGAGGTTGAGAATAAGATTTGTGAGGTTTTTGTGTTAGGTGTGGGATGTGACTTTCCCGTTCAGTATAGTCTGGATATAAGGTCGCGTTTGCACAATGGTAGTACCAATATGCCTTCACTTTTCTGGGCGAAAACGTCAGATGAATTAGAGGAAGAGATGAAGAAAATTGGTGGATACATATCTGATGGAACTTCACCGATCCTGAAGTTGTCAGTGAAAGGTTTCTTACTGCCAGGGGGTATAGCCAAGGACAAATTCTACCTGAATGAGTGGGTATATTTTCCCTGTGAACAAGAACAAGTGAAACAACTTAGATTAATATATGGTAATAATGGATGTCACATTTCACCCCAGTTTCGTCGTATATCATTATTTGAGTTGAATGAAGTATTTCGACAATGGAATTCGGTTATTATTCAAATTAATAATAAGAAAGAACCAGTTCCTTCAGATGTATTACCTTTAATGGAAAGAATTTTGAAATCAATTCAAGCTAGTGAGGAACTCAGTAGTAGATCTATTCGAGATCGGTTAGAACAAAAAGAATTTAAAAAATATGAATTAGAGTTAAGATCCTTGCTTAATAAAATAAGAGTAATATTAACCACTGAAAAATTCCAAAATGAAAAAGATCTGGCTGAAACTATTCTGAGTACAACAGTAAGAGGTGGAAAATATGAAACTAAATGTCTTCAGATGAAAGGTCATTCAGATGAAGATTATAGAAATGATTGTAAAATGTTTATGGAGATTTATGAAGAACAAAAAAAGTTGATAATGCCCATTAAAAATGATCCAGATGATTATTGTCAAGTAACAATGACCTCCACTATATCTGACTTGCAAGATCGAGATTTCCCCACGATGTTGAATAGTAATAATAAATATGAGTTTTTAAAACTGTTTACGATCTCTGGCATTCCCGTATATACTCCACATAGTAACTCTGTAACAATCAATCCATGGTCATATAGTGTTAGAAGTATACTGAAATGGCCATATACTATCATGAGCCAGGTTGCCATAGAAAAGAGCAAAGTATTGGAGTTGGTATCTGATAATAACTTTAATGCCATAATCCCGATCTTTTCTCAAGATGCTTCCCAAATTATGGCCCCATTAATGGGTACAAGACTCTACGCAATGTGTGCGACTTATGCAATCACAAAAAATCCATACATTATTGATTTTGACATTCACATGGCAGCTTTAGGAGTGACCTGGATGAGGATTCTGTTTGAAAACCCAACTCAGCCTAGGCCTGAGTTTGTGCGATTGCGTATTGCACACATAGAAGCAACAGCAACATCGGGGTATCTCCACCGACCAAGTTTTAAGAAATATTGGCAAGTGCTTATCAATGACACGGCCCAAGCACTCATGACAGAGAGTTTTGAAACAAATTTTGGGGAAAAACCCATAAAATGTGAGTCACTAATTAAACCTATGTTTATACTTTACTTACATCAACGAAGTGATGAGACTCCTCTAGAAGATAAAGTTGTTATCAAAGTTGTGAGGATGATTCTCTTAGAATACATTGGTCGTTGCCTTTCTAAATATAAGAAACAGGAAAAGAATTCCACACCCTTCACTGATTTCTTTGCCAAAACACTTGTTGATGAAAAGCTTAAAGAAGAATGGGTGAAGAACTACATTGCGACATCAGAAAACCTAACCCTTAAGGATTTTTATACCTTAGAAGAGGTTGAGAAGACAGCCAGAAAACATTTTAAAGACGAGGACATGCAAAATATTAAGGAAAAGTTAAAACAGATCCCCATAGCTGTGGATATGAAAAAGGTAGAGAAGCTACGGGATGTTTTTCTGGCTGGAGATATATCTTGGTTTTCATTGCGAATTTTTGCTAAAGAAGTTGGTCTAAAGGAAGACGTTATTGACAATATGTTTAATGAACACAACGTGTTTATTTATACTGCACATGCCCTACAGTATAGAGACTCTCGTGAACGGCTAACTTCAAATGTTAGTGATAACGTCCAAGCTTTAGTGACTCAGCGGGTTCACCAGGAGAATTGTCTCAATATTTACAAGGAGTTTGAAAATATAATTGTTCAACATAAAAAGGATTTGTGGTTGCAGGAATATTTATCAACACACAGAGAAATTGTGCGCCCCATGACAAGGTCACAAATCCTAATAGAGGCTTCTGGACGAGGAGTTCAGGTAACAAATGATACTTTTGAAGAAGTGTATAAGAAATACCGACCAAATGTAGGGCTGTTGGGTAATGCTTGTCAATGTCGAAATTGTCCTTTTTACCTGATACCCAGTAAAAGGTATAATCAACACTTACATTTAGCACGTCATTATTCTTCAAATTATCCTCATCATTTGCACTCGGCAGCCTATTTTTGCAGGCATGAAGACATAGCAGATGCTATCTTCTACCAAGAGTCTATTAGTAAGTCTCAATTAGATAATGCTTTCATTGAGGACCTTACATTTTTACTAAATATATATCAAGAAATGGCCCCCTACTGATGATTAATTATTTAATAATTCATCCAGGGCCACCCGATGTGGGTGAGCCAACTCAATTGTTATTATTGCTGTGACCACCTCTGTTGATTTTCCCCTACCTAAGCTTTATTAATTAAACTTGGCTCGTGCCATATTTAAGGTTAGTAGTAGTATCTATCATTCATGCCCTATTGTACTCACTACACAATTTTATGTTGTATTTATGTATGTAGTTAGAAAAATATATTTATTGGAATGGTTGATTTCCTTCATTTTCCCAGAGCATCTTCACACAAATTTTATAGCATATTAACACAAACAAGGTTAAATCTGGCACACACACACACACACTCAGCTTTCAGCCTCTGATTCTGCTATTGAGTTCAATAGGTTCTTCTCTTCCATGGGTTCATCCCTTGCTAATGATATTTCATCTTCCAGTACTGACATTAAGGACTATCTTAAAGTCACTTGAACTCCAAACCTTTCCAGATATTCTAAAAAAAGCGAGAGTAACGCCTGTTCCCCTTAACATTGACAAAACTTTCTATATTCTGTTTGGCAATACTCATCACATCTTTTCTTTTTACCCATTAGTTTTAAGCTGTAGTCATTAATGTTTATCCTGCCCGAAACGCTTTGCGTAATAGTGGCTTTAGGCATTGTATGTACTAGCTCTATCTATAAAGCCAACAAACTTTGTAAATCTCTTTATGTATGTACCTTACTGCCCTGGTGACTCTCTATTACTCCCTTATCTATCCATATCTCAACTATGGTATTTGTGCTTGGGACTCTAAATCACTTACGTCCTCTAATTACTCAACACAAAGCTGCTATTAGGACAATATCTAATTCTGGCCCCAGACATCACTCGGTACCCAAATCCCTGAATATGTTAGACATTAAGTCACTGCACATTCTCTGTTTTTTCAACAATGTTCCCCCAAATAAAAATTATTATTATTATTATTATTATTATTATTATTATTATTATTATTATTATTATTATTATTATTATTATAAACACTTTAATAATAGTGGATATTCTATTTTCTAGTTCACTCTCTTGTTGGTTGGTGGCATCTTCTGTGTTAACATCTTACGCTCGTTCTTGAGGTACTAGTTCACTCTCTTGTTGGTTGGTGGAAAATTCATTCTTCTGTGTTAACATCTTATTCTCGTTCTTGAGGTAAATCAACTCTTTCTTTTTCTTCCTCCCTTATATATTCTATTTTCTAGTTCACTCTCTTGTTGGTTGGTGGAAACTTCTGGTAGATAACAACATTCTTCTGTGTTAACATCTTATTCTCATTCTTGAGGTAAATCAACTCTTTCTTTTTCTTCTTCAAGTGTGTTTCCATTCTTTTCAATTTTTTAATCAACTCAGCTTGTCTCTGCCTAGGGTTAATCTGGGAAAGCATCTTCGTACAACTTTTTCTTGGAAGGGCAGCAAAGCGTGTGTGGTGGGCTGGCTGGATGGCCGTCCGTTAGTGGATGTAGTGAGAGTGGCCACGGATATTTATATATGTGGCTCAGCTAACACAGTGCTTCCGGCAACCAGCTATTAGTCAGAACCGGGACTTTTATGTGGTACTTATTACTATCTAGCTTATCTAGGCAATTCACAAACACAACGAAAACAACATATGTCCCATACAGTCCTGCCCTTTCGATAACCTACACTGAATACACTGAATAATAATTACCAAGGCAAAATTTAAACAAATAAAAACATGCACACTTTTATTTAATGAAAATTACAGTGGAATTAATATGGAATGAAACATGTCAACCCTTTGTGACCATTGAAAAAAAAAAATCCTTATTCTTGCATCTTTCATATTGTTAAGCTAAACAATGTCCCAGGTTCTTTCCTAAGTCATGCATTTGAAAATAATTTAGTTTTATTATCTTCTTAACATGAAATGTTTTAGGATTGTTGTTATGGTAGTTTACATGTATTATGTGTGTCTTCATACCCTAAAAAGATCAGAATATTTGCTATGATATATGAATCTTGATGATTCACCCTTGTTTGCTTCATTACGTGTTTGTTAAAATTCCTAACCTCCCATTGAATCCAGTTATATTTATTTTTAACAAGACAGTTTAGAATTGTTACGCCTACATCCATTCCATTTATGTTTCTCCTACATTGCCAATGTATTTTCTCGGGCCAAACCATACTGAGCAACAGCGCTTGCAGTTTGTATTCGACTTCACGTTCAGCCATATATTGGCACATTCGTTCCTTATCCCTATGATTACTATTAATGTAATCTTTATATTCTGTCGTATATATCTCTTGACTAGCCGATATGAACATAAGAGTAAGGCGGTTTATTTCATTCAACAGACAAGCACAAGTTGAACTACTCTCACCTTCT
>NC_091168.1:47580526-47636514 GCF_040958095.1 Procambarus clarkii | reverse complement strand
TTGAAATAAACTGCAAAATACTGTAATGGATAAACCAATTAATTTTACATTTTCCTATAGCTAAGTCAGTCAGTTCTATTAGCAGCAGAGAACAATTATGCCCAACCTCTATTAAATGAAACAATCTTAAGAGCAAGTGATAGAAATATAATCATTTATGCTTGGGATTATGGAATGGTTCCAAATATGAAAAATATCAAGTTTTTTGGTTAAAATTTTTTAACTTAAAATTTACATTTTTAAGTGAATTTTAAACTTTAAAAAAATTATTTAATTTTTTGGTTACTTACTTAAAATAACATTATATAGTTCTTGTTTTTGTAGAAATGCCAATTTCTTCTTTTGCCCTTCCAGACTGTATAGTGACCACAGGCCGTTTGTTCATATCTTCATTATTCTTCGAACTGTGGTTGCACAATCAGACCCACGTACACTGGTTTAAAAGCATCACCTAAAAGCAACAACAAAAATGTAGTACACTGACGAATTTTGAATATATATATATATATATATATATATATATATATATATATATATATATATATATATATATATATATATATATATATATATATATTAGTTGATTTTATACCCGCATTAGGTCAGGTGATAATACAATGAAGGTGATAATAAAGCCATTCACAACTGCAGGCCTAATAAAAAAAGGAGGTGGCATAGCAATATCTTACAAAGATACCTTCATCTGCAATAGTCTCATTAGTAATAGAGACGACTATTGTGAATATACCTTTGCCAAGTTCTCCAGTAAATCCCTTAAATCCTCCTTGACTATAAGTGCCATCTATAGATTTCCCAATACCGACATAGCTTCATTCTCAGATAACGTAAGGAATCTTATCATAAATAACAATCTCAACAAAAATCAAACCAACTTAGTGGTTTGTAATGGTGAACAAAACATGCAGATACTTATATATAACCTGTGAATAGAGTTTAATAACACCAAAACTATTTGTTTATTGTTTTATGACCATAATAATTGAATCACTAATATGATTCACTAATATATAATCCTAATAATAATCACTAATATATAATCCATTGAGCATGCTGCATCTCTTTCAGTCTCTTTGCAATTTGAACAAGAGGGTTTTTAATTGATCGAACCATATTCTTAAAGTAAAGTAAATGAGATGTATTCCATATTTTGCAAAATATACGATGAAGGCACACAAACATTCATACCAAAACTGAAGGGCAGGATTTATGAGGAGACATTAGAGGCATTAAATATTCCAAACTAGAAGACAGAAGGAAAAGAGGAGATATGATCACTACGTACAAAACAGTAACAGGAATTGATAAACTTGATAGGGAAGATTTCCCGAGACCTGGAATTTCAAGAACAAGAGGTTATAGATTTAAACGAACTAAACAAAGATGCCGAAGAAATGTAAGACAATTCACTTTTGCAAACAGAATGGTAAACGGTTGGAACATGTTAGGTGAGAAGGTGGTGGAGGCCAAATCCGTCAAAAGTTTCAAAGCATTATATGACAAAGAGTGCTGGGAAAATGGGACACCACGAGTGTAGCTCTCCATCCATCTGATTGATAACCCAAATGAATTTTTCATGGATATGATACCAACATCAAATCATAAATCAGATGTGATCCTATCCCCACTGGATTTTGAAGAAGCCATAGACAGTATGCCTATGCACTCTGCACCAGGCCCTGACTCTTGGAACTCTATATTCATCAAGAACTGTAAAAAACGTTATCGCAGGCCCTTCACATTCTTTGGAGACAAAGCCAAGATACTGGCATTGTCCCTGACATACTAAAAACCGCAGAGATAGCACCGCCCCATAAAGGAGGAAATAAGGCAGAGGCAAAAAACTACAGACCGATAGCACTAACATCGCACATCATAAAAATCTTTGAGAGAATGCTAAGAAGTAAGATCACAAAATACATGGAATCACAGCATCTCCATAACCCCAGACAACATGGTTTCAGAACAGGGCGCTCTTGCCTATCACAGTTGCTGGACCACTCTGACATGGCACTAGATGCCATGGAAGACAAACAAAACGCTTTGACAAAAAAAAGCCTTTGACAAATGTGACCATTGTGTTATTGCACATAAAATGCGTTCAAAAGGAATTACCGGAAAAATAGGCAGATGGATATACAACTTCCTGACTAATAGAACCCAATGTGTAGTAGTCAACAAAATAAAATCTGGACCATCAACCGTAAAGAGCTCAGTCCCCAAGCGTACTGTGCTTGCTCCAATACTTTTTCTCATCCTCATATCAGACATAGACAAGGACACAACCTATAGTACTTGATCATCCTTTGCAGATGACACTAGAATCTTCACGAGAGTAGGCAACATAGAGGACACGGCAAACCTCCAATCAGATGTAAATCAGGTCTTTCTATGGGCTACAGAAAATAACATGGTGATTAACGAACATAAGTTTCAGCTCATGCGCTACGGAAAAAATAAAAAATATAAAAACGGAAACCACTTACAAAACTCAGTCAAATCATAACATTGAACGGAAAAGCAACGTAAAGGATTTGGGTGTACTGATGTCAGAAGGCCTTACATTTAAAGAACACAATAAAGTAGCCGTCACAACTGCAAGAAAAATGACAGGATAGATAACAAGAACTTTTCACACTAGAGATGCTATACCGATGATGATAGTTTTCAAGACGCTAGTGCTCTCTAGAGTGGAATACTGCTGCATAATGAAAGCCCCTTTCAAAGCTGGAGAAATTACTGACCTATACTTATGCATTTATCTTCGGTTTAACACAACAGGCACCAGACACACGCTAGGCATCATACACACTAGGATAAAACAAACATTAGGCCAGAAGTCAGAAAAGAATTCAAAGAATTTTACTGGAAAGGCTTGCTGTTAGGAAAGGAAGTAATTGAGATGAATTAATGCACAGTATGTCAATTTTGTGAAATATATGATAAAGGAACAAAAACATTTATACCAAAACAAAGATGCAGAACTAGGAAACAGGATTTGTTCAACTGAAATTTCAAGACGGACAGAGACCAAAAGACACAAAAATGGAATCAATATACGAAGAGGCCAAACCCCCAAACATACCAGTAATACAAAGAGAAACAACTACACGGCAGTGAGGAGAAAGGCAGAAAGAAATTTTGAAAAAAAGGAACAAACAAATGTAAAGTAGAACAAATCATATTCTATAAATACAGCAACAACCAATTGCAGGTAAAGGATAATATTCAGAGCTTTTAAATGCATGGATGGCGAAATACTCAAGAAATTGTTCACGACTTTTGTTAGACCAAAGTTGGAATATGCAGCGGTTGTATGGTGCCCATATCTTAAGAAGCACATAAACAAACTGGAAAAGGTGCAAAGACATGCTACTAAGTGGCTCCCAGAACTGAAGGACAAGAACTATGAGGAGAGGTTAGAGGCATTAAATATACCAAATATACTACACAAATATATATACTACACATGCACAATAAACTACCCTACACAGGCTGAGTATGGTGTGTACAATAAATTATTAGCTAAAAGATAAGACTGAGTTTGTATAAATGGGGGTTAAGTCAGAGTGGGAAAATGTAAGTGGAGTGCCTAAAAACCCTGTCCTGGGACCTCTGTAATTCATAATATATACAAATAATTTAGACTCAGGTTTGATCAGCAATATTTGAAAATTTCCAGACGATACAAAAGGGATTTTTTTCTGGATTCAGGATTATTTTTTTATGGCTGAAAACAGGTTTTCAGCAATAAAAGAAATACAGTATTGCTGGAACAACCGTCGACATCTTCAAGAGAAAACCTGAACATCTTCAAGAAGTGAAGATGACCTTGAGAAGAAGTATAGGTTGGGAGAAGTATAGGTTAGGAATTGTCTCCAAAGAATTCTCAAAGAATTACTCGTTATTGCTATCCAAGATAATTAGACGAGCCAAAGCTAAATACTACGAAGATAAATTTACCCAAATAAAGAGTACCTTACCTAAAAATATGTATGTACCTTACGTAAATAAACATTTGATTTTGAAGTGCCGGACAAACAAGGCTGTGGTGGATATGTGGGCCTGAGGGGCCTGTCCAAGCAACAGCCTGTTGGACCAAGCTCTCACATGTCAAGCCTGGCCTTGGAAGGGCTTGGTGAGTAGAACAACTACCAGAACCCTATAATGCATGTATCAAGGTGTCCAGGCAGTGAGCACCACATAATGCAGTGCAGTCCTGTAAGAATAAGCACAGTAAGTATGGGCATGGAGGGGGTGCAGCAGTGGCTTGTGAAGGGCTGGAGAGTAAATGGACATGCCCAGGGGTAAAAAGCATTAGGGTAACAGAACATAGCCCATAAAAATAGTAATGACAATGAATGAATAATTATATGAATGCAATAATACTTCATATCTCAATAGGAATACTAAGCAGGATGCAAGACAAGGTACTGGTGGTGATAGTGGTTGGTACAAGTCCTCACATCCCCACAGACACCAGTAACAGCCCTCACCTCCCAACACAGTACCCTTGTAGCGAGTTAATCTTATACTCGCTTCATTATCTTATAGCATAACTAATTAACACTAATTACAGAAGCTACACAGGTGATACTTTGGTGTGAGTTGAGCGCACTGAGCGTCGGTATCGCTACACCCGTTCCTTAACAACCCTTTGGACCTTTATTACAGAAAAATAGAATCAATTAATTTAATAAAATATAAAATATAAGTGCTTACTTACGATAATACTATCGGTGGAACACAAAATCTTCTTCTTCTTGATAGTAGGTGCAGTTTGCATGAAGGGTTAGTCCTCGCCATGACTGAACTGACGACAAAATGGCCGATGTGTTGATATGGCGTCAGGTGACGCTGTGACGTCACAGGTGAGGGACGCTTTGCGCATTACTCCCTCGTACTTAAAAAGTACTACAGGTACTTTTTGGTTTTATTTTTGAATATGGCAGAAGTTGGACAGCTTTTCAAATCATTATAAGGGAGTGAGTTCCATAGACTAGGTCCCTTTATTTACATAGAGTGTTTACATAGATTAAGTTTGACTCTGGGGATATCAAAGAGATATTTATGTCTGGTGGGGACGTGGCCATGTGTTCTATTACATCTGTCCAGGAAGAGTTTCAGAACAGGGTTTGCAGTTAGAAAAAGGGCTTTATAAACGTAATTTACACAGGAGAATGTATGGAGTGAATTTGTTTAGCATGTTTAAGGATTTGAACAAGGGAGCTGTGTGTTGTCTGAAGGTAGAGTTATTTATTGTCCTGATAGCAGATTTTTACTGGATGATGATGGGCTTGAGGTAGTTTGCAGAGGTTGAACCCCAAGCACAAACGCCATAAGAATGATAGGGATAGATAAGTGCATAATAGAGTGAGAGGAGAGCAGAGTAGGGTACATAATATCTGATCTTAAACAGTATACCAACTGTTTTAGAAACCTTTTTAGTTATGTGTTGTATATGGGTGCGGAAGTTGAGTCTCTTGTCTAAGTATAGGCTAAGAAACTTTCCATCATTTTTATTGCTAATGTTTACATTATCTATCTGAAGCTGAATTGCATTTGTTGATTTGTTTCCAAATAAGATATAGTAGGTCTTTTCTATGTTTTGTGTGAGGTTTGTTGGTTGACATCCACAAGTAGACTTTTTTTAATTAATTGTTTACAACATTATTTAACAGGAGTGGGTTGGGGTCAGAGTAGATGAGTAGTATCATCAGCCAACAATATAGGTTTAAGTATGTTAGAGACATTAGGGAGATCATTGATGTATATAAGAAACAGGAGGGTCCTAGGATGCTGCTCTGTGGCACCTTTACGGTAATTAAGTGGTAGAGTGGGAGAGGTTATATCATTGATGGCTTCATATTGGTGTCTGTTACTAAGATAGGATCGGATATAGTTTAGGGCAAGGCCACGGATTCCATAATGGTGGAATTTAAGTAAGAGGTAGTTATGGTTAACAGTATCAAAGGCCTTTCTCAGGCCGATGAAGAGTTCAATTGGAAACTCACTTTTGTCAAGGGCTGAGAAGATTAAGTCAAGCAGACTAACAATAGCATCATTGGTACTCTTTTGGGAGCGGAAGCCAAACTGACAGGGACTTAGTATATTGAATTTTACAAGATTGGAGTAGAGCTGTTTGTAAAAAAAAAAAAATAATTTTGATAATATAGGTAGATTCGATATGGGTCTGTAATTATTTATGTCTGCCGTGTTACCTCCTTTATGAACTGGCGTTACTCTTGCTTTTTTAAGGATATCAGGGAAGGTATGACACTCTAGGGATTTGTTGAACAGCAGTGCTATGGATGGTGCAAGGGCATGGGAGGCACGCCTGTGTACCATCGATGGTATTTCACTAATGTTCCCAGCTTTGGTTTTTAGCGAGTGAATGATGGACACAACATCTGTAGGGCTGACCGGAGAGAGGAGAAGAGAGTTTGGATAGCTGCGTGAAAGATATGTGGTAACATATGTCTGAGTCTCTGGGATTTTTCGGGCAAGGTGAGCACCAAACGATGAAAAGAAGCTATTAAATTCAGTTGCTGTTTCAAGATCTGTTGCAGGTGTATAACCATCCTTGGAGATTTTTATCTTATTATGTGAATGTTGTTTAGCTCCTAGGATGGTAGAGATGGCTCTCCATGTGCTTTTTATGTTGCCTTTTGCTTCTTTGAATCTATTCTCGTAATAGGAACGCTTTGCTCTTATTATACTGGTAAGCACTGATGAATACCTCTTAACTACTTCTTTTCCAACTAGGCCAATCCTAAGTTTTTTTTTCATATTCATGTTTCTTGTCGATTGCTTTAAGTATGCCATTAGTGAGCCAGGGATTATTTAACCTTTTTGCCAGTTACTTGCTTGGTGAGGAGAGGACAATAAGTATTGTAAAGGCTTTAAATTTTGGAAAGAGGCTAGTTAACGAATTATTATCCTGTGTATTGATAAATTTAGATTCCCAGTTTACATTGTGGAGGGCATTTGTGAGATTACCTATTGCCGCTTCACATTGTAACCTAAAGGTAATTTTCTTGTTACCTGGTGGTGTTATGGCCATGTTCGCTACAAGGAAGGTAGGATAGTGGTCAGTTGTTCTGTCAGTGATTATACTTGATGTAAGAGGAGCTGTTATGTTGGTCCATCAGTGATCCAGGGTAGTCGCAGATGTTTGAGTGACTCGGGTGGGCCTGGTGATTGCGGGGATGAGCATACAGGAATTCATGCTGTTGAGGAAACAGTCTACTTGAGGGTTATTTTGTAGCCCTAGGTCAATATTGAAATCACCTCTGAGAACTATGTGATTTTTGTTGAGATTATTGTTTATGATAAGGTTCCTCAAGTTGTTATTGTATTTGTGTCTAGCTTCAGACACAAGCATGTTACAGTTATGTCTTAAAGAGTTGAGAGCAATTAAGGATGATAAAGAGTCACTTACAACTAATGTATCAAGTTTGGATACTTGTACACATTTCAGTGCAAGGAGCAAGGCAAATAGTTCAGTCTGAAGGGTAGAGGCCCAGTTGTTTATACGGACTCCCCACTCAAAATATAAGTCATATCCTATTGCCAGGACAACTGCACTTCCAGCTGCACCCGTTGGGCGCTGTAGGAAACCTTCAGTGTATATGATTTGAGAGAGAGAATGCTCTGTGGACAGAGCATCAGTATGGCTTAAGACGTTGAGCTTTGCCTCAAGACAAAGCTGGGACTGATCTCTAATTTGCTCCTTTGATGGAAAGGGAGGGATTAAAATTGAAAAGGGTGTAATTTCCTACAGTGCAGGAAAGTGCTATTGTTGTCTCTCTTGGTACAAATTATAAATCTGATACTTTCTGAGTTCAGTTCCAATTTTATTTATCTATTTGAAACAATGTTTACATTCAATAAAGAAATTCTGGAGGGCTTCTGTGCAAGGGTTAGGATGAGCTAGCCTAAGCATTTTTATACCAATTTGACAGTTATTTTCAGTAACACGATAAACAACGCTCGGAATATTAAGTTCCTTTCTCATATTAAGTATCTTTGTGGTACGAAGGCACCCAAGGATTATCCTCAAGGCTTCGTTCTGCAATTTTTCAAGCCCTCCAAGCTTTCTTTCAGGATGCCTTAAAGTTAGTTTAGTTCATTTATTATGCACCCCATACCCATCTTGTGGGCGGTAGTGGAAAGGGTTGCAGAGGCACATAATGGGCTCAGGGACTGAACCCAACAATTCATTTAGCTAAGCAAGTTACAATCTTGATGAGCTAGTTACAAAATTCAGTATAAGTCGTCACATCAACAATAGGTTCGAGATCGATCACAAGTACAGTTTCTAAATTAAGCAACTGACATATGTGGAGAGCTAGTGTCACAATTGATATGTTTGTCCTGCACACCGCTCCCCATCCAGTGGGCAGCGGTGGATAGGTTACAATCACTTAGTTACTACTTACAGTTAGCAAACTGGGGATATTTGGCTAAAATTTCTGGTACCAGATCATTTTGAATGAAATATTGACACATCGTTGGTACATTGGTTATAGAATTGTCTCTGAATTCACTATCACATAGTGACGAAGGGGTGTGCAAATAATTTTGTTGACAGTTAACATTTGGTCAGGTCTACATCGGCAGATAATGAGAATTCCCAGAAATACTTGTAACCGAGTCTAAGCCGAGCAGTAGTAACATCTAGAAGTCTGCTGATTTTATTGGATGAACCATAGATGTGTGGCTCCTTTTGCATAATCGTATTGAACGAAAGTTAATCTCCCCAAACACTTTCGCGTTTTGGGCAAGTTACCCCTCCACTCTCTCCATTTTTGTTTGGACATTCCCAGGTAGTGCGCGGAAATACTGAAAAGTGTATACTCTTTTCAACTTTGTCACCTTAATTCTCGTCCTATGTCTTTCATTTTGGTATCAATGCGTTCGCAATAGAATTCCCAACAGAACTATGTGCATATAATGTCAAAGACAGCAGCGCGCTCCACCCGCCGACAAGATGAATGTAGGCCAAGGGTACCAGAAAAAGAAAGCTGAGCCACCCTCAGGCAACTCTCATTACATTAGAGAGCGTGATAATACTGAAAAGTGTATACCCTTTTCAACTTTGTTACCTCAATTCTCATCCTAGTTTTTTCAATTTGGCATCAATGTGTTCGCAATAGAATTCTCTACAGGACTAAAGGCATATAAACTCCAAAAGCCCGGCTTACCATCCGCAACAAACAGAGTAAGCGAGAGTGTGTTACCAGGGAGCGCACAAGAGCGATAAAATGTATACACTCTTTTCATTTTGGTCACCCCAATTGTCATCCTAGGTCTTTCATTTTGGTATCAATGTGTTAGCAATAGAATTATCTACAGGTTTAAATGCATATAAACTCCAAAAGCAAGGTGTACCATCCGCACAAAACAGAGAAAGTGAGAGAAAGTAACCCGGGAGCACTCTAGTGCAATGTAATGTGAACACTCTTTTCACTTTGGTTACCTCAATTCTCGTCATATGTCTTTCATTTTGGTATCAATGTGTTCGCAATTGTATCTGCTGGCATTTTACCCTTTGCTTGGATCTGAAGGGTTTTAGGCTCACCACGATGCAATCTGATAGTACCACAGGTGTATATACCTATCTTCAAGCAGCAATTCACTCATTCAAACCGACTTATAATAGTTATCCATATATAAATGGTAATCTTTGTTCTACCTGTTAACCTGTCATATGAAGAAAGACCTACCAACCTAACCCCCAAAATGTCAATCCATATCTTTTATTTTAAACAATGCTGTTTTGTTGACCAAATTGTATTTTTACTCTTTTTCTGTCATGTTTCTCCCACCCCTGTTTTTTCCCTTTTTTTTTATTTTTTCTCAACATAATTCATACTTTAATTATGCGGATCAGGACATCACCTGATCAAACACATCAAACATCGTTTGACCACCATCAAACACACACATTTCGTGTGTGTTTGACGCTCACTGATATGTACCAGCGTTGTTTTATATATGGTGCTATTCTATCTTACGCTTTGTTGCTCTTTTTTACCTACGGGCTCATAGAACATTCTATTGCGAAAACATTGGCACAAAAATGAATGACGTACATACAATAATAATGTCAGGACAGTGATATAATTATAAACTTTCAAAGCACTGTATCGCCCATGTGTCGTCTTGTCACCAATACTGGGTAACAGTTCCGCCACTTCCCACACTCTTGCGGGTGGGCAGCGACCATTATTCTACGTTTATATTCATATCACCGTGTTGGGAATTTCATTGCGAGTACATTGATACCAAAATTAACGCTGTAGGACAAGTGTGGAAGTGATAACAATCCCAAGAGTAAAAACATTTTGTTGCTCTTGGGCACTCACGGCGAGTCATCTACGTAGGTATTTATTGGGTGCTGGTATTCATATAACTTTTGGTGACCGTTTTTGCTGATTTTCTTCTAGAGAATGTTATTGCGAACACGTTGGTACCAAAATGAAATACATAGCTCGAGAACTAAGGTCAGGAGAGTAAAAAGAGTATACACATTTTTGTTTTGACGCTTAATTAAGGTTATTGTGAGTACTCATCGCCTGCCTAGAAACTGGAACTAGTAATTCCATCTATCATACATATCATACAAGAGGAGCCACACATCTATGGATCATCCAATAAAATCAGCAGACTTCTAGATGTTACTACTGCTCGGCTTAGACTCGGTTACAAGTATCTCTGGGAATTCTCATTATCTGCTGATGTAGACCTGACCAAATGTAAACTGTGTCAACAAAATTATTCGCACACCCTCCGTCACTATGTGATGGAGTGCGAAAAGATACATGAATTTAGAGACAATTCTATAACCAATGTTCCAGCGATGTGTCAATATTTCATTCAAAATGATCTGCTACCAGAAATTTTAGCCAAATATCCCCAGTTTGCTAACTGTAGATAACAACTAAGTGATTGTAACCTATCCACCGCTGCCCACTGGATGGGGGACGGTGTGCAGGACAAACATATAAATTTTGATACTAGCTCTCCACATATGTCAGTTGCTTAATTTAGAACCTGTACTTGAGGTCGATCTCGAACCCATTGTTGATGTGATGACTTATATTGAATTTTGTAACTAGCTCATCAAGATTGTAACTTGCTTAGCTAAATGAATTGTGGGGTTCAGTCCCTGAGCCCATTATGTGCCTCTGTAACCCTTTCCACAACCGCCCACAAGATGGGTATGGGGTGCATAATGGGGTGGGGTGTCTTGGCCAAACGTGCCACATCAAAACCACAAGTTGACATTGAATGTGAATTAACAATGAGACAAGTAAGATTTATACTAATACATTTATACTAACTCTGTTGAGCGTTGACCATTTATACATCAAATCTGTTGATGTGAGCACTTTAGTTTAGTCTGCCGTTTAAAGAAAAAAAGAGCATATCAATGGTATATCACAGAAAACGAATTTATCATAAACTCATGTATTTGTCTTATCATATTGAACTGCATTCATATTTTTAATATATAACAATATGAATATACAAATTTCTGTAAATCCCCTACCTTGTTGGAATCTGTGGAAATGAATGAGCAAATGTGCTGGCTGAAGGCGCTGAAGGAAACCACATTGGTTTCATTTTGGATACAAATGTCCATGGAAATTCAAAATGGAAACTAATTATATAGTTGAACCTGCAGAGACGAGTTTAAGAATCTGTGTTGAGAGTGATGGACACAGCCTTCACAATTATACTTCAGAGAATGTAAACATCTAAGAGTCATTAGAAATATGTGTAGAATAATAAACCCTACATTGTTTGAGTTAGGGAAAACACCATTTGTGATATATAGATACTATAGCTGTTCCTAAAGATTCACCCTTTTTTGCACCAGCAAGATAACATATAAGATTTTAAGAGTTGACGAATGTTAATATTCTTGTTTGATAAACTGTGAACTTGAGACATAGTTAATAAGAACATATTAACACAACAAAATGTTTTCAAAATCCTTAACACCACTTTCCAGCAACTTATATAATTTATATAAATTATTTTAGAGAATAATACATAAATTATATATTTAAACATGATATAGTGTTTAGTGGAATGTATAAGGAGTCAAATTGTGTTAAAAAGAGCAATTTTTAGAAAATTTGGAAAAATACTTTTTTCTGTTCAAATTATAACTAAATGGATTATAAAGGTTTCACTCAGCCAATATATATCATTCACAATTTATTAATGAATTTTACAAAAAAACACCATAAATTTTATATTTAAACATGTAAAAACTATTTGTTTTACATTTGGAAGAAAATAATTGTAGAAAAACAATTTATAATTAAACCTTGTGTTTGGATTTTTTGAGTAAAAGTTTCTCAAAGGCTCTCCTGCACCATTCTCAATGCAAATCATTCCCACACCTATGGCAAGAGATAGGCGAACGTTGTGTAGATGATTTGTGTTTGCTGGGCCTTCCTCCTCGCCCTCTTCCTCCTTCCTCCTCGCCCTCCTCCTCCTCCTTCCTCTTCGGCCTCTTCCTCCTTCCTCCTTGCCCTCCTCCTCATTCCTCCTTGTCCACCTCCCTCTTCCTCTTCCTAGCTCCTCGCCCTCCTCCTCCTTCCTCCTCGCCCTCCACCTCCTTTCTCCTCGCCTTCTTCCTCTTCCTCCTTGCCCTCCTCCTTCCTCCTCACCCTCGTCCTCCTTCCTCCTCGCCCTCTTCCTCCTTTCTCCTCGCCCTCCTCCTCCTGCTTCCTCCTCGCCCTCCTCCTTCTTCCTCCTTGCCCTCCTCCTCCTTCCTCCTCGTCCGCCTCCTTTCCCCTCGCCCTCCTCCTTCCTCCTCCCCCTCCTTCCTCCTCGCTATCCTCCTTTCTCCTCGCCCTCTTCCTCCTTCCTCCTTGCCCTACTCCTCCTTCCTCCTCGCTCTACTCCTCCTTCCTCCTCGCTTTACTCCTGCTTCCTCCTCGCCCTACTCCTCCTTCCTCTTCGCCCTACTCCTCCTTTCTCCTCGCCCTCCTCCTCCTCCCTCCTCGTCCTACTCCTTCCTCCTCGCCATCCTCCTCCTTTCTCCTCGCTCTCCTCCTCCTTCCTCCTCGCCCTCCTCCTCCTTCCTCCTCGCCCTCCTCCTCCTTCCTCCTCGCCCTCCTCCTCTTTCCTCTTCGCTCTGCTCCTTCCTCCTCGCCCTACTTCTCCTTCCTCCTCGCCCTACTCCTCCTTCCTCCTCGCCCTTCTCCTCCTTCCTCCTCCCCGTCCTCCTCCTTCCTCCTCGCCCTCCTCCTCCTTTCTCCTCGCCCTCCTCCTCCTTCCTCCTCGCCCTACTCCTCCTTTCTCCTCGCCCTAATCCTCCTTCATCCTCGCCCTCCTCCTTCCTCCTGTTTTCTCCACCTCCTTCCTCCTCGGCCTACTCCTCCTACCTCCTCCTCCTTCCTCCTTGCCCTTCTGTTTTCTCCACCTCCTTCCTCCTTGGCCTACTCCACCTACCTCCTTGCCCTCCTCCTCCTCGCCCTACTCCTCTCATCCTTTCTCCTTGTCCACCTCTTTCTTCTTCCTCCCCCTCCTCCTCCTTCCTCCTCGCCCTATTCCTCCTTCCTCCTCTGCCTCGACCTCCTCCTTCCTCCTTCATCTTCACCTTCCTGCTCGATCTCCTCCTCCTCCTTCCTCCTTGACCTCTTTCTCTTCGATCTCCTACTCCTCATTTCTCCTTGTTCTTCTCCTTGTTAACCTCCTCTTTAACATCCTCCTCCTTCCTTTTTCGCCTTCCACCTCGCTCTCCTCCTTGCACTCCTCCTTCTTCCTCTTCACCCTCCTCCTCGCCCTTCTCCTCATTCATCCTCGCCCTCCTCTTTCCTCCTCGCCCTCCTCCTCCTCCTTCCTCCTTGCCCTCCTCCTCCTTCCTCCTCGCTCTCCTCCTCCTTCCTCCTCGCTCTCCTCCCTCCTCCTCCTCTTTCCTCCTCGACCTCCTCCTCTTGCCTGGAATTCTTCCTCCTCCCTCTTCTTCTTCTTCTTCCTCCTCGCCCTCCTCCTTTCACCTCGCCCTCCTATTCCTTCCTTCTCGCCCTCCTCCTCCTCGCTCTCCTACTTCCTCTTCGCCCTCCTACTCCGCCTTCTTCCTCCTCGCCCTTCTCCACCTTTCTCCTCGCCCTACTCCTTCCTTCTCGCCCTCCTCCTCCTTCCTCCTCGCCCTCCTTCTTCCTCCTAGCCCTCCTCCTCCTTCCTCTTCGCCCTCCTCCTCTTTCTTCCTCGCCCTATGCATCCTTCCTCCTCGCCCTACTTCTCCTTCCTCCTCGCCCTCCTCCTCCTTCCTCTGTGCCCTCCTTCTCCTTGCCCTCCTTTCTCCACCTCCTTCCTCCTCGGCCTACTTCTCCTACCTCATCGCCCTCCTCCTCGTCTTCCTCCTGCTTCCTCCTTCCCCTGCTCCTCCTTCCTCCTCGTCGTCCTCCTCCTTCCTCCTCGACCTCCTCCTCCTTCCTCCTCCTCCTTCCTCCTCGCCCTCCTTCTTCCTCGCCCTCCTCCTCCTTCCTCCTCGCCCTCCTCCTTCCTCCTCGCCCTCCTTCTCCTTCTTCCTCGCCCTCAGTAGTAGGATTTATGACGGACCGTGTCCGTTTTGCTTTTTTCGAGGGACACGGTCCGTCATACCTGTTTTTCGTTACATTTTTAAGGGGACACGATCCGTCATACCTGTTTTTGGTTACAGTTTCGAGGGGACACGATCCGTCATGCCTGTTTCGAGGGACACGATCCGTCATACCTGTTTCGAGGGACACGATCCGTCATACCTGTTTTTCGTTACAGTTTTAACCCAGCAAACACAAATCATCTAGAAAACGTTCGTCTATCTCTTCCCATAGGTGTGGGAATGATTTGCATTGAGAATGGTGCAGGAGAGCCTTTGAGAAACTTTTAATAAAAAAATCCAAACACAAAGGTTTTATAATAAATTGTTTTTCTACGACTATTTTGTTCCTAATGTATTACAAATAGTTTTTACATGTTTAAATATGAAATTTATGGTGTTTTTGGTAAAATTCATTAATAAATTGTGAATGATATTTATTGGCTCAGTGAAACGTTCAAAATCCATTTAGTTATAATATGATCAGAAAAAAGTAGTTTTCCAAATTTTCTAAAAATCGCTCTTTTTAACACAATTTGACTCCTTATGCATTCCACTAAACACTAATATCATGTTTAAATATATAATTTATGTATTATTCCCTAAGATAATTTATATAAATTATAAAAGTTGCTGAAAAGTGGTGTGAAAGAATCTGAAAAAGTGTTGTAGTCTTATATTGGTGTGTTCTTATTAACTAGAGTGAGTAAGAGTGAGCGAGAGTGGGTAAGAGTGACTGAGAGTAAGAGTGAGTAAGAGTAAGAGTGACTGAAGGTGTGTAAGAGTGAGTAAAAGTAAGAGTGATTGAGAGTAAGGGTGAGTATGAGAGTAAGAGTGATTGAGAGTGAGAGTAAGAGTGATTGAGAGTTAGAGTGAGAGTAAGAGTGATTTAGAGTGAGAGTAAGAGTGATTGAGAATGAGTGTAAGAGTGATTGAGAGTAAGAGTGATTGAGAGTTAGAGTGAGAGTAAGAGTGATTGAGAGTTAGAGTGAGAGTGAGAGTAAGAGTGATTGAGAGTTAGTGAGAGTAAAAGTGATTGAGAGTTAGAGTGAGAGTAAGAGTGATTGTGAGTAGGAGTGAGAGTAAGAGTGATTGGGAGTAAGAGTGAGAGTAAGAGTGAGTAAGAGTAAGAATGAGAGTAAGAGTGATTGAGAGTAAGAGTGAGTAAGAGTAAGAATGAGAGGTAAGAGTGATTGAGAGTAAGAGTGATTGGGAGTAAGAGTGAACAAGTGATTGAAAGTAAGAGTGATTATATTGGGAGTAAGAGTAAGAGTGAGTAAGAGTAAGAATGAGAGTAAGAGTGATTGAGAGTAAGAGTAATTGAGAGTGATTGGGAGTAAGAGTGATTGAGAGTAAGAGTGATTGGGAGTAAGAGTGATTGAGAGTGAGAGTGAGTGAGAGTAAGAGTGATTGAGAGTAAGAGTATGAGAGTAAGAGTGAGAGAGTGAGTATGAATGGGTAAGGGTGACTGAGAGTAAGAGTGACAGAGTAAGAGTGACTGAGAGTAAGAGTGAGAGTAAGAGTGAGAGTAAGAGTGAGAGTAAGAGTGAGTATAAGAGTATGAGAGTGAGTAAGAGTGGGTAAGAGTGAGTAAGGATGACTGCGAGTAAGAGTGAGCAATAGTGCGTAAGAGTGATTGAGAGTGAGTTAAGAGTGAGTTAAGAGTGTGAGGTGTGAGAGGGTAGCAGGCCAGGGAAGCAGGATGTGTGGTCACAGATAGGCCTAGGCCTCGTGATCTCTAATGTTGGTTTTTATATATATATGTAGGATTTTTTGTCCTGTTTCAAATTATAATTATTTAGCAGGAATGTAATAAGATATTGCACAGTATTAATGTGACAATAATATATGCATTATTTCCTTGATAATCAAACTTGTTGTTCAAAAATAATATACAATCTTTGAAGGAAACATTTTGAGAGCGCGAGCTGGCAACACTAGGCTGGTGGTGAGAGAGACATATGGTTAGTTGTGCTCAGACCTTCAGTGGTGGAGGGTGTGTCCCAGCTGGCCACCACCAGCCGCCACCCGCCGCCACCACCAGCCGCCACCCGCCGCCACCACCCACCACCACCAGCCGCCACCCACCACCGCCGCTACCCACAACCAGCCGCCACCACCCACCACCGCCACCACCAGCTGCCTCCCGCCACCAGCCGCCACCACCCACCACTGCCACCACCAGCCGCCACCACCCACCACCACCAGCCGCTGCCGCCGCCACCACCACCCAGCACCACCACCCACCACCGCCGCCACCACCCATCACCGCCGCCACCGCCACGACCCACCACAGCCGCCACCGCCACCAACCACCACAGCCGCCGCCGCCACCACCGCCACCACCCACCACAGCCACCACCACCACCCACCACCGCCGCCACCACCACCCACCACCACCGCCACCACCCACCACCGCCGCCACCACCAGCCGCCACCGCCTGCCATCACCACCACCACCACCACCAGCCGCCATCACCGCCACCACCGCCACCACCAGCCACCATCAGCTGCCACCGCCACCAGCCGCCACCGCCCGCCACCAGCTGCCACCACCACCAGCCGCCACCACCGCCCGCCACCAGCCGCCACCACCCGCCATGAGCTGCCGCCACCACCACCGCCACCACCACCAGCCGCCACCACCGCCCGCCACCAGCCGCCACCGCCCGCCACGAGCTGCCGCCACCAGCTGCCACCACCACCAGCCGTCACCACCAGCCGCCACCACCGCCACCAGCTGCCACCGCCCGCCACCACCAGCCGCCACCACCGCCACCACCTGCCACCAGCCGCCACCACCGCCCGTTGCCACAGTCGCCACCGCAAGCCGCCACCGCCAGCCGCCACCAGCCCCCACCACCGCCGATCGCCACCACCCACCACAGCCGACCCCACCCATCACAGCCGCCGCCGCCCGAAACCGCCCACCACCACCCACCACTACCGCCCGCCACCACTGCCAGACACAGCTGCCAGTGTCCGCCACCGCCGCCACTGTCCGCCACCGCCACAACTGTCCGCCACCACTGTCCGCCGCCGCCACCACTGTCCGCCGCCGCCACCACTGTCCGCCCGCCGCCACCACTGTCCGCCCGCCGCCGCCACTGTCCGCCCGCCGCCGCCACTGTCCGCATGCCGCGACTGTTCACGACCGCCGCCACTGTCCGCCACGGCCGCCACTGTCCGCCCGCCGCCACTATCCGCCCGCCGCCACCACTGTCCGCCACCGCCACCACTCTCCACCACCACTGTCCGCCATCACCACCACTGTCCGCCACCGCCACCACTGTCCACCACCGCCACCACTGTCCGCCATCGCCACCACTGTCCGCACACCACCGCCACTGTCCGCCCGCCGCCGCCACTGTCCGCATGCCGCCACTGTCCAACACTGCCGCCACTGTCCGCCACAGCCGCCACTGTCCGCCCGCCTCCACTTTCCGCCACCGCCGCCACTGTCCACCCGCCGCCACTGTCCGCCACCACTGTCCGCCACCGCCACCACTCTCCACCACCACTGTCCGCCACCACCACCACTGTCCGCCACCGCCACCACTGTCCGCCACCGCCCCCACTCTCTGCCACCGCCACCACTGTCCGCCACCGCCACCACTGTCCGCCACCGCCACCACTGTCCGCCCGCCGCCGCCACTGTCCGCCCGCCGCCGCCACTGTCCGCATGCCGCCACTGTCCACCACCGCCGCCACTGTCCGCCACAGACGCCACTGTCCACCCGCCGCCACTATCCACCACCGCCACCACTGTCCGCCCGCCGCCACTGTCCACCACCGCCGCCACTATCCACCACCGCCTCCACTATCCGCCACCGCCGCCACTATCCGCCAACGCCGCCACTGTCCACCACTGCCACAACAGCCGCTACTGTCCGCCCGCCGCCACTATCCGCCACCGCCGCCACAATACGCCACCGCCGCCACTGTCCGCCACCGCTGCCACTGTCCGCCACCGCCGCCACTGTCCGCCACCGCCGCCACTGTCCGCCACCGCCACCACTGTCCGCCACAGCTGCTTCTCTCCGCCGTACAGCCTCCCCTCTCTCCGTTAGTAAATAATTATAATTGTTAGTAAATAATAAAAGAAATATAAATTATTAGATTTTTTTACCCTTAAATTGGTTTTAATATTTAAATTGAAAATAATAATATAATATAAAATAAAATATAATAAAAATAATATAATATAAAATAATATAATTTAATTTCAAGAAATTTAACTTTAAACACAAAGATGTGAAAAGGGTTCAGATTATAGGCTCAAACCTTTCATAAGAGATTCATATTGGTATATGAATGGATTATGAATGATTCATGTTAGGATTGTAAAGTTGCCACAACATCTCAAATTAATGTTAGATACGTAGGTTTTGGTTATAAGTTTTGGAAACCTATTTAAGTCCACACACTAATTCGTATCTGATACGATAAAACAAACGTTTCCAATCCTTTCAAATACTTTCCAGATATGTTGTGGCAACCTAAAATTGTTTGCTGGGAAGGGGACACGATCTGTCATACCTGTTTTTCGTTACAGTTTCGAGGGGACACGATCCGTCATATCTGTTTTTCGTTACAGTTTCGAGGGACACGATCCGTCATACCTGTTTCGAGGGACACGGTCCGTCATACCTGTTTTTCGTTACAGTTTTAAGGGGACACGATCCGTCATATCTGTTTTTGGTTACAGTTTTAAGGGGACACGATCCGTCATACCTGTTTTTTCGTTACAGTTTCGAGTGGACACAATCCGTCATAACTGTTTTTCGTTACAGTTTTAAGGGGACACGATCCGTCATACCTGTTTTTCGTTACCCAAGCGGGTGATTGCCTTCTAGTCCATGAAATTACACTCAAGGGTATTAAAAGGTCCCTTGTAGTCATACATTTTTTTCGTTACCCCAGTGTCCCTTGCACAGACATCGCTGATGGCCAATGACGTCACCAGGTAGCCGCTCAATGACCCTGCACAGGCATTGCTAATGGTCAATGACGTCATCAGCTAGCCAGTCACCCCTTCTTCATCGTCCCTGAATAAGCCCGTTTTCTGTTATAGTGTGTTTATTCCTATTTTTAATGTTTATAGCAAAGGGGGATTCAAATGCCGCCTTCTGTCGAGCCTAATGAGCAATAGCATTAATCATTATAAGCTCCTTTTTTCTCAATAAGGTTTTACCGTACCGTTTCCCATTGTCTAAGATCATTTTATAGCTAAGATTACATATTAATTTAAGAAATGAGTTCAAACCCTGTTACAGAACTAGTATTTACCCAGGTTTTTTCCTAAATGTAAAACTTATCCAATTCATTCCTGTTCTGTTTCATGTTGATACGTTTAATAGGATATTAATATCCCCCTTTGTCATGTCCATTCTTTAACACCTCTATCATGTCACCCCTATTTCTTCTTCGTCTATCTAGAGAATGTAATTTAAGCTTTGTCCATCTTCCTTCAAGGATCGTTTATTGAGCATAGAGCAAATAAAAATGAAAACCCCTATCAGTCATTTATATGAAAAACAGGGCCCTGGGCATTGGCGATTTCAATGCAAGTTCAGTAGTAATCCAATATTGTCCCTAACCGTATGCACATCTCACATTCGCTCAAAACACACCTCGCACACCTTACTGTAGCATATAACAGATCAAAAATACTCATTCAGTAAAAGCAAGCCTCTCATGTTTTTTAAATAAGGCCTTCTGCAGTTACCTTCTTTTGTTACGTCATCATCCCTAATGCGGCGCGAGACGCGCTAAATGCGGATCCCAGGAGGTTCACACATAAGTGTGAACTCTTAATCTGGCTTAATACCTCAACTGTACTCTGTGCTTCATCAAAGTTGATATTCAGCTACAATAGCTCGTATTTTCGCTCATTGCTTATATTTTCTGTTATTCATAAACCCGATCAAACCATCCTAACCTAACTTATTATATATAACAAACTAATACATTCTACAGACCAGTTATTGTTGTTGTTTAGTGACATCATGAAAAGCAACCTCAGGTATAGGGATAAGGTATTGCAGGCCATTAGCACATAGGTGTCAAGGTATTACAGCACCTGACTGGTCAACTATGTATGACGTCACCAGATAACCAATGCTTCCTTTGGCGTCCTACTGGCATGTGTATTTAATGTTATTATTTAAAAATGACTAGACTAACCATCCCCACCTAACCTAATCAGAGGTTTAAGAACATACATTTTAGTCATCCACAACTGTAATCATTATTCGGTGATAAGTTCAAAACTCAAATAGATGCCCAAATGTCGTACTGCAATTTAAGAAGAATTGTATGTCTTACCGCACAGTAGGTAAGTTATCCTAATATCCATCCTCATCTGGGGCTGGAAAATAAAATTTTCATACATTTATATTATTTTATTCGTAGAAAAAAACATAGTTTGCAGTCTAGTGATATGACAAAATATGCATTTCACGTTTGAAAGAGCAATAAACTAGATGCTGATTGCAACAATCGCCCAAGTGTGGCTACTGCTGCTTCATTGCAGGGGGAGAGCGACATTTCAGTTCCTCAGGCATTTTCATAAACAAGGGAATTCTTCACAGTAACAGCAATTATTCAGTGCTGTATATAAATTATGCACTTTATACTACACAAAACTGTTTTCACGTACATCTGGCAAGTTAGTACAGTGAAAAAAACAAAAATGCATTTCGAGATGTATATCCTAACCTAACCTGTCCTATCCTAACCTAACCTAACCTAACCTAACCTAACCTAACCGATCCTAACCTAACCTATCCTAACCTGACCTAACCTAGTCTAACTTACTAGTGCTATCACATTCTATCCTCCAATCCGAACCTAACCAATCCTACTCCAGCCAGAACTAGCATATCCCATCCTACAATCAAAACTAAACCTAACCTAACTTAACTGACTGGTATTACCACATCCTATCCTCCAAACCTAACCTAACCTAACTGTACAAGCAGAGTATGACATTTACACAAAGTATGACATTTGCACAAATATATCAAAATGCTTATGCATTTAGACAATCAAAAATGCGCTTTCACTAAAATTCCACAATTCCACATGCATAATTTTCACAAAATACTCATACAATTTCTCATAAACCAAAATACACTTACACCATGAAGGTCTATTTTTTCAGATTACAGAGCTTACACAAAATACACAATTTGCACACAAAAATACAGTTGCACCAGTTCCACTTCAACAAATTAAAAACACAACTTGCATAAATGCACTATTAGCACAAAAATTATTATAAAACATGGACAATTATTACACAATTTGTGTAATTATTGTACATCTTTGCACAATTAATACAAGAAAACTTGCTATATAATTTCTCGACTTGCACAATGACAATCAATACACAAAGGTATAAATAAACAATTCGTCCGTATGCAATTACACAACATGCGCAATTAATACACAACTTTCACATATATTACACACATCTTTCATAATTATTACACAACTTGCACAAATACATATCTAGCACAAATACGTACAATACATAACTACCCCAAATATGAAAATACACAACTAGCATAAATACACGATTTACACAAATACAATTGCGACGTTTACACAACTTGCTCAAAAATAAAATCAATACACAACTGAACAATACATAACTAGCACATATTCATTAAATACACAACTAGAAAATTTCCACAAATACATAAACAATTAATACATGCGACTTGCACAAAACAATACACGATTTGTGGAAATATAATCAATACATAATTGCAATAATCATACAACTTATGCAAAATATATAATCTGCACAATTAATACACACGTATATTAATTGTGCAATATACGTACAAATACAAAGACAACCAACTGGGTCAAACAATACACAATTTGCATGATATTTTTCTAAGTATATTTAGGACATTAATTATAATATGCTGAGTTTAACCAACTCCCCAAAAGTTAGAATTTCACATATAAAAAGGTACATATGACTTCCGATGAGCTCAATATAAAACACATTCATTTTCCATTAATCTTTCAACAATATTAGTGCTAAACTATTCATCTAACATATGTCCATTGTTTTTAATACATTCCTTGTTACATCCTCTCCAACCAGGCCACCCATATATATTTATGCAAACTATCTAAAAGACTTATTTGTTCTAGCCTTAGTTATGTTAGGGCAGGTAGGGTTAGGTGTAGTCAATATTTTCTATGATAATTTTAAGCAAATTTGCTATATCTTATAAAAAATGCATCCTATTAAAACCTAAATTCATCTAAATCTATCAAACAAAAAAAATATACTTATACTACACAAATTTGACTAAATTTAACTTAGCAAAAGCTAAACTAACTAAATATGAGCATCCCATATCCTCACATACAAGCCTATGTTACCTCTGTCCATTCATTACATGAGTTGGCCATATAGCTCGATCCCCAAATAGGAAAATTTACACTATTTCATAAACATGCTAGTTCATGACCCCTAAGATATTATATATATATATATATATATATATATATATATATATATATATGTCCTTCCCTACACGACCTCATCTAACCTGACCTAGCATATCCAAACCTAGATTTGGTTAAAGTTGATGAAATTTAAGCTATTTCCACCTAAATTTGACCTAATTTAAGAAAATTCCCACCAAATATATCCAAATGTTGTGTATCATAGCATCGCCAAAGCCCATTTTTACCTACATTTTCTCCTATTCCATCCTACCCTATGCAACCTTACCTAACCTATCCTAGCATATCCAAACCTAGATTTGGCTAAAGTCGGTGAAATTTAAGCTATCCCACATAAATTTGACCTAATTTAAGACAATTCCCACCAAATATCTCCAAATGTTGTGCACTGCCAAAGCCCATTTTTACCTACATTTTCTCCTATTCCATCCTACCCTATGCAACCTTACCTAACCAAACCTAGCACATCCAAACCTAGATTTGGTTAAAGTTGATGAAATTTAAGCTATTCCCACCTAAATTTGACCTAATTTAAGACATTTCCCACCAAATATATCCAAATGTTCTGTATCATAGCATTGCCAAAGCCTACCTACCTTTTTACCTACATTTTCTCCTATTCCATTCTACCCTACGCAACCTTACCTAACCTATCCTAGCATATCTAAACCTAGATTTGGTTAAAGTCGCCGAAATTTAAGTTAACCCATATAAATTTGACCTAATTTAAGACAATTTCCACCAAATATACCCAAAAATGTTTTGGAACATAGCACGGCCAAAGCTCATTTTATCTGGGTTTTCACCTATTCCAACCTGCCCTAGACAACCCTACCCAGCCTCTCCTGGCATATCCAAAGTCAGATTTGATTATAGTTGGCAAAATTTATGCCTTTCCAACCTAAATTTAACCTAATTTAAGCCAATTCCCACCGAATATACCCAAATGTTTTGTATCTTAGCATGGCCAAAGTTCATTTCACCCAAGTTTTCACCTATTCCATCTTACCTTACACAGCCTTACCTAACCTGACCTAGCATATCCCAAGCTAGATTTGATTAAAGTTCGGGAAATTTATGCTTACTCGCCTAAATTCAACCTAATTTAAGATAATTTCTACCCAATATACCCAAAATGATTTGTTCCATAGCTCAGCCAAAGACCATTTTAGCCAAGTTTTCACATATTCCAACCTACCCTACATAGCCTTACCTATCCCTGACCTAGCAGATTTGATTAAAGTTTGGGAAATTTAAGCTATCGCCATCAAATTGGAGACAATTTCCACCAAATATGCCTAAATGTTTTGTATCATAGCACAGCCAAAACCCATTTTACCCACATTTTCACCCATTCCATCTAAACCTGGACCCAACCTCTGATGCGACATATACTCAGAGAAGTGATGTTTTTTGGATATGAACCTAAATGCCCGTGCCTAACCTGCAAGAGTCTTGGAGCTTTGTTGAATATTTTATCTATTTTTCTTCGAAAACTGAAGTTTTGGATATGAACCTATCCGCACTGTGCCTAACCTGCTAGGTTCTTTGTTGAACAGTGTAACCATATTCATAGAAAAGTGATGTTTTGGATATGGACCTAACAGCCCCTCTCCTTTAAAACTTGGAACTGTGTTCAATATTGTAGATATAGTGTCGGGTAGGTGTTTTGTTTTTATACATCAACCCAACCGTCCTGGACCTAACCTCCATTCATCTAACTTCAAATTTATCGTAAATATGGGAGGAACGTGTTGTTTGTGCATCAACCCAACCGTCCTGGACGGTTGGGTTGCTATTTACTATAACTAAAAACATATATTCTTGAGACACAGTTTTTTAAGATTTATGTAAAAATTTAAAAATAATAGTAAATGCTATGGTATTATAATGTTTTCATGCTTTATATTTAAGAATAAATAATTTTCAGTCAACATTTAGTTTTTTTTGTTTACTTTCTGTAAAGCTATCCAGTTTACGTTCTTATAACTTAAATATAACATTTATATGACGTCAGTATAATGTTATTTACACGACATCATTACGTTATTATGATGTTATATTAACGTATAATTCCTGTGTGAAAACCAGAATATATATTGAACTTTATGTTTTAAACCTTGTAAAGTTATCATAAAACTTGGAATAAGACGGTAAGCATGCTTTACTTATGAAAATATACAAACAAATCAACAAAAACATTTTAACATAAAAAACATAAACATAACATAAATTGATTGCATGCATGGGAGTTAATTGGAACTCTGTAATATTGCATACATGAACCTTAAGGTACAAACCCAGTGTATTTACCCATGCAGTTCTTTCCTAAATCTAAATTTTTCCAATTTTTACACTTTGTTTCGAGTTCTGTCTTGTGTTGCTACTTTTAATACCCCATTAATGTCCCCTTTGTTATGTCCATTCATCCCATTGTGCACCTCTACCATATGTCACTCCTAATTCTTTGCTTTTCTAGAGAATGTAATATAAGCTTTGACAATCTTTCTTCATATGACAGGTTAACAGGTAGAACAAAGATTACCATTTATATATGGATAACTATTATAAGTCGGTTTGAATGAGTGAATTGCTGCTTGAAGATAGGTATATACACCTGCGGTACTATCAGATTGCATCGTGGTGAGCCTAAAACCCTTCAGATCCAAGCAAAGGGAAAAATGCCAGCAGATACAATTGTGAACACATTGATACCAAAATGAAAGACATATGACGAGAATTGAGGTAACCAAAGTGAAAAGAGTGTTGACATTACATTGCACTAGAGTGCTCCCGGGTTACTTTCTCTCACTTTCTCTGTTTTGTGCGGATGGTCCGCCGTGCTTTCATCACGTCAGCGGGTGGAGCACGCTGCTGTTTTTGACATTTCATGCATATATTCCGGTTGGAAATTCTATTGCGAACACATTGATACCAAAATGAAAGACCTAGGATGACACTTGAGGTGACCTGAATGAAAAGAGTGTATACATTTTATCGCTCTTGTGCGCTCCCTGGTAACACGCTCTCGCTTTCTCTGTTTGTTGCGGATGGTAAGCCGGGCTTTTGGAGTTTATATGCCTTTAGTCCTGTAGAGAATTCTATTGCGAACACATTGATGCTAAATTTAAAAACCTAGGATGAGAATTGAGGTAACAAAGTTGAAAAGGGTATACACTTTTCAGTATTATCACGCTCTCTAATGTAATGAGAGTTGCCTGAGGGTGGCTCAGCTTTCTTTTTCTGGTACCCTTGGCCTACATTCATCTTGTCGGCGGGTGGAGCGCGCTGCTGTCTTTGACATTATATGCACATAGTTCTGTTGGGAATTCTATTGCGAACGCATTGATACCAAAATGAAAGACATAGGACGAGAATTAAGGTGACAAAGTTGAAAAGAGTATACACTTTTCAGTATTTCCGCACACTACCAGGGAATGTCTAAAAAAAAAATGGAGAGAGTGGAGGGGTAACTTGCCCAAAACGCGAAAGTGTTTGGGGAGATTAACTTTCGTTCAATACTATTATGCAAGAGGAGCGACACATCTATGGTTCATCCAATAAAATCAGCAGACTTCTAGATGTTACTACTGCTCGGCTTAGAATCGGTTACAAGTATTTCTGGGAATTCTCATTATCTGCCGATGTAGACCTGACCAAATGTTAACTGTCAACAAAATTATTCGCACACCCTCCGTCACTATGTGATAGTGAATTCAGAGACAATTCTATAACCAATGTACCAACGATGTGTCAATATTTCATTCAAAATGATCTGGTACCAGAAATTTTAGCCAAATATCCCCAGTTTGCTAACTGTAAGTAGTAACAAAGTGATTGTAACCTATCCACCGCTGCCCACTGGATGGGGGGCGGTGTGCAGGACAAACATATCAATTGTGACACTAGCTCTCCACATATGTCAGTTGCTTAATTTAGAAACTGTACTTGTGATCGATCTCGAACCCATTGTTGATGTGACGACTTATACTGAATTTTGTAACTAGCTCATCAAGATTGTAACTTGCTTAGCTAAATGAATTGTGGGGTTCAGTCCCTGAGCCCATTATGTGCCTCTGTAACCCTTTCCACTACCGCCCACAAGATGGGTATGGGGTGCATAATAAATGAACTAAACTAACTTTAAGGCAACCTGAAAGAAAGCTTGGAGGGCTTGAAAAATTGCAGAACGAAGCCGTGAGGATAATCCTTGGGTGCCTTCGTACCACAAAGATACTTAATATGAGAAAGGAACTTAATATTCCGAGCGTTGTTTATCGTGTTACTGAAAATAACTGTCAAATTGGTATAAAAATGCTTAGGCTAGCTCATCCTAACCCTTGCACAGAAGCCCTCCAGAATTTCTTTATTGAATGTTGAAAACAACCCTCAAGTTGACTATTTCCGTAACAGCATGCACTCCTGTATGCTAATCCCCACAATCACCAAGCCCACCCGAGTCACTCAAACATCTGCCACTACCCTGGATCACCTTTGGACTAATATAACAGCTCCCCTTACATCTGGGGTAATTTATGACAGAACAACTGACCACTATCCTACTTTCCTCATAGCAAACATTGACACATCACCACCAGAAACCAAAAAACTTTCATTCAGGCTACATAGTGAATCAGCTTTAGGCAATCTCTCTAATGCACTTCACAATATTAACTGGGAATCTGAATTTAATAATTCACAGGATATAAACTCATCAACTAACCTCTTTCTCTCCAAAACTCTAAGCCTCTACAACACTCACTGTCCCCTCCTTACCAAACAAGTAACTGATAAAAGAAAAAATAACCCGTGGCTCACAAGTGGCATAATTAAATCAATCAACAAAAAACATGAATACGAAAAGAAATTTAGGAGTGGCCTAATTCCAATGGAAGTAGTTAAAAGGTACTCATCAGTGCTTACCAGTATCATAAGAAAAGCAAAACTTTCATACTATGAGACTAGATTCAAAGAAGCAAAAGGCAACATGAAAAGCACATGGAATACCATCTCTAACATCCTGGGAACTAAACAACACTCCCACAACCAGATAACACTCTCTAAGGATGGCCTTACACTGTCATCTGACTTAGAAATGGCGAATGAATTTAATAGCTTCTTTTCATCGATTGGTGCTAACCTTGCAAGTAAAATCCCACAGACTCAGACACATATCAACACATATCTCTCAGGCAGCTATCCAAACTCTCTTCTCTTCTCACCAGTCAGCCCGTCAGATGTTGTGTCCATCATACACTCACTAAAAACCAAAGCTGGGAACATCAGTGAAATACCATCCATTGTATACAAGAGCGCCTCCCACGCCCTTGCCCCACCCATAGCTCTGCTGTTCAACAAATCCCTTGAGTGTCATACCTTCCCTGATATCCTTAAAAACGCAAGAGTAACGCCAGTTCATAAAGGAGGTAATCCGTCAGACATAAACAACTACAGACCAATATCGAACCTACCCATACTATCAAAAATATTTGAAAAAATTATCTACAAACAGCTCTACTCCTATCTCGTAAAATTCGACATTCTTTGCCCCTGTCAGTTTGGCTTCCGCTCTCAAAAGAGTACCAACGATGCAATTATTAGTCTCCTTGATATAATTTACTCTGCCCTTGACAAAAATTAGTTTAGTCATATTGTAACAAACTAGGCTGTTGTAAGAATTATCCAGAGTGGTTTATCGACAAAAGAGAATGGGAAGCTGAGCCGCATGGTGACCTGACCCCCAGGGGAATTCGCGGTGGAAATAACCAACGCTTTGTTCATAGCTGCGTATAATGAATCATCCTATAGTATTCAGTAATTTAGAGAAAATTAGCCTTTATTCATTTTGCATTAAAATTGTATTGTATAATAGTACTGGATACAATATCAAGAGTATTCTAATTATTGAGTTTAAGTCACCATCAGTGACGTCACGAATCAGATCTAACTTTTAAAGCGGAGTGACCGGCGGTCATAGGTCATCAGGGGTTGACAGGTCTACTATTTCTCAAAGTTTTAATAACCATTTTTGTGATCGGGAACAGCTCTGCCGTTAGATGTTTGTAATTTAATTCAGTAAAATAATTCAACCAGTCTGGATCAATTAAGTACAACAGAGTTTAATTGTTATAACTTAACCTTGCTAAAGTAACTGGGTAAGCGATGTGGAACAATACAATACTCTGTCTGGGGTAGTCCAGACAAGGAAAAAATCAGTGTGGTCACGGAAGCAGCTGGGATAAGAGGTCAACATCTTACCTCTCCCCAAGACCAGCACAACACCCAGAGCTGGTCGCCCAAGGTATAGTTGCTATTGTAAATTATAGGGATAGTCTTCTCATTTGCCACTCAGGTCAAGTAGGGAGTGTTAAAGTGATAGGGAGTGAACATTTTTAGATTTTGTTTTAGTTTTTCTTTTAATAAATTAAATTTGTTAATATTTTGCATTTCATTATTTCCATGTGTTTTATGTGTAAACTTGTCCTGGTCACGTGGTCCACACGAGGCAGAGTTGTATTGGGCGCCGATTCTAACATCGAATCGGAATTATCATTACCGTGTAATTTATTCCACACTCAAGGTCATCGTATATAGTGGGGATCAAGCCCCTAGGTTGATTAATTAGCGTGATCGATCCAGACCTCGATCATTGCTCTTGTATTACTGGTCTGGTGGTGGCAGCAGAGGTGACTCTAGGGTTTTGTTCAGAGCTTAGGTCACGTCATACTGGGTGTAGAATCCTAAGTCGGTCAATCGTCTTAGGACCACGTGGCGTGGAGTTGGCTTTGTTAAAAGTTTTGGAGTCCCTTGGTTTAGAAATAAAAGTAAGAATACGGGTAGAGGGAGTAGAAAGAAGGAAGTAAAGAGAGAGAAACCCTAACCCGTGTTACAATGGTGCACAGCGGTGGTTTCAACAATTTTGTTTGAAATTGTTGAAAGGCTCACGCGTCTAGCCGTTCGAACACGTGCGCGGATGCTAAGGAGACAGCCGCGGGCCAGGATTAGCAGTGCGCCCCACAAGTGCGTTTGAGTGGGGATTGGCGAATCTTGGGTCATGCGGGCTGATATGATTAAGGTTTAGTTAGTAAGATTAGGTTGTTAAAATTAGATTTATTGAAAAGGAGACCGCTCCGAGTTGATTGGACTGGGTACCATACTCGACCCATTGCAATTAATTCAGAGGTGTTGGGAGCCACCATACTCTCAACAGCAGTTCCTTGAGGGCTGTCGGGGGCGGATATATCTGTGGGACGCCAATAGATAGTCCGAGGGCGTTATTAGACGACCCAAAACGCTAGGAAAAACGTAATCCGTGAAGGGCGTTGCGGCCTCCGAGGGACGGACTAGTAACCTACCTAGCAGCGATTCAACAACTAAGTGATCGCACACTTAGTGGAGGTTGAGTCGTCCCTAGTCATAATTGTTGCTGAAAGCTGCGTGTCGCTCTGTTGGAACCTAGATGGTGTGGCCTCTAGGCTAGGTGTGGTACGGCGAGCCGGTAGGAACGATTATAAGATTAAGTCGAGTGCATTTTTGAATTAAGTATACTTAAATTTATAAAGTAATTTCAGTTTATTTGCGTTGTTCTAGATTAATTTTTTTCCCCTAAATTCAATCCCCGGTTAAAATTTTTCCAAGTGTTTAGCATTTTAGCATAGATAAGTGAAGGAGTTTAAGGAATAGTAAGTTGCGTGTAAATGCTTAATAGAGTCCGTGGAATATTTCTAAGTATTTTGGGATAAGTTTTCGGCTAAGTCGATGTCGGAAACTCGTTAACTGTAATTAATTTGTATTCATGGGTCACGTGTATGATCTGGGCGTCATTAGGATTCTCCAGTCGATGCGCGTGATATTTTCTAGTTTTTACCAGTAAGACGGTAGAATTGTGTTTGTAGACTTAGAATTCTGTTTTCAGTAGAAACGTAGGTGAAAAATTTTCTAAGTCCAGCTTGGGCTAGAATCTGACTTTTTGGCGGAAATTCTAATTTTCATGTTTTGTGTATATTCTGGGGTCAGTATACTCTAGTGCGCGCAAGGGACGTAATTCTGTTCGTAAAGCATTAAACAGTGATAATTACATTTTTGCCGAATTTAGTTATTTTTCGAGAAAATCGTGTCGTAATTTTGTCAGAGTCCATTTGAGGTGAAAATCTCGGATTTTGACGAAAATTCGAATTAGTGAGTGTTGAAACCGCCCGATGTGTCAGTATTGTTCTGTATACAACGTCAGTAGTAAATAATAACGTATTTATATCTGGAAACGAGAAACCCAAATTTTTGTGAATTAAAGGAGTTTTGTGATATTTGGGGTGATAGAAATTTTTTTCCCTCGGAGTCAGAAAAATTGGCAGAGTCCAGCAATTGAGTAAAAACGCAGTTTTTGATAAAAATTCAATTTTTAGTAAGCATTTATAGGTCCTGGGTGTCTATATTAATCGCTAGAGCGGTTTATTAACGTAAAACTAGTTATTTTCCTTCAGAACAAAGATTTTGATTTTTCAGCGTTTAAGCGAAAAAGCGCGGGACTTAGTTTTTTTCAGCGCAGTTGGTCCCGCTCCATCAGTCATCAGGGGCCACGCTGCTCACTTCAAGTGCGTTTAGTATTCAAGTACAGTAAATATTCTTTATTACTCCATCACGAGTGCTGCGCGTTAGTTGCGTTATCATTTAAATTGTTTTATATAAATTAGATTCCTTAATTTGTTTTAACGTAAAGGACTTAGGTTTCAGCAATAGTACTGCGGGATATTTCACGGTCAGACACGAGTGCGGGGCAGACACTCATTCATTGGATTCACTTCAGCGATTCTCTCGATAAATCGGCGTATTTCCTATTTTGGGAATTTAGTAGTTTTCTCTTAGAAGACGAGAAGAGTTGCGATTTTTTTTTGTTATTATTATTTGTGTAAGATCACGGTTGTAGTGAGTCCGGGTCGAGGGTGTACTATAGGGTAGTTTAGAAGAGACGTGGCACACCAGGAATCACAGAAAATGTTTAACCCAGATAATGACCAGTCAGTGGGGACCAGTGGGAGTGGAAGTGGAAGTGTAGAGGACAGCACCTCTTCCGACACCACTGGGGACCACCTAGGTACACCTCATCCGTCACTACAACAACCCCAACCCCATCCTCAATTCCCATACCAACCCCATCCTCAATTCCCATACCAACCCCATCCTCAGTTCCCATACCAACCCTTCCCCCAACCCCAGGCCACTCCATACCCATACCAACCCCAGGCCACCCCATACCCATTCCAACCCCAGGCCACCCCATACCCATACCCATTCCAACCCCAGGCCACCCCATACCCATACCCATTCCAGCCCCAGGCCACCCCATACCCACCCCAACCTCAATCCACACCCCAGCCTGAGGTCACCCACACCATACCTCAACCCCAACCTCAATCCACACCCCAACCCGAGGCCACCCACACCATACCTCAACCCCAACCTCCATCCACACCCCAACCCCAGGCCACCCACACCATACCTCAACCCCAACCCCAGGCCGCCACAGCCTTAGACAGGCAGATGCGCACGGAGACGCCGGGCACTCAGTTGTCGCCATACGTAGAGGCGTTAAGTAAAGGCGAGGGAGCCAAGCCGAGGAACTGTGGCGCGGGTTCATCAGGCGGGAAGCAGCCCTCAGCTGCAAGTTCGAGCCACCCTGCGCGGGGTACCAACAGAGATCCGCGGAGGTGTTACTCCTGCTGGAAGCGCGGGCATATACAGAGGGATTGCGCAGTCACTCCTACGAAAGCATGAAAGCAGGCTCCTAGTGATGGCAGGCCTACTTTTGAGGTGAAAGTGGAAGGTGTGAGATTGACAGCTTTTGTTGATACAGGAAGCCAGGCGACGGTAATTAAAAAGTCAGCCTTCAGCAATTTTAAGTATGCACGTCTTCAACGTTGCGCAAAGACATTAACAGCAGTCAATGGGGAAAAGATTGAGATCGTAGGTCAAGGTACAGTTAATTTTGAGATTGATGGGGAATTGCAGCCTCACACATGTACGATCGTAGAGAACCTTGATTTTCCTGGTCACATCTTAATGGGAACTGATTTTCTGTCGCGATTTGATTATTCCTTGTCTGCTCAAAAAGGGGCTAGGAACTGCAGGTTGCAGTTGGGACAGACTTCCTACCCAGTGGAGATGATCGACCATCCCCCAGTTGTAGCTTCAATTAAGAGGAAGCTGAAATATAATGCGCACTATCCAAAATTGATTTTTAAGTCTCTTCCAGACACAGTTAAGAGGTCATGCGCATTGCATGCATTGACCAAACAGAGTTGCCCACCACATTCTGTTAAATTTATTAAAGTAGCCGTGGGACGTCACATACAACCAGGTACCACCCTTCAGGTGGCTGGGAGATGTGATAGTTTATTAATTCCTCATCACTTAGTTGTAGTGCTCGATAAAGGTGCACTCATTCCAGTTGTCAATCTTTCACATAAGACTTTTCGCTTCAGGGCAGGTGATAGGGTATCTCAGGGAACCATGGTGGAGGACACAGAAATCTTTCACCATGAGTCAGCTGAGACGCCAGCCGTCACTGCACAATGTAGTGCACTGAATATGTTGAAAACTAAAACACCATCCAAAGTACAATACGAAACGAGAAATGTTGCACAGAATGTAGAGGAGGTAGAAAAATTAATATCAGGACTTGATTTGCAACATGTTACACAGGCGGATAGGAAGGCACTGAGAGGAGTTTTACGAAAATTCCCGAAATTGTTTGCGACAGAGGATGACCAGATTGGTCTCCTTGATAAGATCGAGCACACCATTCCAACTGGTGAGCATTTGCCTGTGTACACAAGACAGTGGAGGTTGCCGGAACAGGCAAAGAACATTATCAGGGAGGAGTGCCAGAAAATGTTGAGACAGGGCGTGATAGAGCCTAGTACGTCACAGTGGCTCTCTCCTGTTGTGCTAGTTCGGAAACCGGACGGTAGTTATCGTTTCTGTGTTGACTACCGGAAGGTGAACGAATTAACTAAGGGTGATGTGTATCCGTTGCCCCGAATACAGGAGATAATAGATCAATTTGGTGCTGCTAAGTATTTCTCAACTCTTGACGCAAAATCGGCGTATTGGGCGATTCCGGTGGCAGAACAAGATAGGGAAAAAACAGCATTCTCGGATGGTAGGCACACTTATCAATTCCGTAGGATGCCGTTTGGTTTGAAGACAGCGCCTTCGTCGTTTCAGAGGGCCATCAACTTTATCCTTAGTCCGGTACTGGGTAGGCATTCTTTAGCGTACCTGGATGATGTTGTGATATATTCCAGGACGTTTGAGGAACACCTACAGGACTTGACTGAGACTTTGAAATTGTTATATCAGGCAGGTTTCAGGCTGAATGTTCAGAAGTGCACCTTGGCGGCTCAGAAATTCAAATTTCTGGGGTTCCAGGTGTGCCCAGACGGTATCCGACCTGACCCAGATTCTTGCCGCGCCATTGCTGACATGCCTACTCCAAGGACAGCAAAGGACGTGCGTAGGTTTTTGGGGGCGGCCGGATATTTTCGTCGTCACATTGAAGGTTTCGCTGGCATTTCAGCACCCCTGACTGATCTGACAAAGAAAAATGCGAAGTTTGTGTGGAAATCTGAACATGACGAGGCCTATCGCAAACTGAAAGACCAACTAATCACGACACCGGTATTGGCTATTCCTGATTTTGAGAAAGAGTGGGAAGTGCACACTGACGCCAGCGGTATTGCTATTGGCGGGTGCTTAATTCAGCGAGACGCAGATAATTTACCCCATCCAGTAGCCTATTTCAGTAGGAAGGTCAAAGGACCTGAAGTTCGTTATTCAGCTACGGATCGGGAGGCACTGGCAGTAGTAGAATCAGTTAGGTATTTCGAGCCTTACCTATTTCAGCGGCATTTGGTAATCTACACAGACCATCGAGCGTTAACACACATATTTAAAAAGCGAACAAAATGCCCACGAATGTCACGCTGGTCTCACGAACTTTCGGCCCACTCATTCCAGATCTTGTACAAGCCTGGTCCAGCACATGTTGTGCCAGATACGCTAAGTAGAAATATAGCGGCAATGCAGATTAATGAAAACATTGAAACCATTCCATCAGATAAAATGAGAAAATACCAGATGAGCGAGCCTAGATGGAAAGAAATTATTGAGTATTTAGAGGGAGGAAAATACCCGAAAAAGAAAAAGAATTTACCTATACATGATTTTGAGATGAAACAGGGCGTCCTGTATTATGTTAATAGCCAGAATGATAGGGCAGTATTTCAGCTAGTTATTCCGGACGCGTTGCGGTCATCAGCGTTAAAGCTTGCACATGCTTCAAAAATTGCAGGGCATCCGGGGATCTTTAAAACGCACTTAAAAGCAAAGTCTCTATTTTATTTTCCAGGATTACTTTCTGAGGTAATCAATTTCGTGAAGTCGTGCCCTCGTTGCCAGAGGAGGAAAGGCACCCTTAAGGTACAAGCCCCACTTCAGGAATTTCCTGAAATTCGTGAACCGTTAGATCGTGTGGGGGCCGATCTGATTGATTTACACCACAGTCATTCAGGTAACAGATATGTGTTGGTACTAGTTGACCATCTGTCTAGATACACTACACTAGTTGCATTACCTCAGAAGGATTCTCGTACGGTTGCAGATGCGTTCTTGCGTAGGTTCGTTACGGTATTCGGACCTCCTAAAGTCTTAGTCTCTGACCGGGGTCAAGAATTCAATGGGAATATATTTAGAGAAGTTTGTAAGATTTTAGAGACAACGTCGGCTTTTACAACGGCCTACCACCCACAAGCAAACGGAATGACGGAACGGACTAATCGTTCAGTCAAGGATATGCTTGCAATCCTTGCTGAACATGATGCAAACACCTGGGATGAACACCTACCCTATGTTCAGTTCGCCTTGAATACTGCCATCCACCAATCAATTAACACCCAACCACTTCATTTGTTTACTGGTAATTCATGCAATTTCCCGTCAGGTCTGCTTAACAGACATAATGTTGCATACGGGGAGGACTATCCTTCAGAGGTCCTTGGAAAAATGAGAAATGCATGGAATATTGCAGCTGAAGCGTCCAAGAAGGCACGGACTCGGTATGCTCATTTTTATGACAAGAAAGTGCGCCCTCTTGAGTTGAAGGAAGGAAGCCTCGTATTGAGAGTGAATGAGGCTGCGCCCGCCAATCAGAGCAGGAAACTAGCTCCGAGGTGGCGAGGACCCTATAGAGTAATTAAAAGGGCGGGGCCAGTTAATCTTGTTATAAAAGGAGTGTTCGAGGACCAGGTGGAAAGGACAATTCATGTAAATAAATTGAAACAATATCATGCTAGAGAGGAATTAGAACTGCCTTCAGCGGGTCTAGTTCCTGACTCAGCAGTGCTGACTCATGGCTTCACCGACGAGTCAGAAGATGAGGATGACCCTCTGTCATCGCTCATCAGTAGTCAGGTGCAGTCTCGCCACCCTATGGTGACGAGATCTCGCGCTATACAGTAAAGTAACTTCCTTGGTTAGTATAATTTAGTATTCATTAGATTTTCCTGTAAAGGCAATGAGATGTACTATGTCTATACTTGACTCAGGTAGCAACTTTTACCGTGCTCTGGGGTTCCACCTCCACCAAACCCAGAGTATATCTATGCTTCCCTGTGTTGTGTCTGTCTGTTCCCAGGTCTGATTGGTACACCGACCCAGTTGTTCCAGCCACACGTGAACCCTTGTCTGTAAAGACCGAGGGGGGAGGCACGTTACACAAAGCCCTCCCCCCACCAGACCCAGTAACCCATACATCAGTTACTTTGGGGATGAGTGACTGTCCAAGAGTCACCCGGCCGACGCCTCACGTCACTAACGAGGTTGTCAGGGCCAGCGAGCTGTCCACATTATAGCAGTCACCGGAGGTGCCATACAACGCCGGGGTAGCTGTCTCGAGATCACCAATACCCACCTGCTGCGTCATCAAGACTGCAGCCATTCCAGCAGTGTTGGAGGAGAGGTCAAGAAATGGAAGCACGTAGCAGTACTCAAGAATTTCGCCGGAAGATTAATGATTACGTCATCTGAAGTAACAAGAAAGCGGAAGTAAGGCGGTCACAGGTGGAAGGCACGGTTTCCCTACAGAGTACCGGGACTCGCCAATAGAAGGTCGCAAAATTGTCTCCTTTGGCCTAAAGTCGGCGGTACGAGGGTATACACAGTTGGTGTTTACGGCCTAGTAACCTGGGGACATCAAGAAACGCCTGAGATGACGTGAGCAATGATGGAAGACGAGATTCACCTGTTCTGCAAACAAGCAACCCGCCTCTACGACCTTCTGACACCACTCCTGCTAAGAGACACCGTTGGTACATCCAGTCCTGCTCTGCTGTGGTCATCTGCGACGTCAAGTTTAACATCAAGACTGCCGTGTGAACTGTGATTGATATGAAGGCGTGTGGGTTGTCGAGAGCAAGATTAATGGCCGAAGTAACAGTATTCTACAGCTGTCACTTGGCACTCCGCTCTACTACACTCTGTCGTCATTCAGGAGTACCGGATGGGAGTACAAGAGGACCAGGTATTGATGTCTACACATGAGAAGAAGCAAGATCGACACCGTCATCGTCAGCGACTACATTCAGCATCCAGCAGCATCGATTTTTTTTTTCGATTACTCAATATGAACAATTGATACAAACAACAAAGTTGGCTCTGAACATCTGTGTAAAGAACATCTGGACACTTTTGTTTAAATGTTGAAAAACAGAGTTAGAATCAATACTTTTTAAATGTTGAAAAACAGATTTAAAATAATTCTGGTATAATATATGAAAATTTAACTATAAATTGGTCAGTAATCAAAATCGAAGCCCCTGTGTAATTGTCTCAGCCCAGAACAAACGGTTATGGAAAATTATGTTGTGCTATTTTTTTCAGAATGTTTGAACACAGGAGAGGCGGACCAATATAAACATTGATACTTCTAGTGAGTGAGAACATTTGGCTGTACAGTCAGCTGAAACCTGTGATATAGTATAGGAATTTTTTTTATATTTTTAGATACATGTAATAAACGTTAGGTGTGTTCCTTAACATGTCAAGGTTGACATTGATGGGGAGTGGTTAGTACACGGATGTGAGCTTGATAGTTCCGTAGTACGCTCCCGGATGACTGAAAGTTCAGTCTGATGATATAACTTTAATGTTTATGTTTGAGAACGGTGTGGCCGGCTCTAGAGGACACATGGACTTGGCTAGTGAAGAGCCAAGAGAGTTTAATAGCTAGTTTTTGATGGTAGAGTAGGGACATGTTATTTAACTATGTCAGTAAGGATAGGATGTATGTTTCCTGATATTGGAGGATTGCTGTCAGTTGACAGCTGAGAAATTTATGAAATATGAACATGTTTATTATGATGTTGGACTATTATTTGTCAAATTTTATTAGTTAGGTTAGCTTTTGTTTGTGGCATGAGTTGAATTGTGGGTTTGGATACTAAACCTCGTGAATTTTAACAAATTAACAAGGTTTACTAAGTGCTTGTGCGGGGGGGTTGTAACAAACTAGGCTGTTGTAAGAATTATCCAGAGTGGTTTATCGACAAAAGAGAATGGGAAGCTGAGCCGCATGGTGACCTGACCCCCAGGGGAATTCGCGGTGGAAATAACCAACGCTTTGTTCATAGCTGCGTATAATGAATCATCCTATAGTATTCAGTAATTTAGAGAAAATTAGCCTTTATTCATTTTGCATTAAAATTGTATTGTATAATAGTACTGGATACAATATCAAGAGTATTCTAATTATTGAGTTTAAGTCACCATCAGTGACGTCACGAATCAGATCTAACTTTTAAAGCGGAGTGACCGGCGGTCATAGGTCATCAGGGGTTGACAGGTCTACTATTTCTCAAAGTTTTAATAACCATTTTTGTGATCGGGAACAGCTCTGCCGTTAGATGTTTGTAATTTAATTCAGTAAAATAATTCAACCAGTCTGGATCAATTAAGTACAACAGAGTTTAATTGTTATAACTTAACCTTGCTAAAGTAACTGGGTAAGCGATGCGGAACAATACAATACTCTGTCTGGGGTAGTCCAGACAAGGAAAAAATCAGTGTGGTCACGGAAGCAGCTGGGATAAGAGGTCAACATCTTACCTCTCCCCAAGACCAGCACAACACCCAGAGCTGGTCGCCCAAGGTATAGTTGCTATTGTAAATTATAGGGATAGTCTTCTCATTTGCCACTCAGGTCAAGTAGGGAGTGTTAAAGTGATAGGGAGTGAACATTTTTAGATTTTGTTTTAGTTTTTCTTTTAATAAATTAAATTTGTTAATATTTTGCATTTCATTATTTCCATGTGTTTTATGTGTAAACTTGTCCTGGTCACGTGGTCCACACGAGGCAGAGTTGTATTGGGCGCCGATTCTAACATCGAATCGGAATTATCATTACCGTGTAATTTATTCCACACTCAAGGTCATCGTATATAGTGGGGATCAAGCCCCTAGGTTGATTAATTAGCGTGATCGATCCAGACCTCGATCATTGCTCTTGTATTACTGGTCTGGTGGTGGCAGCAGAGGTGACTCTAGGGTTTTGTTCAGAGCTTAGGTCACGTCATACTGGGTGTAGAATCCTAAGTCGGTCAATCGTCTTAGGACCACGTGGCGTGGAGTTGGCTTTGTTAAAAGTTTTGGAGTCCCTTGGTTTAGAAATAAAAGTAAGAATACGGGTAGAGGGAGTAGAAAGAAGGAAGTAAAGAGAGAGAAACCCTAACCCGTGTTACAATATCTCAGCAGAGGAAACAAAGATACTAAACGGGTGTCCACCCAGGCAGGGAGGAGCTGTTCGCAAGATGCAACTGTCTGATGGCTCCCAGCTTGACTATGTTAACAGATTCAAATACCTTGGTCTTGTATTGTCCTGTTGTATTCAGACTCTGTCGTCAGTATAATGAGAGGCTCCATAAGCCCTCTTGGAGATGTTGCAGGTTATCACTCAGGCTATGGTGCCAATGTCACAATTGTCAAAATGATGTACCTTGCATACATCAGATCTTTAGTGGATTATGTTGCATCTCTGCTTGCCTTGATGACTGAAAGAAAGCTTAAAGGGCTTGAAAACTTGCAGAACGAAGCCTTGAAGATAATCCTTGGATGTCCCTAGTACCACAAAGATACTTAACATGAGGAAGGAACTTAATATTAACTTAATAATAGAATATGAGTGCATATTCTACTGCATTACTATTTGTAATGATCCTCATATTGTGCTTCAGTAATCCAATGTATAACCCTGAGATGTTTTCCTAATTGTACTTAGGATTCCTTGTTCATTATTGTGTATTGTTATTATTGTGTATTGTTCTGATCTGCTTTTGTGTCGAAAATTCTTGCATCGTACCTGTAAACAATTTTTTGACAATTTTACTGTAATTATCCTACTTAAAATCATCTGTACTTGTAAAGTAAAGCTGTAATGTACCTGTTAAACACTTTTTATCAATTTTACATTTAATTATTTCTCTAAAACTTTGTTTAAGAATTTGCTCAAAGATTAGTTTAAGGACTTGCCCGAAACGCTATATGCAAGCTAGTGGTTTTACAAGATTATAATTCTAACTTAAGCTCTATGTTGTCTCTTAACCCCCAATGTACGTTCTTGTATATATATAAATAAATAAAATAAATAAATAACGAGGGATCGAGGCATTAATGCGCAGTACGTGCTTCCCTCATCTGTGACGTCACAGCGCCATCTGACGACAGCATAAACACAGGCGGCCATTTTATGTTCCACCAAGATTAAAAAAAAAAAAATAATTTTGCCCCTAGGGGCGAGTTTATTGGGCAGCGCCCAATGTGTTCGCAATAGAATGTTCTACAAGAACATGTATAAAATAAGTGACACAGAGATTATTGATGTGTGTATTTGTGTGGGTGATTATAAATATGTATGTGTATGTATATATGTATACGTATATATATATATGTACATGTATGTATGAGAGTGTGTACATGTATATATAACATTAATAATTTTGTAACTAGCGTCAAAAATTGTTATTTGCTTAGCTAAACAAACTAGAGAGTTCAGTTCCTGAACCCATTATGTGCCTCTGTAATCCTTTACACCACCGCCCACGGGATGGGTATGGGGTGCATAATAAAGAAAGAAATCGAAATAATAAGGGTATGAAATGTATCAACATAAAACATTAATGTTAGTGGCCATCAGGTAAAATCAGGTTATTATTTGTAAAGAATTTAAATGAGTTAAACTAAATACGAACTTAATATGTTTTGCTAACGCAAAAATATATTCCCGAGGTATTGTAATTGCAAATAAATATTTATTACAATTATTTGTATCATTTTTTTATTTTAGATTTCCGTATTGCTTGATAATATATAATAGCGTTTAGATAATGCTAGCGCTGGACATTCTTTAGGCTCGTTGCATGTTGTGGTAGTCGCCGCCATTTTAAAACCGTGTCGAGAGGGACTGCTGCTGGCTTATCCACAAAATCCTGCTGCATCTTCAATAGTTAAGGTAACTGTTTTCTTTTATTTGCTCTTAGACATGTGTAGTATATATATAAGCTTGTGGTGGTAGGCTGGATGGTGTGTTGATGGCCCTGGAGGCGTGTTGATGGCCCTGGAGGCGTGTTGATGGCCCTGGAGGTGTGTTGGTGGCCCTGGAGGTGTGTTGGTGGCCCTGGAGGTGTGTTGATGGCCCTGGAGGTGTGTTGATGGCCCTAGAGGTGTGTTGGTGGCCCTGGCTGGAGGTGTGTTGATGGTGGTGTTGTGTTGATGGCCCTGGAGGCGTGTTGATGGCCCTGGAGGCGTGTTGATGGCCCTGGAGGTGTGTTGGTGGCCCTGGAGGTGTGTTGATGGCCCTAGAGGTGTGTTGGTGGCCCTGGCTGGAGGTGTGTTGGTGGCCCTGGAGGTGTGTTGGTGGCCCTGGAGGTGTGTTGGTGGCCCTGGAGGTGTGTTGGTGGCCCTGGAGGTGTGTTGGTGGCCCTGGAGGTGTGTTGGTGGCCCTGGCTGGAGGTGTGTTGATGGTGGTGTTGTGTTGATGGCCCTGGAGGTGTGTTGGTGGCCCTGGAGGTGTGTTGGTGGCCCTGGAGGTGTGTTGGTGGCCCTGGAGGTGTGTTGGTGGCCCTGGCTGGAGGTGTGTTGATGGCCCTGGAGGCGTGTTGATGGCTCTGGAGGTGTGTTGGTGGCCCTGGAGGTGTGTTGGTGGCCCTGGCTGGAGGTGTGTTGATGGTGGTGTTGTGTTGATGGCCCTGGAGGCGTGTTGGTGGCCCTGGAGGTGTGTTGGTGGCCCTGGAGGTGTGTTGGTGGCCCTGGAGGTGTGTTGGTGGCCCTGGCTGGAGGTGTGTTGATGGCCCTGGAGGCGTGTTGATGGCTCTGGAGGTGTGTTGGTGGCCCTGGAGGTGTGTTGGTGGCCCTGGAGGTGTGTTGGTGGCCCTGGAGGTGTGTTGGTGGCCCTGGAGGTGTGTTGGTGGCCCTGGAGGTGTGTTGGTGGCCCTGGAGGTGTGTTGGTGGCCCTGGCTGGAGGTGTGTTGGTGGTGGTGTTGTGTTGATCGGTCCATAGAATTACCCCAATCACCCCAAATCAGGCCAAAACTACCCAAATCGTCCTAGCATTACGTAAGTAATGAAGAAATATGGCATATTTACTTACTATAATGTTGGTGCTACACATAGAACATGATCAAACCTATTTTTACTCTGAAATAATCTAATTTCATAACGAAATTAGACGTAAATATGTGAGAGGTGACGCCATAGGAAGTCGACGGTCCAAGCGACAATTGTGTGGAGCGACTTATCCAAGAAATATGGTCGCCAGGAGAGTGTTTGCTGCCATATCAGCCTCCTGTACACAGTGATCCAGTCCTTTTCGTTCATTGAACACCGAACCCTACACGCCCTCTGATATATTGCTTAATTAACAAATATTCACAAATAAAGATTATATTTGTATATGTTATCAGAAAGGCAGATATAAAATAGTTTTTGTGAATCCATCACAGAGATTATACCTTATTAGAGAGGAAAAATATTCATACTTTAAACAAGGCTTCATGGCCGACGCTCTCCTTACCGATATGGGAACTATGACCTTCCGAAGATCAATGTTAATTTAATCTAGATATTGTAATAAACGAAGTTTTCTATGTCATCATAAAGACATAAATATAAGCTGCATGTTAATACTTTGGCATAAATATAACTGAATTGAAAGTTAAGATATATGCCTTTTTATAGTTACTTGATGGCTCGCTCAGGGAGTGTGAATTAAGGCCTCCACACAAGCCAATCAATTTTATAATTACTTTGCATATATGCAAAGTAACGCCATAGGTCTTTATGTCAGAATAAAGCCATGTAGACGATAATGTAACTACATTTCAAGGAAAACATACCTTAATATAATTATTAAATGAATGCAAAGTTATGGTTAAATAAATAGCCAATACCACACAATCGCCGGTGTCCGGACACATGAATAGTCGCATTAGGTGAAAGGAAATGTACCCAACCATTTCCATTTACCCAACCAGTTTGTGCACCCTATACTCATCCTCTGTGCGGTAATTTATTGTGCATCCCATACTCATCTTGTTACCAGTAGTTTGTGCAACCCATACTCATCCTGTGACCCGTAATTTATTGTGCATCCCATACTCATCCTTTTACCGGTAGTTTGTGCAGCCCATACCCATCCTGTGACCTGTAATTTATTGTGCAACCCATACTTATCCTGTGACCTGTAGTTTATTGTGCAGCTAATACTCATTCTGTGAGTCATAGGACATTGCGCAACCCTTTCTCATCGTGTGAATCTTTGTTTACTTTGCTCTCCATATTCATCCTCTGCGCGATAGTTTCTTGTGCAACCCATACCCATGATGTGAGTAGTAGTTTATTGTGTACCCTATATTCATCCTGTGAGTATAGGGTACACAATTCTTGTTTGGATTCTTGTAATGTTATTTGTCTATTTGTAGTCACAGTATTTGTGCGCCCCTTGAGGGACTTGAATTAGAGGGGGGTTGAAATAGCCTATAAGCTACTCTATCCCTTCGAGATGTATTTATTGCTTATCTCAATAAACATACTTGAACTTGAACTTGGGTACACAATGAGTTCATTTGTACTCCATACTCATCATCAAGAAGTGTATTTTACCAGCATTGTAATATAAATTAAGAATAAAAGCTTAACTGGATTACGGACCCATAATCAAAATAAGAGTCATCACTAATTATCATGACAAATTGTCTAGGCTACACTTCCGCCTTCGACAAGCTGCCGCCGGATGTGGGTATAGTTTATTGTACACCCCCGCACCCCCAGTCCTGGAAGGGCGGGCATTGGGATGTGGACATGTGTACCATTATACCCCCCCCCCCACACACACACTCTCCTGTTAATAATAATACTAATAATAATAAAAATTAAAAATAATAACGTTAATAAATATTATAATTAAAACACTTACTGTAATACCCTAGTGCTTGAATGAAGGTGAAGGAAAGACCCAATAAATGTGTAAGTGTATTAAAAACCAAATTTTCGTTGGGTGAGCTGGCAGGTGAGCACCACCTGCCAGCTCACCCAGTAATGAACATCACCTGCACACTGCACCGAACCACTTGCCAGCAGGTGCAGAAGTACGATGGAAAGAGCAAAGTATACAATATTTCAAGTATAATATTAAAGATATATTTAGGATTTAATGTTTTCCTATAAAGTTTCAATAATACCTTTATTTGATTTTTTGTATTATTTTCTACCACAGACGTGGCCACACATTAACAATGCTAACCAGCATATATACATTTTCTTCAGTCCGCCATGGACTCTAACCCTTTCCACTACCGCCCACAAGATGGGTATAGGGTGCATAATAAAAGAACTAAACTAACTAACTCCATTGATAGGGTTAGAGATTTGTTAAACATATAGTTCAGGGATTTATTGAACAATCAACCACATAAGGTGATTGTAGTGTTTTTAAAATGCTAGGCTAAGCTACATACATAAATACACAGATTTACGTATGCCCTACATAAAGTGTTCGATGTGTCTTTTACATAGTGTCATTAACGTGCATTTACAAAGGTGAAATTGAATTCTGACCAGCTTCCACATATACTTTATACACATATACACACACAGACGTATGCGTACATATACATATATATATACATACATATATGCACACATACATACACATATATTTGTCTCTTTTACTCAGACAAGGTGAGATAACTGATAGAGAAACTAGTGTGCAATTAAGCACTTAATCACTGAAGGTGATTAAGGTGCTTTCACAAGCTCAGGTTATAGAGTTACATCACATACATTCATTGTATAATTGATACGTTACATGGTCAATCTAGGGTACAAGTTCAATATATCATCGAGTGTTCCAGTACTCAAATAGTAATTACACAGTTCAGCATACCTTAGCCCAGGAGGGCGAAAGTCAGTCAGTATGGGACATTCTACAATATAATGTTCAAGGGAGTGCATATTTTCTCTTTCACAAAGTTGACACATTGTGTACTCGACATTTGGGTTTTGAGAAAGCTGCCAGATACGTCTATATCCCAAGCGTATTATGGCCACTATAACATCACATTGCTGGGTTCTTGTTCCATTAATCCTGTATGTGAATGTCTCCGCACGATATCTATCATAATATTTAATGCTACAATTTTCAGGTCTTTGTGAATTTGTTAGGTCGGTGAGATTTTCATTAGATGTTTGCTTAAGTATTCTCTTTGTCACTGCTAATGAAACACCCATATAAATTTTTACCACTGGTTTTCTACAGGCTGTCTTTGCAAGCATATCAACAGTGTCATGCCTTGAGATGCCAACATGTGATGGTATCCATAGGAATTTAATTTCAAATCTCTTTTCTTTGGCAGCTAAAATATTCATTCGAATATCACTGACTATTTTCTGGGTGTCACTACTATGTGCGTTCAATACCAGGAGTGCACTCTGCGAATCACAGTATGTAAGTCGACTGCCTTTGTGTTTTAAAAATTCAGTGGCAAGGTATATGCCTGCAAGTTCGGTTTGAGTTGTACTTGCCCAATCATTGACGCGCTTCATTCATGTATGTACGAGAGAAGATTGTTCAAATATATTATATGCACATCCGGTACATCGTCCACCTTTTTCTACAGAACCGTCGGTATAGCACTGATACACATCGTTACCCATACTCTGAGTACTTTCAGTGATGCTTCACAGTGTTAACTGTTTTAATAATGTAGAGTGTACATTATCTTTCTTGGGTGCATTTACAAAATCAACTGCTAGATCCAAGTTATCCCATGGAGTAATTGGTTGATTAATCGTTAATTGAGTTGGGTACATATTTAATATTTTGATGGAGTTGGCTACCTTGTAGAACCAAAATGCATAATCAGATTTCGCTCTTCTACGGACCTCAGGTGAGTGTAGCATATTAGAAAGTTTAGCTTGAAACTTCTTGTATTGCCGAGATCTACTCAATGCCTTCACGCCGAAAACTGTGCTAATAGACAAAATTATGTTAGAGATATGGTTCTATAATTATCTGAGTGTGCTTTGGGGATGGGAACAATGACACTGTCCAATCATCAGGTAATACTCCTTCACTTAAACTCATTCTGTACGACACTAAAAGTGGATTACCTGGTACTTGTGAGACTAATCTCAGTAAACTGTAAGTAATACCGTCCTCTTCAAGAGCAGTAGACTTATTTTATTGTGCTACACAGCCTTCCCGGCTTGGTGCCTTCTTTGGTAATTACTTATCAAAGGCAGCTCCATACGAGGAGCTGCCTCGTATGGGCCAATAAGTCTTTTGCAGTTACCTTCATTCTTATGTTCTTACTTACATTTATTGAGCTTTATCATCATCATCATTTACAGAAATAAATTAACATAAAAAGTAGTCATTTTAATACACAAAACAGAAGTAGATATTATGTAAATTATGATGCAGGATAGGATCACTATTAAGAACTTAATTATAAACCACAATATGTTTTATATCGTCAGAAATTCGGAAACATACCATATATTTTCAAATATTTACAATTAAAGTATTTATTTAGGAAATAAGTATTTTAGTTACCCTAGTTAGCTCTGAGAACACACATTCTTGCAGCAAGAATTTCTTCCCACTAATCTGAGAGATGCTAATGAGACCAGTCTCGACCCACTGGACAGGTCATGAACAACAATCAACTACAGCACCATCTATGTCAGAAGATATTCAAAATATTCTTGATATCATTCAAATTGTCAATACGAGAACAGAATACATAAGTTGAGTGATGTCAAAGGAATCATATTGACTGACCGAGCCCCATTGTAAATATCCGTGGCTTCCTGACCATAAAGGTACCGACGCGGTCGAGGGTAAGAGACCGGATGTACCCATATACCTATGAGGCCATCAAAAATAGTGAGTCACTCCAAACAAAAAGAAGTACTGGTAAACAGGTCAGACACAACCAGTACTATGATGATGCTAAACTGAAAGAGCTTAAATCAATTGCTAGACAGACAGGTAAAGCATATAAGAGCCTTAGAACTCCTCAAATGTTAAAACTGTTTCAGGCCGCGCTTGCAGCGGCAAGGGAGAGAATGACTGAACTGAGACAAAATGAATGGGAGGGTTTTGTTAGTGGACTTAACCTGCATACTCCCCTGGGCAAAGCCTGGAAAGGCATAAACAAAATTATTGGTAAAAATAGTAGACAAGTTTCACACCCAAACCCGCTACAGAAAGCCAATCAGTTAATTGCAAAATGGGCTCAGGTTTCCAGCCTTGGAATGCTACCAGCTAGCACTGGGGAGAAATTGCAGGCGAGGTCCACAGACAGAAATTCTCTCATAAATTTCATGTTGAGCAAGCAACATGATGAATGTGATGTTCCATATACAGATTATGAATTGGATGCAGCCCTCTCCAGGGGCAGTAGCACTGCTCCTGGTGAGGACGGTATCACCTATGATATTCTAAGACTCCTACATCGTGTATTTGTATTTCAAAATTGTATTTCATTGTATTTGTAATACAATGAAATACAAAATTGTATTTGTATTTCAAAATTGAGCTTTTTAGAGATAAATCTAAGCTCACTCTGTATGATATGGCAACCTATCTTATTACTATGGATAAATTACCTGAAATCCTTGCACTGTACCCACATTTTGCTTCCAGTAGATGAACGACATATGAGAATCAGAAACAAGTAGTGTATTGTGAGGATTAATAATAAACAGAAGCTCCCCTGTGACTCTGTAATATATATATATATATATATATATATATATATATATATATATATATATATATATATATATATATATATATATATATATATATATATATATATATATATATATATATATATATATATATATATATATATATAGGTACGACATATATATATATGTCGTACCTAGTAGCCAGAACGCCTTTCTCGGCCTACTATGCAAGGCCTAATTTGCCTAATAAGCCAAGTTTTCATGAATTAATATATTTTCTCTATTTTTTTTCTTATGAAATGATAAAACTACCCATTTCATTATGTATGAGGTCAATTTTTTTTATTGGAGTTCAAATTAACGTAGATATATGACTGAACCTAACTAACCCTACCTAACCTAACCTAACCTATCTTTATAGGTTAGGTTAGGTTAGGTAGCCGAAAAAGTTAGGTTAGGTTAGGTTAGGTAGGTTAGGTAGTCGAAAAACAATTAATTCATGAAAACTTTGCATATTAGGCAAATCTGGCCTTGCATAGTAGGCCGAGAAGTGCGTTCTGGTTACTAGGTACGACATATATATATATATATATATATATATATATATATATATATATATATATATATATATATATATATATATATATATATATATATATATATATATATATATATATATACACACACATATATTTATAATATACACACACACACTCATCCTAGCGCAGTAATTTATTGTGCAACCCATACCCATCCTGTTACCAATAGTTTGTGCAACCCATGCTCATCCTGTTACCTATAGTTTATTGTGAAACCCATAGTTGACAGAACCATTATTATTATTCACTATGATGAAGTTGCACACTTAATGCTTGAATATATATTTTGCTTGTATGTACTCGATATTTTTGTTCACTACCTTTTGTTCAAAATGGACTCGGTAAGAGATGCCGCAGTTTCGCATGATTACTAAATTGTCCTGGTTTCTAGGAACTGTGAGCATGGGTCCGAGGAAAAACTGTCCTTACTCTGAATACCGCAACGTCTGTGCTTATATGAATATATGTCACATACACATATTTTATAGCACACATTTAATTTGTATCTAGTTCTTTATTGTTAACTTACATAATCAAAGAACCTTGCAACATCTACATTCGATGAAGGATTCCAGAAGCAGTTAACAACTGCCATTTCTTGTTTCTGGAATTCTTCTTTATGCTGTAGGTAAAGTAGTTAATAGAACTACTGTCTCCTGCTCCTGGGGTTAGTGGTTCGAGACTACTTGTGCCCAGGGTGAATGTGGAGGTCAGTAGTTCGACCTTGGAGGTGGACCTCGATATACACCTAACGAATAGACATGCACAAGCTGCCTGTCCTCAGTGTATATTTTACACACACACACACACACACACACACACACACACACACACACACACACACACACACACACACACACACACACACACACACACACACACACACACATGTACCCTCCCCCTCTCCCCCACCACCCCAAGCCCTCCCTCCTCCACCAATCCCCCCGTGCCAGGTCCCCCCAGCTCCCACTCACCCCAGATCCCAAAGGTCCCCCCCAGAAAAGAAGCAGAAGAGAGTCAGTTTCAGGGTGATGTACTCGAACATAGATGGGATCACAAGCAAGACAAGTGAACTAAGGGAAAGAGCACAAGAAGTTAACCCAGATGTAATCGGACTCACTGAAACAAAACTCTCTGGAATCATAACGAATGCCGTGTTTCCCCAGGAGTATACAGTAATAAGGAAAGAGAGGGAAGGTAGAGGAGGAGGCGGAGTGGCCCTACTCATGAGAAGGGAATGGAGTTTTAAGGAGATGGCCATCCCGGGCTGTGAGGAGTTCAGAGACTACATAGCAGGCACCATAACAATGGGAGGACCAAGAATAGTAGTAGCAGTAATATACAACCCTCCACCAAATGACAGGAGACCCAGTCAAGAGTATGAAAACAACAACAAGGCAGTTAACACTATAATTGAGAGGGCAGCCTCTGCTGCCTGTAGAAATAGATCCCACCTGCTCATCATGGGCGACTTCAATCACGGAAAGATTGACTGGGAGAACAAGGAACCGCATGGAGGCGAGGATACGTGGAGAGCCAAACTATTGGAGGTGGTGACAAGCAACTTTTTAACGCAGCATGTCGGAGAACCCACAAGGATGAGAGGCAATGATGAACCAGCGAGACTCGACCTAGTCTTCACTCTGAACGACTCCGACATAAGAGAAATCGGTTTTGAGGACCCAGTAGGAATGAGCGACCACAGTGTACTGGTGTTTGAGTACTTGATTGAAGAAGGGTTATTGAACTCGAGGAGGGATACCGAAACCAAAAGGTTAGCATACCGAAAGGGAAACTATGAGGGGATAAGAAAATTCCTAACAGATATAGCATGGGAAACAGAGCTCAGGGGAAAGACGGCCCAAGATATGATGGATTACATCACGCAGAAGTGCAAGGACGCAGCAAACAAGTTTGTCCCAGTCCAAAAGGAAAACAAAGAAATGAAGATGAGAAACCCATGGTTTAATCAAAGATGTAGGCTAGCTAAGCAGCAAAGTAAAAGGGCATGGAGAAACTATAGGAATAACAGGACACTGGAGAGCAGAGAAAGATACCAGAATGCCAGGAATGAATATGTCAGGATGAGAAGAGAGGCAGAAAGACAATACGAAAATGACATCGCAAGCAAGGCAAAGACTCAGCCTAAATTGTTGCATAGCCACATTAGGAGAAAAACAACAGTAAAGGAACAGGTTATGAGATTAAGGATAGGGGCGGAAGGATTCACTACAAATGACAAGGAAGTGTGTGAGGAATTGAATAAGAAATTCCAGGAGGTCTTCACCTTAGAACAAGGAGAAATTCCAGAGGTAAGTGAGGGAATAGCTAACCAGGAACCACTGGAAGAGTTTGAGATTACCAGTGGGGAAGTAAGGAAGTGTTTACTAGAGTTGGACGTGACGAAGGCTATAGGCCCAGATGGAATCTCCCCTTGGGTTCTAAAGGAAGGAGCAAGAGAACTGAGCCTACCACTCTCCATAGTGTATAACAAATCACTGGCAACAGGGGAACTGCCAGATACTTGGAAAGCAGCTAACGTAGTCCCGATATACAAGAAAGGGGATAGACAGGAGGCACTGAACTACAGGCCAGTGTCCCTAACCTGCATACCATGCAAGCTGATGGAGAAGATTGTGCGAAAAAAACTAGTGGAGCATCTGGAGCGAAGGAACTTTGTAACACAGCATCAACATGGGTTCAGGGATGGCAGGTCCTGCCTCACAGGGTTACTTGAATTCTACGACCAGGCAACAAAAATAAGGCAAGAAAGAGAAGGGTGGGCAGACTGCATATTTTTGGATTGTCAGAAAGCCTTTGATACAGTGCCACACAAGAGGCTAGTGCGAAAGTTGGAGATGCAGGCTGGAGTGAGAGGGAAGGTACTCCGGTGGATAGAGGAATACCTAAGCAACAGGAGACAACGAGTCTGTGTGAGGGGTGAGGTCTCAGATTGGCGAGACGTCACAAGTGGAGTCCCGCAGGGGTCAGTCCTTGGACCTATACTGTTTCTGGTATATGTAAATGATCTCCCAGAGGGTATAGATTCGTTCCTCTCAATGTTTGCCGACGATGCAAAAATTATGAGGAGGATTGAAACAGAGGATGATAGTAGGAGGCTACAAGATGACCTGGATAGACTGAGTGAATGGTCCAACAAATGGCTGTTGAAGTTCAACCCGAGTAAATGCAAAGTAATGAAACTAGGCAGTGGAAACAGGAGGCCAGGCACAGGATACAGAATAGGAGATGAAGTACTTAATGAAACAGACAGAGAGAAAGATCTAGGAGTTGATATCACACCAAACCTGTCTCCTGAAGCCCACATAAAGAGAATAACGTCTGCGGCATATGCGAGGCTGGCTAACATCAGAACGGCGTTCAGGAACCTGTGTAAGGAATCATTCAGAATCTTGTACACCACATATGTAAGACCAATCCTGGAGTATGCGGCCCCAGCATGGAGCCCGTACCTTGTCAAGCACAAGACGAAGCTGGAAAAAGTCCAAAGGTATGCTACTAGACTAGTCCCAGAACTAAGAGGCATGAGTTATGAGGAAAGGCTGCGGGAAATGCACCTCACGACACTGGAAGACAGAAGAGTAAGGGGGGACATGATCACAACCTACAAAATCCTCAGGGGAATCGACCGGGTAAACAAGGACGAACTTTTCAACACTGGTGGGACGCGAACAAGGGGACACAGGTGGAAGCTGAGTACCCAAATGAGCCACAGAGACGTTAGAAAGAACTTTTTCAGTGTCAGAGTAGTTAGCAAATGGAATGCATTAGGAAGTGATGTGGTGGAGGCTGACTCCATTCACAGTTTCAAATGTAGATATGATAGAGCCCAATAGGCTCAGGAATCTGTACACCAGTTGATTGACGGTTGAGAGGCGGGACCAAAGAGCCAGAGCTCAACCCCCGCAAGCACAATTAGGTAAGTACAATTAGGTAAGTACACACACACACACACTTGATACTCTACAATCCCCCACCAAACAGTAGAAGGCCCAGGCAGGAGTACGAGGACAGCAACAAGACATGTATGGATGAACTGCAGAGGGCAGCAACTTTAGCGCATAGAATGAGAGCGAAGCTGCTGGTCATGGGGGACCTAAATCACGGAGAGATAGATTGGGAAACGAGGAATCCCCATGGCGGGGAGGAGACCTGGGGAGCGAAGCTGGTAGACGTTATTGACAGGAATTTCCTAACACAGCATGTGAAAGAAGATACTAGGGAAAGAGGAGGGGATACGCCCAGCCTATTAGATCTCATTATCACTCAGAATGTAGAAGACATCGAGCAGTTGGAACATAAAATACCACTAGGAGCTAGTGACCATTGTGTCCTAGCCTTTGACTACATGATGGAGCTTAAAATTGTGACCAAAGGACAAGAGGTCCGGGAAAGGAGACTTGATTACAGAAAAGGGGACTACAGAAGGATAAGGGACTACCTGGGAGAAGTGCAGTGGGAGGAAGAACTTAGAGGAAAAACAGTGCAAGGTATGATGAACCAAGTCATATTGAAATGCAAGGAGGCTGAAGATAGATTTATTCCAACAATAAAGGAAAAAAGCAGGAGGGAATATAATAACCCATGGTTTAATAGACAGTGTCAGGAAGCAAAGGTGAGAAGCAGGAGGGAGTGGAGGAAGTACAGAAGACAAAGGACAGAGGACAACAGGATTAGATGTAACAGAGCTAGGAATGATTACATTAACATAAGACGAGTGTTGGAAAGAAATTATGAGAACGATATTGCAGTCAAAGCGAAAAAGCAACCAAAATTACTACATAGCCATATAAGAAGGAAGATGTCGGTAAATGACCAAGTGACAAGACTGAGGAAAACAGAAGGGGCATATACAGAAAGCGACAAGGAAATCTGCGAGGTACTGAATGCAAAATTCCATGGAGTGTTCACTACCGAGCCTGAGCAGCTCCCATTGTTAGAAGAGATTACCCAAGATGAAAGACTATCAGATATAGAGGTGACAGCAGAGGATGTAATGAAACAGTTGACAACACTGGATGCAAATAAAGCTGTTGGACTAGACAAAGTATCACCGTGGATACTTAAAGAGACAGCGCAGGCTCTCAGCGTGCCTCTGGCAATGATCTTCAATGAGTCACTTATGTCGGGAGAATTGCCCAGTTGCTGGAAGGAGGCAAATGTCGTACCGATTTTCAAAAAGGGGGATAGGGAGGAGGCACTTAACTACAGACCCGTATCACTGACAAGCATCCCCTGCAAAATACTTGAAAGAATAATTAGGCTAAGACTTGTTGAGCACCTGGAGAGCATTGGGTTTGTAAACAAGCACCAACATGGGTTCTGGACAGGGAAATCATGCCTAACAAACCTTTTAGAATTCTATGATAAAGTAACAAGGATAAGGCAGGACAGAGAAGGCTGGGCAGACTGCATATTTCTTGACTGCCAAAAGGCCTTTGATACGGTACCGCACATGAGACTGCTATACAAACTTGAGAGGCAGGCAGGAGTAAGCGGAAAGGCCCTAGTATGGGTGAAGAACTACCTAACAGGAAGGAGCCAGAGGGTAATGGTAAGGGGCGAAAAGTCGGACTGGCGAACAGTAACAAGTGGAGTACCTCAAGGATCGGTGCTGGGACCAATCCTCTTTCTAATTTACGTAAATGATATGTTTACAGGAGTGGAATCATACATGTCAATGTTTGCAGATGACGCAAAATTAATGAGAAGAGTTGTGACAGACGAGGATTGTAGGATCCTCCAAGAGGACTTAAACAGGCTGCAGAGATGGTCAGAGAAATGGCTACTGGAGTTTAACACCAGTAAATGTAAAGTTATGGAAATGGGATCAGGTGACAGGAGACCAAAGGGACAGTACACAATGAAGGGGAACAGCCTACCTGTAACGATTCGAGAAAGAGACCTGGGAGTGGATGTGACACCTAATCTAACTCCTGAGGCACATATAAATAGGATAACGACAGCAGCGTATTCTACACTGGCGAAAATTAGAACTTCATTCAGAAACCTAAATGAGGAAGCTTTTAGGGCGCTTTACACTGCCTACGTGAGACCCGTCTTAGAGTATGCCGCGCCATCATGGAGCCCCCACCTGAAGAAACACATAAAGAAACTGGAGAAGGTTCAGAGGTTTGCGACGAGGCTTGTCCCAGAGCTACGAGGGATGGGATATGAAGAGCGGCTGAAGGAACTGAACCTTACGACACTAGAGAAAAGAAGGGAGAGAGGAGATATGATAGGGACATATAAAATACTCAGGGGAATTGACAAAGTGGAAATAGATCAAATGTTCACACGTAATAATAACAGAACGAGGGGACATGGGTGGAAACTGGAAACTCAGATGAGTCACAGAGATGTTAGGAAGTTTTCTTTTAGCGTGAGAGTAGTAGAAAAATGGAATGCACTTGGGGAACAGGTTGTGGAAGCAAATACTATTCATACTTTTAAAACTAGGTATGATAGGGAAATGGGACAGGAGTCATTGCTGTAAACAACCGATAGCTAGAAAGGCGGGATCCAAGAGTCAATGCTCGATCCTGCAAGCACATATAGGTGAGTACATATAGGTGAGTACACACACACACACACACACACACACACACACGTGAGTGTGTGATTATGCGAGACTGGCTAACATCAGAACAGCCTTCAGGAACCTGTGTAAGGAATCATTCAGAACCTTCTATACCACATATTTAAGACCAATCCTGGAGTATGTGGCCCCAGCATGGAGTCCGTACCTTGTCAAGCACAAGGCGAAGCTTGAAAAAGTTCAGAGATATGGCACTAGGCTAGTCCCAGAACTAAGAGGCATGAGCTACGGAGAAAGGCTGCGAGAAAAGCACCTCACGACACTAGAAGGCAGAAGAGTATGGGAGACATGATCACTACCTACAAAATTCTCAGAGGAATTGACAAGGTAGATAAAGATAAACTGTTTA